>NC_134354.1:701674602-701988769 GCF_048569485.1 Anomaloglossus baeobatrachus | reverse complement strand
AAGGAGTTTTTCAATTGGAGCTAAAGTATCTTGTCTGCTTGTTCCTTTAGGGTTTCACATAGAATTAAATGTTTACTTACAATGCTGGCCAGAAGTATTGGCACCCCTGCAATTCTGTCAGATAATACTCAGTTTCTTCTTGAAAATGATTGCAATCACAAATTCTTTGGTATTATTATCTTCATTTAATTTGTCTTCAATGAAAAAAAAATAAAAAAATTGTCAAAGCCAAATTGGATATAATTCCACACCAAACATAAAAAAGGAGGTGGACAAAAGTATTGGCACTGTTTGAAAAATCATGTGATGCTTCTGTAATTTGTGTAATTAACAGCACCTGTAACTTACCTGTGGCACCTAACAGGTGTTGGCAATAACTAAATCACACTTGCAGCCAGTTGACATGGATTAAAGTTGACTCAACCTCTGTCCTGTGTCCTTGTGTGTACCACATTGAGCATGGAGAAAAGAAAGAAGACCAAAGAACTGTCTGAGGACTTGAGAATCCAAATTATGAGGAAGCATGAGCAATCTCAAGGCTACAAGTCCATCTCCAAAGACCTGAAAGTTCCTGTGTCTATGGTGCGCAGTGTCATCAAAAAGTGTAAAGCCCATGGCACTGTGGCTAACCTCCCTAGATGTGGAAGGAAAAGAAAAATTGACGAGAGATTTCAACGCAAGATTGTGCGGATGGTGGATAAAGAACCTCGACTAACATCCAAACAAGTTCAAGCTACCCTGCAGTCCGAGGGTACAACAGTGTCAACCCATACTATCCGTCGGCATCTGAATGAAAAGGGACTGTATGGTAGGATACCCAGGAAGACCCCACTTCTTACCCCGAGACATAAAAAAGCCAGGCTGGAGTTTGCCAAAACTTACCTGAGAGCCTAAAACGTTTTGGAAGAATGTTCTCTGGTCAGATGAGACAAAAGTAGAGCTTTTGGGGAAAAGCCATCAACATAGTTTACAGGGAAAAAAAGAGGCATTCAAAGAAAAGAACACGGTCCCTACAGTCAAACATGGCGGCGGTTCCCTGATGTTTTGGGGTTGCTTTGCTGCCTCTGGCACTGGACTGCTTGACAGTGTGCATGGCATTATGAAGTCTGATGACTACCAGCAAATTTTGCAGCATAATGTAGGGCCCAGTGTGAGAAAGCTGGGTTTTCCTCAGAGGTCATGGGTCTTCCAGCAGGACAATGACCCAAAACACACTTCAAAAAGCACTAGAAAATGATTTGAGAGAAAGCACTGGAGACTACTAAAGTGGCCAGCAATGAGTCCAGACCTGAATCCCATAGAACACCTGTGGAGAGATCTCAAAATGGCAGTTTGGAGAAGGCACCCTTCACATCTCAGGGACCTGGAGCAGTTTGCCAAAGAGGAATGGTCTAAAATTACAGCAGAGCATTGTAAGAAACTCATTGATGGTTACCGTAAGTGGTTCTTCGCAGTTATTTTGGCTAAAGGTTGTGCAACCAAGTATTAGCCTAAGGGTGCCAATACTTTTGTCTGGACCATTTTTGGAGTTTTGTGTGAAATGATCAATGATTTGATTTTTGTTTCATTCTCTTTTGTGTTTTTTCATTGCAAGCAAAATAAATGAAGATAATAATACCAAAGAATTTGTGATTTGCAATCATTTTCAAGAATAAACTGAGTATTATCTGACAGAATTGCAGGGGTGCCAATACTTTTGGCCAGCACTGTAAATGGAAAGAATGTTTTGTCTTTGACATTATATCACGTGCCAAGACAGAAGCAGGATTGGCGGCAGGTATTTTGCGTGTGTCCTATTCTATTAAACAGGCAGGAGATGTGCAATACTCCTATCATGTGTGCGTCTCGGCAGATATGATGCGTGGTCGTTCAGTCATGTTCACCACCGATGTGGAAGTGAGTGGTGCCGAACAACCCCTTTTACTGAAGGTACTATAGACAAATCTACTCTGTGGAGTGTGTATCTCTAAGCATTGTTTTAGACCTGGACAAAGGCTTTTAAAGAAAAAAATGGATGTAAAATTGTACATATACTTTACATTAAAACTGGTGTCAACCTTTAGATTCTAAATAAAGATTTCTGGAACCCAACAATTGTCTTCGTTCCTGCAGGTTACATGGTATCACTGCCTCCTTTACATACACGTGGATCTGGGCTGGCCTTTCTGTTTGCTCATTATTGTCACAAATCTATTTTTCATTGACTCAATGTATTTTACTGTCTGATTCTGTATTTGTAAGATTGTTTAAATAAACTTTCAGCAGACCACAGTGTCTTTGCATGCCTTAAAGCCGATCTGTCCTTTCAGACACTACTTGCCGTCCTCATCACTCCTAACCAGCTGAAATGGCTTGTGGTGTACATACTAGTTTAATATTTCCCAGAATAGTCCTGATTCTCATGTACCAGATCTTGCCATACACTGGTTTTTTTTCATAGGAATGGTACCTTTTCCTCAACACTGCCAGCACTAAGGCCCTGTGCCCACGGGAAAAAATACCTGTGGATTTTGCTGCAGAAAACCTGTGAAATTTTCTAGATTTTCCAGATAAATCCTCAGGTTTGCACAAGTACAGACACTCCCCATGTTATCCTATGGGATTTGGCAAGTGTAGTTTCATTGCTGCGGATTCTGTTGCTGCAGATTTCCTACAGCCGCAAAGAACTGCATGTCCATTATTCATGCGGATTTTCTTGTGGATTTCCTGCTTTTTCCACTATCGATATACAGTGGGGGAAATCCGCAGGATATAACGCTCGAATTCCGCAACAATTCCGCTCGAAACCGGCAACAATGGATAGCTGCGGATTCTGGGGAGCTGCTGTGTGAACCTGCGGAAATACCTGCAGGTACATTTTCTCTTGGGGACATAGACGTTCTAGCACCTTTAGGCTATTACCTCATTTCCCAGGATGCATTGCTTGTTCCAGTATTTAAATGCTTGCCTGTCTTAAACTTGAAAAAAAGCACCTCTCTCCCATGTTCTTTGACAAAAAAGTAACCCTTATGAGTAAAGATAGACACATCATACGACCATTTATTTCTATTGTACCAATGGTAACTTCACAGCTGATACATGCTGCCCGATCCACAAGCAGAATGTATTAGGCACTGGCTGTATGGCTTCAGCCATGTATGCTTCACTGAAACGCTGCAATGTTTCAAAGAGCATACGTTAATCCCTTCACCCCCCCTACTCCAGCCTGTTTTAACCTCATGACTTGGTGCCCATATTTTTGTTTTCTTTTTTTTTCATGACATATTGTACTTCATGATCATGGTAAATTTAGGCCAATATGTTTGCGTTTACTTGTGAAAAAAATCTGAAGTTTGGCGAAAATTTAAATTTTGAAGTTTTCAACCTTGAAGTTTTATGCCCTTACAAAATAGTTAATAAACATTTCCCACATGTCTGCTTTACATCAGCACCATTTTTGAAACATAATTTTATTTTGTTAGGAAGTGAAGTGCAAAGTTTATCAACAATTACTCATTTTTTCTAACAATTTACAAAACCACTTTTTTTTTTTTTTTTTTGGGACCACATCACATTTGAAGTGACTTTGAGGGGTTTAGGTGACAGAAAATACTCAAACGTGACACCATTCTAAAAACTGTACACTGCTCAAAACCACATCCAAGAAGTTTATTAACCCTTCAAGTGCTTAACAGGAGCTAAAGCAATGTGGAAGGAAAAAATGAAATATTACTTTAGCCCCAAATTTTGCATTTTTCACAAGGGTAAGAAGAGAAAATGCACCATACAATGTGTTGTGCAACTTATGCTGAGTACACGGATACTCCATATGTGGTGGAAATCTACTATGTAGGGTGTACAGAAGGGAATGAGCGCCATATGAATTTAGGAGTGCAAAATTGTGGACGCCATGTCGTGTTTGGAGAGCTGCTGATGTGCCTAAATTGTGGAGCTCCCCCAAAAGTGACCCCATTTTGGAAACTAGACCTCTCAAGGAATTTATCTAGATGGTTGGTGAGTACCTTGAGCCGCAGGCCCTTCACAGAATTTTATAACATTGAGGAGTGAAAATGAAAAAAATACATTTTTAACCACAAAAATGTTGCTTTAACCCCAAATTTTTCATAAGGGTAACGAGAAAATGGACCATAAAATTTGTTCTGCAATTTCTCCTCAGTACGCGGTCACCTTATATGTGTCAAACGACTTTTTAGACATAGTACAAAGTGAAGAAGGAAACGTGCGCCATATTATAGTTCAGATCTAGTTGGAATGGTTGGTGGGTGCCATGTCACATTGCTGTTATGGCACCTCAGAGGCTTTTGCCAGATATCACCCACAAGTGACCCCATTTTACAAATAGTACTGTTTGGCCACACGGCAGGGCTCGGTAGGGAAGGAGCACCATTTGATTTTTGGCGCACAGATTTTCCAAGAATAGTTTGCAGACTCCATTTACAGTCCATAGATTGTAAGCTTATGAGCAGGGCTCTCACTCCTCCTTATTTTGTTTTTGTCTGTACATGTCCCCGCTTATTTGTAAAGTGCTACGGAATATGTTAGCGCTATATAAACTATTATATTTCTAGATCTCCTACGTGCCTGAACAGAAATCCCCTCAAGTGACCAAATTTTCGAAATTACACGCCTCTGGGAATTCATCTATGGGTGTAAGTATTATTTAGTCTCTGGAAAACACCCATGGAGTCAAACGCAGTGACAATTGCAGAATTAAAAATAAGCCCTTGTACTGCCCAGTACATTGTAGTGCCTGTATATTGTGCCCAGCTCTTGCTCCTGAAAACCTGCCCCCCATAAATTAAGTGGGCTCTCCTCACTACAACAATGCCAAACATGTGGACGCTAACTATAGTTTAGGCACGTTGTGGTGCTCAGATGGGAGGGGGTATTCAGATTTGGGGGCGCAGATTTTGATGGGTTTTCTTTTTTGAAGGGGGGAATCCTTTGTAATACCGGTAACATGGAAGCCCCGTATGTTTCCGATAACCGACCTGATTTCCCGTGAACATATTTGTGTCATTTTCCATGAACATTTGGACATGAGGAACCTATCTGTAAAGTGGGTCCCCAAATGTTAAACAACAGATTAGAGAAGCATGTGAGTGAAAACGTCACGGACATTTGTCGGCGTTTCCGGACTGATAAGAACTTCCTGGATCGACTGGTCACTATGGAGGAGACCTGGATTTATTTGTATGACCCATGAAAACAAGGAGCAGTCAATAGAGTGGAAGCACAGTAGTTCTCCTTGTCCAAAGAAGTTCAGGGTGCAATAATCAGCCACTAAGGTGATGGTGTCTGTGTTCTGGGATAAGGAGGGCGTGCTGCTAGTGTACTGCCTTCAAAAGGGTTCCACCATCAATGCAAGGTATTACATTGAACTTTTGGACCAATTGAAGGCAGCTCTGAAGGCCAAAAGGTGCGGCAAGCTGTCCAAAGGAATCTTGTTCATGCAAGACAACGCCTCCGCTCACACTGCACAAGCAACCACGGCAAAACTGGCAGAGCTGGGCTTCCGGCTGGTTGACCACCCACCTTATTCACCAAATCTAGCTCCCTGCGACAATCATGTTTCCAAACCTGAAGAAACACCTCAAGGGTATCAAATTTCACATTTCTGATAACATAGCTGCTACGGATGCCTGGTTTGAGGCACAACCGGAATCCTTCTTTTTGCGAAGCTTACAGAACTTGGAATACCGATTTGTAAGAAGTGTGGTGACATCAGTGGAGAGTATGTGGAATAAATGTAAAGTTTCATCATCCTATCTCATTTGTTTCTGGGTAAAGCCAATGACTTATCAGCAGCCCCTCATATCTATCAATTATCATACCTAGTGATGAGCGAGCACTACTATACTTAGGGGATTGGTACTCGTAAAAAGCATTTGGACGCTTGGATGGGCTTTATTCATGTACATAGTATAATGGAATTCAATGACGAACTAGAGCATTTTTCCAGAAGATCACCTGGAAAAATGCTCAATAAATGTAAAGTTTCATCATCCTATCTCATTTCTTTCTGGGTAAAGCCAAAGACTTATCAGCAGCCCCTCGTAAGGTATTTTCAGTTTAATGTTCTTGGATAACCACACCAGATCACCCATACACAGGTCCGGACCAGGCCACGTCGACAGTCAGCTGCACTTTTATATTTTGAACCCATGTCATGCAAATGTTCTATTTAATTAATTTTTTGCCTAGCGGCTTTAGATCATTGTATTTTTGTGGGATGCGCGATCCATGTCTTTTTCATAGCATGTTATACAACATTCTATCCCCCTCTTTTTTTGCTTGGATCTGCACTCCCCCCTTCCCCATTTGGCACAGGTGATTTTAATCAGCAGGAGACTGCAAGAGGGGTCAGCCTTTTTTTTTTTTTTTGCTCCCAGTCCACATATGGGAGCCAGTGGGAGGTGAGCGCGCAGCTCCTCTCACTGAGTGCTGGTACTGTGTAGTGGCTGCTGTTGTGGTGGTGTTGTGTCAGTGGGGCACTGCGACCTGGAGCCTTGGGGGCTTCGCCTTGCAGCATGGGTGCTGTGAGGCGCCAGGTCGCCTGCCCTGCTGGATCTTTGTCGCTGCAGCGGTGGTTAGTGCACAGTGCCACACTAAAAGGTTTAGGATAGGGACCCACTCAAGAGGTTTGCCGTGAAGTGGCAGTGGGCTTAATACAATCTGATCAGAATGGTAACAAAAGAACCTCATGTTCTATTTAATTATTTTTTTGCCTAGCGGCTTTAGATCATTGTATTTTTGTGGGATGTGCGATCCATGTCTTTTTCTTCATAGCATGTCATGTCATGCAAACGCTACTGAAACTTCTCCCATAAATAGAGATGAAACAAGTTACTCCTTACCAGGTACCCCTGACAAGGGCTCCTCCTGAAATGTACAGAACTGGGAATGTCAACCTTGGATACAAAAACGGTGATACCCCATTGTATTCATGATGACTATTATTAATGGCAAATTCGGTGAGAGGAAGAAAAAAGGCCCACTCTTCCTGATAATCAGATATAAAACAATGTCAACACTGTTCCAAATTCTGGTTTACACGTTTTATTTGCCCAATAGACTGAGGGTGGAACACTGAAGAATAGGATAATTTAAAGTGGTATTCCCATCTCCAAGATCTTTCCCAATATATCGTATAAATCAAATAGAAAACCGGTTTTAAATGCCGTGCTAAAAACCACAGATGCTGTAGATAAAGAGATTTCCTTTATTTCACAGTTCTACGCGTTTCAGAGACATCTCCGTCTCCTTCCTCAGGAAAAGAAATCATATTTCGTTTGATTCTAGAATGATTTCCTTTCCTGAGGAAGGAGACGGAGATGTCTCTGAAACGCGTAGAACTGTGAACTAAAGGAAATCTCTTTATCTACAGCATCTGTGGTTTTTAGTGCGGCATTTAAAACCGGTTTTCTATTTGATTTATATGATAACCTGCTTTCCGGGGCCGCTGCTAAACCACATAAAAACACTCACAAGCGATCATAGGGGGGTTGTGACTGGCACAACCCTACCAGGTGAGTGTATCTCTTTCTGTCTCTCTACCCTCATACCGGGTAAGACCCTATTGCGCTTTTTCCCCCCTACACAAATATATTGTAGGCATAGTGATAATATTATTAACAAATACCTCCAAATACAAATTTAGTATAGTTATCCTGATATAGACATGTCTCTTACCTCATGTGCAGGGGGCGTTGCATCTTACGTATCCATGGTTATAACCATAAGCAACTGTCATTAAATGAGAGGATGTAACCATAGATACCTAAGATAAAATGCCCTGCACATGAGGTAAGAGACATGGCTATATCAGTAGAACTATACTACATTTCTAATTGGAGGTATTTGCTAATATTATTATTATTACACTTACTACAGTCATATGAAAAAGTTTGGGCACCCCTATTAATGTTAACCTTTTTTCTTTATAACAATTTGGGTTTTTGCAGCAGCTATTTCAGTTTCATATATCTAATAACTGATGGACTGAGTAATATTTCTGGATTGAAATGAGGTTTATTGTACTAACATAAAATGTGCAATCCGCATTTAAACAAAATTTGACCGGTGCAAAAGTATGGGCACCTCAACGTAAAAGTTACATTAATATTTTGTAGATCCTCCTTTTGCAAAAATAACAGCCTCTAGTCGCTTCCTGTAGCTTTTAATGAGTTCCTGGATCCTGGATGAAGGTATATTTGACCATTCCTGTTTACAAAACAATTCCAGTTCAGTTAAGTTTGATGGTTGCCGAGCATGGACAGCACGCTTCAAATCATCCCACAGATGTTCAATGATATTCAGGTCTGGGGACTGGGATGGCCATTCCAGAACATTGTAATTGTTCCTCTGCATGAATGCCTGAGTAGATTTGGAGCGGTGTTTTGGATCATTGTCTTGCTGAAATATCCATCCCCTGCGTAACGTAAACTTCATCACTAATTCTTGCACATTATTGTCAAGAATCTGCTGATACTGAGTTGAATGCATGCGACCCTCAACTTTAACAAGATTCCCGGTGCCGGCATTGGCCACACAGCCCCAAAGCATGATGGAACCTCCACCAAATTTTACTGGAGGTAGCAAGAGCTTTCTTGGAATGCCGTGTTTTTTTGCCTCCATGCATAACGCCTTTTTGTATGACCAAACAACTCAATCTTTGTTTCATCAGTCCACAGGACCTTATTCCAAAATGTAACTGGCTTGTCCAAATGTGCTTTTGCATACCTCAGGTGACTCTGTTTGTGGCGTGCTTGCAGAAACTGCTTCTTTCGCATCACTCTCCCATACAGCTTCTCCTTGTGCAAAGTGCGCTGTATTGTTGACCGATGCACATTAACACCATCTGCAGCAAGATGAAGCTGCAGGTCTTTGGAGGTGGTCTGTGGATTGTCCTTGACTGTTCTCACCATTCTTCTTCTCTGCCTTTCTGATATTTTTCTTGTCCTGCCACTTCTGGGCTTAACAAGAACTGTACCTGTGTTCTTCCATTTCCTTACTATGTTCATCACAGTGGAATCTGACAGTTTAAATCTGAGACAACTTTTTGTATCCTTCCCCTGAACAACTATGTTGAATAATCTTTGTTTTCAGATCATTTGAGAGTTGTTTTGAGGAGCCCATGATGCCACTCTTCATAGGAGATTCAAATAGGAGAACAACTTGGAAGTGGCCACCTTTAAATACCTTTTCTCATGATTGGATACACCTGCCTATGAAGTTCAAAGCTCAATGAGGTTACAAAACCAATTTAGTGCTTTAGTAAGTCAGTAAAAAGTAGTTAGGAGTGTTCAAATCAAGAAATTGATAAGGGTGCCCATACTTTTGCACCGATCAAATTTTGTTTAAATGCGGATTGCACATTCTCTGTTAGTAAACCTCATTTCAATCCAGAAATATTACTGAGTCCATCAGTTATTAGATATATGAAACTGAAATAGCTGTTGCAAAAACCCAAATTGTTATGAATAAAAAAGGTTAACATTAATAGGGGTGCCCAAACTTTTTCATATGACTACATATTAGGATTGGATCTTGGAGATGGAAAGCCCCTTTAATCCCTAACCGAGAGAAAAACACTCTCCAAAACTTGGTAATAGACAGAGTTCCTCTATCAGAGACCATATTAGAGGGAACTCCATGGAGTTTAGCTCAGGAAGTTATTAAAGTCTTGGCAATAGGTAAACCTGGTAAGGTGATAAAATGTGTCATTTTAGAAAACCTATCCACAATCGCCAAAATAACCACATTACCAGTAAATCCATTATGAAATCCATATAAATGTCTGGCCAAAGTATACTAGGCATACTTAGAGGCTGCAAACATCCTGAGGGATGAGAGTGAGATGCTTTAGAACATGCACAGGTGGCACAAGCAAATGCATAGGCTACCACATCCCTCCGGATTTTGGGCCACCAAAAGTGACAAAATATGAGAGAAAGAGTTCCTGTAATGCTAGAGTGGTCGGCAAGAACAGAATCATGATGTTCCCATAAGACCTTAAAATGAAGATTCAGAGAAACAAACAATTTGTTCACCGGAGCCCCAGATGGCACATCACATTGCGCCTCTGCAGTCTCAGATTCAAAAGCAGTACTAAGCGCCAACACCACCACTCCCTTCTGAAGAATGGGGACAGGTTCCTCACAGGGTTCCGTCCCCCCACACAACCCCCTTGAAAACAGCTGGACAAGGCGTCTGCTCTAATGTTTATAGAACAAAGTAATAAGTTACAAATAAATTAATCCTTTTGCAAAACAATGACCGTCGAGCTTGTCTCAGTGTAAAGGTGGTGTCCTACATAGCGACGACGACAACGACGTCGCTGCTAAGTCACCATTTTCTGTGACGTAGCAGCGACGTCCCGTCGCTGTCGCTGTGTGTGACATCCAGCAACGACCTGGCCCCTGCTGTGAGGTCACCGGTCGTTGCTGAATGTCCTGCTTCATATTTTGGACGTTCCTCTCCCGCTGTGAAGCACACATCGCTGTGTGTGACAGCGAGAGAGCGACAAACTGAAGCGAGCAGGGAGCCGGCGTCTGGCAGCCTGCGGTAAGCTGTAACCACGGTAAACATTGGGTAACCAAGAAGCCCTTTCCTTGGTTACCCGATATTTATCTTAGTAACGTCCGCCGCTCTCACGCTGCCAGTGCCGGCTCCCTGCTCCCTGCACGCGTAGCCAGACTACACATTGGGTAATTAACCCGATGTGTACTCTGGCTAGGAGTGCAGGGAACAGGGATCCGGCACTGGCAGCGTGAGAGCGGCGGACGCTAGTAACTAAGGTAAATATCGGGTAACCAAGAGAAGTGCTTTCCTTGGTTACCCGATATTTACCTTAGTTACGCTTCCACGCGTCGTTTGACAGCTCACCAGCAACCATGTAACGACGCAGCAGCGATCTTGATAAGGTCAGATCGCTGGTCGTGATCGCTGCTGCGTCGCTATGTGTGACGCCACCTTAAGGCTATGTGCCCACGGGACTCTGTACCCGCGAATATATCCGCAGGTACGGCCGCAGGTTTCCTGCAGCTGATCCCCAGGATCCGGAGCTATACATAGTCATATGAAAAAGTTTGAGCACCCCTATTAATGTTAACCTTTTTTCTTTATAACAATTTGGGTTTTTGCAGCAGCTATTTCAGTTTCATATATCTAATAACTGATGGACTGAGTAATATTTCTGGATTGAAATGAGGTTTATTGTACTAACATAAAATGTGCAATCCGCATTTAAACAAAATTTGACCGGTGCAAAAGTATGGGCACCTCAACATAAAAGTTACATTAATATTTTGTAGATCCTCCTTTTGCAAAAATCACAGCCTCTAGTCGCTTCCTGTAGCTTTTAATAAGTTCCTGGATCCTGGATGAAGGTATATTTGACCATTCCTATTTACAAAACAATTCCAGTTCAGTTAAGTTTGATGGTCACCGAGTATGGACAGCCGCTTCACATCATCCCACAGATGTTCAATGATATTCAGGTCTGGGGACTGGGATGGCCATTCCAGAACATTGTAATTGTTCCTCTGCATGAATGCCTGAGTAGATTTGGAGCGGTGTTTTGGATCATTGTCTTGCTGGAATATCCATCCCCTGCGTAACTTCAACTTCGTCACTGATTCTTGCACATTATTGTCAAGAATCTGCTGATACTGAGTTGAATCCATGCGACCGTCAACTTTAACAAGATTCCCGGTGCCAGCATTGGCCACACAGCCCCAAAGCATGATGGAACCTCCACCAAATTCTACTGTGGGTAGCAAGTGCTTTTCTTGGAATGCCGTGTTTTGTTGCCTCCATGCATAATGCCTATTTGTATGATCAAACAACTCAATCTTTGTTTCATCAGTCCACAGGACCTTCTTCCAAAATGTAACTGGCTTGTCCAAATGTGCTTTTGCATACCTCAGGCGACTCTGTTTGTGGCGTGCTTGTAGAAACTGCTTCTTTCGCATCACTCTCCCATACAGCTTCTCCTTGTGCAACGTGCACTGTATTGTTGACCGATGCAGATTGACACCATCTGCAGCAAGATGATGGTGCAGGTCTTTGGAGGTGGTCCGTGGATTGTCCTTGACTGTTCTCACCATTCTTCTTCTCTACCTTTCTGATATTTTTCTTGGCCTGCCACTTCTGGGCTTAACAAGACCTGTACCTGTGTTCTTCCATTTCCTTACTATGTTCCTCACAGTGGAAACTGACAGTTTAAATCTCTGAGACAACTTTTTGTATCCTTCCCCTGAACAACTATGTTGAATAATCTTTGTTTTCAGATCTTTTGAGAGTTGTTTTGAGGAGCCCATGATGCCACTCTTCATAGGAGATTCAAATAGGAGAACAACTTGCAAGTGGCCACCTTAAATACCTTTTCTCATGATTGGATACCCCTGCCTATGAAGCCCAAAGCTCAATGAGGTTACAAAACCAATTTAGTGCTTTAGTAAGTCAGTAAAAAGTAGTTAGGAGTGTTCAAATCAAGAAATTGATAAGGGTGCCCATACTTTTGCACCGGTCAAATTTTGTTTAAATGCGGATTGCACATTTTCTGTTAGTACAATAAACTTCATTTCAATCCAGAAATATTACTGAGTCCATCAGTTATTAGATATATGAAACTGAAATAGCTTCTGCAAAAACCCAAATTGTTATAAAGAAAAAAGGTTAACATTAATAGGGGTGCCCAAACTTTTTCATATGACTGTAGCTGCGGGATTCCAGCGAAATATCTGCGGTAAACCTGCGGGCATTCATGCGACTTACCTGCGGAAATCCCGGCCTCTATCTCCATAGTGAAGGAGCGGGAATTCCGCAGGAATAATTGACATGCAGTTATGTGCAGCTGCGGGACATCCGCAGCATATTACGCAGCCGCAAATACCGCAGCATTGACACAGACACTCTCCATGTCCCATAGGATAATATGGGGAGTGTCTGTACTTGCTAAAACCTGCGGATTTATCTAGAAAATCCAGATAAATCCGCAGGTTTTCCATGGCAAAATCCACGAGTACAGAGTCCCGAGGGCACATAGCCTAAGATGCTTTGCAACTTCAAGGCAGAGAAGATTTTTATGGTCAGTAATTACTGTAACGGGATAGATAGCTACCTCCAAAAGGTGTCGCCATTCCTTAAATGCTAATTTGATCAAATGTAATTTTCTGTTGCAAATATCATAATTACGCTTTGCCAATGATAGTGTCTTAGAGAAAAGTCCATACCTCTTTTTAGTCATGTCAGTGAGAGGTCATGCTATGGCAGAATAGTTCTTAATACATTTTCGGTAATAATTTGCAAAACCTAAAAAACATTGCAGAGCCTTAAGGTTTCCAAACAGTCCCATTTTAATCTAGCCTGTAATTTAGTGGGATCCATCTGAAAACCTGCCACCAAAATCATAAACCCAAAAAAAGGAAGATCCTATAACGTGAATACATACTTCTCAAGTTTAGCATACAACTTATTCTCTCTGAAAATTTGTAGTGCTTGTCTGACATGTTCCATATAAGAGTCATAATCCTGTGAGTATATGAGAATGTCGTCTAGGTAAATGATTACAGACTTCCCCAAAAGATAAGAAAACACATCATTAATGAAATGGAATACAGCAGGCACGTTGGTAAGACCGAATGGAATCACCAGATTTTCAAAGTGCCCCTCCGGCACATTAAAGGCTGTTTTCCGCTCATCCCCCTGCTTGGCCCACAAAAGATTAGAAGCCCCTCTCAGGTCAAGTTTATACATCCATTTGGCACGGTCAATCTGATTAAAAAGGTCAGGAATTGAGTGGAAGTGTATAAGGATCCCAAACCGTAATTTGGTTGAGCTCCCGAAAGTGCAGGCAGTTCCTTCTTCTACCATCCTTCTTGACAAAAGAAGAATCCAGTAGCAACTGGTGACAAAGATGGCCTTATGTGCCCCTGTACTAAATTCTCCGTTATGTACTCTTTGAGAGCTCGTCACTCAGGACCAGACTTAATTATAGTTTACAAATTATAGAGTTTACAATTGGGCAACTTTACCCGTGGAATCAACCTTATGATGCAGTTGTAAGACCTATGGGGCGGCATCTCCAGACTTCCTCTCTCTGAGAACATGTAAAAAAAAAAAATCAAGAAGTGAGAACAAGGAAGACTAGTGCTGACCGCCGAAATACCCCAAACAGTGGTCTTTATGATATGTATTCCAATTTATTATCTCCAGAGTTTACCAATCTATGGTGGAGTTGTGGAAGGCTAACCAAGGAAACACCAATATCATTTGTGCAAGAAGGCCCTTGAAAACATACCAGGAAATCCACTCAGAATGCAGTACCCCTATACGGAGTTTCAGCTCTTGTACACTCTCAATAAAGCCCCTCCAACCTGAGTAAAAGGTGAAGAATCAATGGCAAATATCTGTACCTGATTTGATAACCCCTTCAAATCCAATCCTGTGGAACAAGCAAACTATTCACTTATCAAGTTTGGCTATAGGAATTTTTTGGTCTCTAACCTAAACCCTGGTAGGCAGGGGCGGAGCAATCGCGGTCGCAGGGGTTGCCATTCAGGGGTACCGAGGACCTCAGCCAGTGGCGCATCGGCAATGGCTGCAGGCCACGCGACCACTGTGGAGCCTGTGACTCAGGAGAGCCTAGTGCCAGAGCTGGCAGCGTCCACCCCCCATCAAGGATCACACTTTCAATTGTATCGGCATTGGTGCGCTCCCTCTGTCATCATTCACCTGCTGTGTCTGCCTGCGCTCTGCCTCTGACAGCTTAGCAGAGCGCGATGACGTCACCACTGTGCGCTGTGCAGAGCGGCAAAATGGTGGACGCGCTGAGGAGACTAGACATCAGGGGAACGAGAAGTGAGTATATATATTTAATCACGGTGACCAGAAGGCTATGGGGGACCATTAAACAATATGGGAGCTGTATACTACATGAAGGTACATAATACTGTATAGGGAGTGTATTTTAATGTATGGAGAGCTATTAGCAGTATATTATAATATATGGAGGACTATGGGGAGTGTATTATAATGTATGGAGAGCTATTAGTAGTATATTATAATATATGGAGGACTATGGGGAGGGTATTATAATGTATGGAGAACTATGAGGAATGTATTATAATGTATAGAGAGCTATGTGGAATGTATTATAATGTATAGAGAGCTATGGGGAGTGTATTACAATGTATGGATGACGCACCTCAGGGCTTTGGGGTACTCGGTCCCGGGCCTTGTATTCAATGGTCCGTATCACAGGTGGCCATTTCCCGGTTCCGTGACCCTGGGGGTCGCTTAAAGAAGGGAATTTTGTTTACTTACCGTAAATTCCTTTTCTTCTAGCTCCAATTGGGAGACCCAGACAATTGGGTGTATAGCTTCTGCCTCCGGAGGCCACACAAAGTATTACACTTAAAAGTGTAAAGCCCCTCCCCTTCTGCCTATACACCCCCCGTGCCTCACGGGCTCCTCAGTTTTGGTGCAAAAGCAAGAAGGAGGAAAAGTTATAAATTGGTTTAAAGTAAATTCAGTCCGAAGAAATTTCGGAGAACTGAAACCATTGAACATGAACAACATGTGTACACAAAGAACAACAGCCCGAAGGGAACAGGGGCGGGTGCTGGGTCTCCCAATTGGAGCTAGAAGAAAAGGAATTTACGGTAAGTAAACAAAATTCCCTTCTTCTTTGTCGCTCCATTGGGAGACCCAGACAATTGGGACGTCCAAAAGCAGTCCCTGGGTGGGTAAAGTAAAACCTCGAAATAGAGCCGTAAAACGGCCCCTTCCTACAGGTGGGCAACCGCCGCCTGAAGGACTCGCCTACCTAGGCTGGCATCTGCCGAAGCATAGGTATGCACCTGATAGTGTTTCGTGAAAGTGTGCAGGCTCGACCAGGTAGCTGCCTGACACACCTGCTGAGCCGTAGCCTGGTGCCGCAAAGCCCAGGACGCACCCACGGTTCTGGTAGAATGGGCCCTTAGCCCTGAGGGAACCGGAAGCCCAGAAGATCGGTAAGCTTCAAGAATAGGTTCCTTGATCCACCGAGCCAGGGTTGATTTGGAAGCCTGTGACCCTTTACGCTGGCCAGCGACAAGGACAAAGAGTGCATCCGAGCGGCGCAGGGGCGCCGTACGAGAAATGTAGAGTCTGAGTGCTCTCACCAGATCTAACAAGTGCAAATCCTTTTCACATTGGTGAACTGGATGAGGACAAAAAGAGGGTAAGGAGATATCCTGATTGAGATGAAAGGGGGATACCACCTTATGGAGAAATTCCGGAACCGGACGCAGAACCACCTTGTCCTGGTGAAACACCAGGAAAGGGGCTTTGCATGACAGCGCTGCTAGCTCAGACACTCTCCGAAGTGATGTGACTGCTACTAGGAAGGCCACTTTCTGCGAAAGGCGTGAGAGAGGAATATCCCTCATTGGCTCGAAAGGTGGTTTCTGAAGAGCCATCAGCACCCTGTTCAGATCCCAGGGTTCTAACGGCCGCTTGTAAGGAGGGACTATGTGACAAACCCCCTGCAGGAACGTGCGTACCTGTGGAAGTCTGGCTAGGCGCTTCTGAAAGAACACAGAGAGCGCTGAGACTTGTCCCTTAAGGGAGCCGAGCGACAAACCTTTTTCCAATCCGGATTGAAGGAAGGAAAGAAAAGTGGGCAAGGCAAATGGCCAGGGAGAAAAACCCTGATCAGAGCACCAAGATAAGAAAATCCTCCACGTCCTGTGGTAGATCTTGGCGGACGTTGGTTTCCTAGCCTGTCTCATAGTGGCAATGACCTCTTGAGATAACCCTGAAGACGCTAGGATCCAGGACTCAATGGCCACACAGTCAGGTTGAGGGCCGCAGAATTCAGATGGAAAAACGGTCCTTGAGACAGCAAGTTTGGTCGGTCTGGTAGTGCCCACGGTTGGCCCACCGTGAGATGCCACAGATCCGGGTACCACGACCTCCTCGGCCAGTCTGGAGCGACGAGGATGGCGCGGCGGCAGTCGGACCTGATCTTGCGTAACACTCTGGGCAACAGTGCCAGAGGAGGAAACACATAAGGGAGTTGAAACTGCGACCAATCCTGAACTAAAGCGTCTGCCGCCAGAGCTCTGTGATCTTGAGACCGTGCCATGAATGTCGGGACCTTGTGGTTGTGCCGGGACGCCATTAGGTCGACGTCCGGCATCCCCCAGCGGCAACAGATCTCCTGAAACACGTCCGGGTGAAGGGACCATTCCCCTGCGTCCATGCCCTGGCGACTGAGAAAGTCTGCTTCCCAGTTTTCTACGCCCGGGATGTGAACTGCGGATATGGTGGAGGCTGTGGCTTCCACCCATAGCAGAATCCGCCGGACTTCCTGGAAGGCTTGCCGACTGCGTGTTCCGCCTTGGTGGTTGATGTATGCCACCGCTGTGGAGTTGTCCGACTGAATTCGGATCTGCTTGCCTTCCAGCCACGGCTGGAACGCCTTTAGGGCAAGATACACTGCCCTTATCTCCAGAACATTGATCTGAAGGGAGGACTCTGGCTGAGTCCAAGTACCCTGAGCCCTGTGGTGGAGAAAGACCGCTCCCCACCCTGACAGGCTCGCGTCCGTCATGACCACAGCCCAGGATGGGGGCAGGAAGGATTTCCCCTTCGACAGAGAAGTGGGAAGAAGCCACCACTGAAGGGAAGCTATGGCTGCCCGAGAAAGGGAGACGTTCCTGTCGAGGGACGTCAACTTCCTGTCCTATTTGCGGAGAATGTCCCATTGAAGTGGACGCAGATGAAACTGCGCAAAAGGAACTGCCTCCATTGCTGCTACCATCTTCCCTAGGAAGTGCATGAGGCGCCGCAAGGGGTGTGACTGGCCTTGAAGGAGAGATTGCACCCCTGTCTGTAGTGAACGCTGTTTGTCCAGCGGAGCAGTTTTAGGTCCAGAACAGGACAGAAGGATCCGTCCTTTTTCGGCACCACGAACAAGTTGGAGTAAAAACCGTGACCCTGTTGCTGAAAAGGAACAGGGATCACCACTCCTTCTGCCTTCAGAGTGCACACCGCCTGAAGAAGAGCATCGGCTCGCTCGGGGGGCGGAGATGTTCTGAAGAACCAAGTCGGAGGACGAGAGTTGAACTCTATCCTGTAACCGTGAGACAGAATGTCTCTCACCCAACGGTCTTTTACCTGTGGCAGCCAGGCGTCGCAAAAGCGGGAAAGCCTGCCACCGACCGAGGATGCGGTGTGAGGAGGCCGAAAGTCATGAGGAGGCCGCTTTGGGAGCGGTTCCCCCGGCGGTCTTTTTAGGACGTGACTTAGACCGCCATGAATCGGAGTTCCTCTGATCCTTCTGAGGCCTTTTGGACGAGGAGAATTGAGACCTGCCCGCGGACCGAAAGGACCGAAACCTCGATTGTACCTTCCGTGGTTGAGGTCTGTTTGGTTTGGACTGGGGTAAGGATGAGTCCTTTCCCTTGGATTGTTTAATGATTTCATCCAATCGCTCACCAAACAGACGGTCGCCAGAAAATGGCAAACCGGTTAAGAACTTTTTGGAAGCAGAGTCTGCCTTCCATTCACGTAGCCACATGGCCCTGCGGACTGCCACCGAATTGGCGGATGCTACCGCCGTACGGCTCGCAGAGTCCAGGACAGCATTAATGGCGTAGGACGCAAACGCCGACGCCTGAGAGGTTAAGGACACCACTTGCGGAGCAGACGTACGTGTGACTGCATTAATCTGCGCCTGACAAGCTGAGATAGCTTGGAGTGCCCATACGGCTGCGAATGCTGGAGCAAAAGACGCGCCGATAGCTTCATAGATGGATTTCAACCAGAGCTCCATCTGTCTGTCAGTGGCATCTTTGAGTGAAGCCCCATCTTCCACTGCAACTATGGATCTAGCCGCCAGTCTGGAGACTGGAGGATCCACCTTGGGACACTGAGCCCAGCCCTTGACAACGTCAGGGGGGAAGGGATAACGTGTATCCTTAAGGCGCTTGGAAAAACGCTTATCTGGACAAGCTCGGTGTTTCTGGACTGCCTCTCTGAAGTCAGAGTGATCCAGAAACGTACTCAATGTACGCTTGGGAAACCTGAAACGGAATTTCTCCTGCTGAGAAGCTGACTCCTCAATTGGAGGAGCTGGGGGAGAAATATCCAACACCTGATTGATGGTCGCTATAAGGTCATTCACTATGGCGTCACCTTCAGGTGTATCTAGGTTGAGAGCGGCCTCAGGATCAGAATCCTGATCTGCTACCTCCGCTTCATCATCCAGAGAGTCCTCCTGCTGAGACCCCGAACAGTGTGATGAAGTCGAGGGAAGCTCCCAGCGAGCCCGCTTAGGCGGCCTGGAACTGCGGTCCGTGTCAGAGACCTCACCCTGGGACCTATGGGTCACCCCAGGAGCACTTTGCTGCTCCAACTGAGGGGGGCCTGGGGTCAATGATTCAACAGTGCCCGTGGCCTGAGTCACCAGTCTGGACTGTAAGGCTTCTAGTATCTTAGCAGACCATTTATCCATACTCTCAGACAGTTTGTCAGCAAATACTGCAAACTCCGTCCCTGTCACCTGGACAGTGGTAGCAGGTGGTTCCACCTGGGCCACCAGTAGCAGAGGCTCCGGCTGAGTAAGTGCCACAGGGGCCGAGCATTGCACACAATGAGGATCGGTGGAACCTGCCGGTAGTATAGCCGCACATGAGGTACAGGTTGCAAAGTAAGCCTGTGCTTTGGCACCCTTGCTTTTTGCGGACGACATGCTGTTGTCTCCTCTGAGTACAATCCAGGAGGGTATATAGCCAAAAATCAACAGTGCGACCGTACAGTGTAAATGTATAGCATATAAGCATATATATATATGTACACTTCGGCACTCAGTGGGGCCAGCACCCAGGTGCTGCTTACCGACCGCTCAAAGCGGTTGTGTGATCACCAGATTCCCTTGCCTGGGCCTCCCAGAGCCGTGTTGTCTCTCCTCTCCAGCGTCAGAAGTGCTGACAGGAATGGCTGCCGGCGTTCTGTGGGGAGGAGGGGGCCGTGGGCGTGCCCAAGAAAGTGCGGGAATCTGATGCCCCACTGAGCTGAGTGAGGGGGGAGGAGGATACAAAGTATGCTCCAGCCCTCAGCGCTGACGTCCTGTGCAGCGTCCCGCCCTTCCCCTGACTGGCAGGCCTGGGGGCGGGAATATGCGATACTAGGCCGCAAAAGCCGGGGACTAAAGTTATAAGCGAGGCCGGCAAATAAGCGCGGCCGGCGCGGTAGTCCCCGGCGCACTAACACACCCAGCAGTGCTGCAGTGTGTATGGCACAAGCGCTCCATGCGCGGTCCCCCAGGGGGACACAGAGTACCTCACAGTAGCAGGGCCTTGTCCCTGACGATACCCGGCTCCTGTCCAGCAGATTCCCCAGGGGCTGCGGAGGGAGCACGGTCCCATGTGCCTGGAGACCGATTAGGATCCCACTTCACCCAGAGCCCATTAAGGGATGGGGAAGGAAAACAGCATGTGGCTCCTGCCTGTGTACCCGCAATGGGTACCTCAACCTTAACAGCACCGCCGACCAGAGTGGGGTGAGAAGGGAGCATGCTGGGGGCCCTGTTATGGGCCCTCTTTTCTTCCATCCGACATAGTCAGCAGCTGCTGCTGACTAAGATGTGGAGCTATGCGTGGATGTGTGCCTCCTTCGCACAAAGCATAAAAACTGAGGAGCCCGTGAGGCACGGGGGGTGTATAGGCAGAAGGGGAGGGGCTTTACACTTTTAAGTGTAATACTTTGTGTGGCCTCCGGAGGCAGAAGCTATACACCCAATTGTCTGGGTCTCCCAATGGAGCGACAAAGAAAAAGGGAATTGTACAAGGGAATAATAAAATAAAGTTTCTCTCGTGACGCCACTTGCGGTATGCGGCTATATGGGGAAAGCTGCCACTGCAAGTCACTCACTGCTGGAGCTGGTGGTATTAGGCAGCTTAGATGTGATGGCCCTCCGCAAGTAGAGATAGGCCCCAGGGGAGGATGATGGAAGTTGTAGTATATTGATGCAGAAGTGTAGGAAGAATTCAGACAACACAGGGGCTGCGATTTAACTTGTGCTTTACTCACTGGTTTGGAGTAGCTGCAACCCGGCTGATGCTGGTCTCCACCAATCCGGTATTCCGTTTGTTCCAGTGTCGGTGTAGTGACCTGGTGAGCTTTTCTTTCATGTGCCCGTTTGTAGTCGGTGAGTCCCCGTGGCCTGGAGCGTTTTGGGGTCCTCTCCGTTTGTCATGGTTCTGGCCCGTATGGCAGGCAGCTTGAACCTCTTTTGGGTTGGACTCTGTCCCCGTTCCCAAGTTCCCTCTCTGCTGTTGTGCCCCGGACACTAATGTCGGTAAGGTCCTTGATGGTCCCCTCACCGGGCAGATTTTTATCAGGTGAGCCTGAACTAGGGCTCTGCACCCCGCCGGTGCTCGGTCCAGTGTGTACTCACACCATACTCTCCCTGGTGACCGTATTCCTTGTACTCAGTCACTTTACACTTTCCGTCTGTGTAGTGACTTCTGACTGAATGTCTTACTGACTTAACGTCTTCCGACTTACTGTCTGACAAGATGTCCATCTCCCATCACTCCACTGACTAGCCCCTCTTCCTCCCAGGTTTCTGACTAGTGGATTGGATGAGTCCCGACAAATAGGTGGCCATCCATCAGTTCCGTCTCTAGCCTGTTACCCAGTCTGGGGAAAAGGGCGTGGATTTGTGTGCGTCAGTGTAATTATCCTGTACCCCTAGGGGGGCCCAGGTCCAAACTTTGCACCGGGGCCCATTGAACTCTAGGCACGCCACTGCTGGTGGGTATTAAACATTGAGACACCAGTGTGGAGGATATACGTTGAGCAAACGTTAGAACCCCCAAATAACCTGGGTCTAGGAGTTTTCTGACTGCTGTCTTTCCCTGGAAACCAAGGGACAGGCACTGATAAAGTGTACCTTTTTGCCATGGAAAAAACAGACTCTGCTCTTTTTTAGTGGATGGGAGGTTCTCCCCCTACGGGATGTCCCTCCAAGGTGCATAGGCCTTTGAAGGTACTACAGGTACAGAAACCCCCTCCCCAGATGCCTTAAATTCATGGTTCTCTGAAATCAGAGATCAATACTTATTAACAAGAACATAGCTCAGTCTAAAGAAGGAGGGGTCGCATACATACGCAACACGTCCTTTACCCTCTCAGACAACCGCTGGAAAAACTGGCTTTTCAGCGCAGGGTCATTCCATTGTGTGTCCGTGGAATTCCGTGCAATAATGCTCTGCAGGCCGATTCCCCTGAGGCTGAACTGGAAAACAAGTGCACCACTTGGCAGCACTAATGTCGATTATAGATCTGTTTGTGTATATGACTATATAGAAATGTGCGGTGCCTAACTGCTCCATCACAACTTGGAAATAAATGTTTTCTGTATGACTGTCACATTCTTACATCATTCTGGAGGAACTTTGGCCTAATTTTGCCTACAACAGTTCATTCAGGTTTGTGGGCATTCATGTTGCATAGCCCTCTTAAAAAGGATGTGTCACCCAGAAAAAAAATATATATATGACCCCTTTGCGATATTGGACTTACTGGGTACTTCTTGCTTGTCTGGTATTTACTGACCTTGAACCTACCCACGACAAAAAGAAAGATTGGTATCCGCTCACCTGTAGCCAAAGGAGGGGTCACCGTATCCAGGACTCGTGCAAGGGAAAGGGTATACTGGCAATCCAGATTGTAGACAGAGGGTAATCCAGCAACAAAGTCCAAGGGATATTAAAATCCAAAAATTTTATTAAATCAAATTAAAATCCATATAAAAAAAGGTCCTCCGGACTTATACCACGTTTTCACCTATCCAGATGGAATTTTGCCTCGATCTGTTATCTATAGTATTGCAAAAAAATTTTTTTATGTTCCAAGATCAATTTTATATTCAAAACAGAGGCACCGCAATGGGCTCGAATGTTGCGCCACCGTATTCTAATGTATTTATGGCCCATTTTGAAACCGTATATGTTTATTCTCATCCCATCTTTAAATCACATATTACGACTTGGAAAAGATTTATAGATGATGTCTTTCTCATCTTCAATGGTCCCAATACCGTATTTGAAGAATTTTTTCAATATCTTAATCAACAAATACCTGGTTTAACATTCACCAAGCATATGGATCAGCGGTCTATTAATTTTTTGGATACTTTGATTACTATTGATTCGCGAGGCACCATTTCATCAGACCTATTTGTCAAAGAAACTGATAGGAATAGCTTACTTCATTATAAGAGTTGTCATCCTCGTCATCTTAAAGAATCTTTACCCCATTCACAGCATAAAAGGGTTGCCAGGATTGTGTCAGAGACTATGCAACGTAAACTCAGACATAAAGAAATGCAGGAGAAATTTATACAGAGAGGTTATCCCCCAGATATTGCCGACTATGTGGCACAGGATAATGTTGTAAAAGAAAAAAAACGACGAGGTCCCTTTATAACATTTGCCAACACCTTCCACCCGTTTCATTCTATCCTTCGGGGCATTATTCTAAAACATTGGAAATTATTACATCAGTCTTATCCGGATATAGACGAATTTGCTGCCTCTCCTTTATTCAGTTTCAAACGACCATCCAATTTTAGGGATCTTTTGGTCCGGGCTGATATAGGGTCTTCAATTCGCAAGTCGAGACAAACCTTTCTGGCTACTCCAAAACAGGGTAATTACCCATGTCTACGGTGTCCTCAATGTTCAAATATGGTGAGGGGTAATACGTTCACACACCCCCATACTGGTAAGGTCTTTTACATCAAAGATTTTTTCACATGTGATACATCTTTTGTAGTGTATTTACTGAAGTGCCCGTGCGGTCTCGGGTATGTTGGGGAAACCACCCAGCATATCCGGGACCGCATTGGCAAGCACAAGTCGACCATTAGATGTAAATTATTAATGCTGCCAGTTCCCCACCATTTTTTGACCTTGGGACACACCATTTCTCAATTGAGATTCCAAATTTTGGAACATGTTCCACCTATGAGACGTGGAGGGGACAGGGTCAAGAGACTCAAAGAAAGAGAGTCTTTCTGGATACACACTCTAAGAACTCTGTCCCCCCACGGCTTAAATCGCGAATATGATATGTTACCATAAATGAATATATACATATTGGATGGGTAGATCGGATTCGTTTATATCCGTGAATTTTATGATATGTTATCATCAACTCTATCTAAAAAGAATATATAGATTTCCATGGGAAATTCCCATATACCTGTTTTTACATATATGCATGTATGTATCTATATATGTGTGTGTTGGCTAATGTATATGTATGTGTGTGTATATATACATGTACATGTATGTGTGTATATGTACATATATGTATATATGGCCATTATATTTCAATGTAATATGCCATATATCCTTTGCCACCATGTCATATGTATGATAATAATATATTCATACATTATCACAAGGATTCCTATTGCTTAAATGTGGATTATAACTATCCTTTTGTATCTTGCCACTATGACTGATAGTTATTAATGTTTCTTTCAGACCCGTTGAATGTCAGGAGCGGTTCTTCCAGAGCTGTTCGCGTCTTTTTTTTCCCTTTGATTGCACTGTGCATGTGCGCACTTTCTGATTTCATTGCGCACGCGTGGCGTGCGTCTCACCCCCTGCACTGCTTGTGTTTCATAAAGAGGAAATTGACACATGCACCCGCCCTCTACCATTATATAAACCTGTGCAGGGTTATCCCTTCACTCACCACTTCTCCTCTGGTCACCAATGGAACAGGTAATGAATGGATCTCATGTGAGCTTTGCTATCTCATGTTCTACAGATAATGAGTTCCTTATGGACTGTTGTGTCCTTTGTAGCCTATTATATGCTTATTTTTCCTAATGGTAATTATACCTTTCTCAAATGTTTGGCTGTGTTCTAAGCCATTATTACCATTTACTGCATTTTTTCTTATTTTTTTATTTATTTATTTTTTTATTTTTTATTTTTTTTTTTTTTTATTTTTTTATTGTTCACATTAGATCCTTCATTTCATGACCTGATGTTTCCTGTGCCTTAAGGGCATTATATCACACAGTAACTTGTTAATTATCAGAGCAGCATGAGGTATGTGTCTGGATATATACAGATGGCATTTATGGTGAGGGCTGATTTGATTGTTATCAGTTTCGTTCATTTGAACCCTTTCATAGTCTCTCATTGATATCCTGCAGCTTGCAGTAAACCTGTATCTTGCTGACAAACAGCTGTCTATAATAGTATTACAATTCATATGTATGCATTTTTATTTTTCACACAGATAATTTCACTTCAATTGCATAAGCAAAGATAAAAGTGTTGTGAGTCCAGCACCTATCTTCCATTACCAGAGGTAATGGATAATTGAATTTATTAACAAAATGGAGAAATTAATTTTTCTGTTTATTTTTACTGTACATTCCCAAGTATGGTTGATATTTTGATTTACCCCGTTTGTGACATGATTTTCTCTTCTATTTGATGTATGTGTATATACATATTGTATTGATACTTTGTTTTCTCATTATATAGAACCATATAAAATTGAAGAAGGCGAATAGCCGAAACGTTTTATTTATAATAACCTTACTGGAAGAAAACTTTTTTTGAATAAAAATAATCAAAATAAAATTCCTCTTGAGTGCCGGAGTTACTTATACTATAGGGTATAAACAACTGTCAGAGAGGATGCATTTCGAACCCAATGGCTCTTAGTTAGTTTTTCCATGATTCTTTTTTTTTTTTTTATTCTTTTCTTCCTTATCCTGGCTTCTTTACTCTCCTCCCATTTTTGTCCTCACTGGGTTCACAGCTTATTTTAATTAGTTCATTTCCATTCATTCAGTAGAGACTGACTAAGAGCCATTGGGTTCGAAATGCATCCTCTCTGAGTTGTTTATACCCTGTTTGGACCTTTTTTTATATGGATTTTAATTTGATTTAATAAAATTTTTGGATTTTAATATCCCTTGGACTTTGTTGCTGGATTACCCTCTGTCTTGAACCTACCCAGTATGTCCTGGCGATCACAGGGGCACAGGAGCCTTACCCACGCTATCGCCGCCGGGGACTCCGTTTACTTGACAGGCGAGCCCCGGCTCTCACAGCCAGAGATGGTCTCTGGCTGTTTAACCCCCTAAATGCAGTGATCCATATTGATCGCTGCATTTAGAGGTCTGGGAGAGGGAACACGCTCCCTCTCCCCTCCAATCGGTGCCCCGTGATGTGATCACAAGGGCCCAATCGTTGCCTTGGTGTCCTAAGATCATCATGACGTCCTCTGGGTCACTAAGGTATGGAAAGCCTCTGGGATCGTGCCAGAGCATGATTCCAGGGGCTTCTGTCGATGCTGCACTAACAGTATAATGTAGTGCAATGTTGGAGCATTGCAATATATTATACTTGCAATCAGATTAATAAAAAGTAATGTCCCATATAGGGACTAAGCAAAAACTTTAAAAAAAAAATAAAATAAGAAAAATCAGAATATATACAAAAAAAGGAAAAAAAATGATTCCTATAAATATGTATATTTAAAAAGAACATATATTTGTTATCGTCAAGTCCATAACAATCCAATCTATAACACTATCACACTGGTTACCCCTCCAGTGAATGCCATAAAAAAACACAAAAAAAACATAGAAAAAACTATGTATTTTCATCAGACAGCTGATAGTGTAATAAAAAGCGATCAAAAAGTCATATATAAATAAAAGTGGTACCTCTGAAAATGTCATCTTGTTTGGCAAAAAACAAGCTGCCATACAGTTCTGTTAGTGAAAATAAAAAAAGCTCTAGCTGTCAGAATATAGTAATGCAAAAACATTTTGTTTTGTATAAAATAGTTTTTATGCTGTAAAAATGGCAAAACCCCCAAAAAAGACCACAATAAAAATGTGGTATCGCTGTAATCATACTGACCTGAAGAATAAAACTGTCATCACTTTTACAACACAGTGAACGGCATAAAAAAAAAAGCCTGAATTGCTGTTTCTTCTTGATTCTGCATCACAAAACGTGGACTAGAAAGCGATCAAAAAGTGGCCCAAATTGGTACTAAAAAAAAAAAACAACTTATACCACAAAAAACAAGCCCTCACATGACTGTCAGTAGAAAAAATAAAAAAAAACAATAGCCTTCAAGATCCAATGCAATGCAAAAAACCTTTATTAAAAAAGTGTGTGATAGTAGACAAACCTAAAAAAACCTATATACAGTAAACCTGGTATCACTGTGATCGTACTAACAGGAGGAATAAAACCGCCTAATCACTTAAACCGCACTGTAATGAGGCAAAGGGAGTCACTTTGACCTCATGTCTGGCCAGTGTCTATCTTTTTATGCGTCTTTTTATGTGTGCACAAAAGTTTTGTTCACCTTTGAAAAGGCGGACACCACTGAACAGAAGCTAAAAGGAATCCAGGGTAACTCTGCTGCCTCATTATAGTGAATGAATCCGTTGGGGGTTTTAAAAGAATCACGTATTTCGGAGATGTAGATGTAACCCCAATGTAATTGTTTAGCATAGAGCACAGGATAAGTGTCAACTGATCCAAAATGTTTTGTGCCTTAAATTACCACCAAATAGTATTCAATTCAACCCACAAAAAAAAAATAATAAATAACTCCGGTCCGTCATTTGTTCATGGAAATATAGGGAGCTTCCATGTTACTGGAGGCACAAAGGCTCTGGAAAAATGCTATGACTGCCCCCTCAAAAAAAAAAAAATCAAGCAAAGTCTGCGCTGTGAGCCCCACAATGTGCCTAAAGTTAGCATCCACATGTTTGGCATTATTGTAGGGCGGAAAGCCAGGTTAAGTTACGGTGTTCAGGTTTCCAGAAGCACGGGCTGGGCACAATGTATGGGTACTACAATGTACTGGGCACAACAAGCCCTTATTTGCAATTTTTAATTCTGCAACATTCACTGCACTTGATTTCATGGACGTTTTCCAGAGACTAAATCGTCACTACACCCAGAGATGAACTCCCAGAGGGGTGGAATTTCCTAAATGTGATCACTTAAGGAGATTTCTTCTGTTCTGGCACTTAGGGGCTCTGCAAATGGAGTTTGCAAACTATTTTAGGAAAATTTGTGCTCTAAAAATTAAATGGCGCTCCTTCCCTCCCGAGTGCTGGGTTGTGGCCAAACAGTACTGTAAAGGCATATGTGGGGTATTGCCACATTGAGGAGAACTTATGTATCATATTATGAGGGGGTTTTTTACCTATTCCCTTTTGAAAATTGGAAATCTGTGATTGAGACATTTTAGTGATAAATTATTGAATGTTCTCAGTGAGAGGAACAAAATTATAATCTTGTGATACTTTTTAATGGCTAACAAATAAAATAAAGTGATGTTACAAAGCAAGCTTTCGAGACATCTCAGGTCCCTTCATCAGGCATGGTATGACAAAATATCTGAAGAAACACAAATATATGCATAAACAGAGTAGAGGGATGGCATAATAAAAGACATTTAAATAAACACTGAGCTTAGAAAGTGAATCCTTAATTAGCTTTGATTAGTGGTGTGAGAGTTTTATTGTCCCAATATCCATGTAGGATCAGACGTCTGGTGAGTCTCTGGAATGACTCCTCAGATTTTGTAATGGGCCATAAATGCTCCTGACAGATTGAGTCCTGTGTCCACAGAGTAAAACATTTTAATGAATTTGTGTTCCCAGACCCTGCGATGGCTCTGTGATCTGATGTTGCCTTTTAATATGACAACTTTCATAATCTTTCAAAATCTGAGGAGTCTATGCCAGAGACTCACCAGACCTCTGGCTTATTTTTTGTGTCTTGAGCTGACATTTTTAATTATACCACTTTTGTGCATATGTTACTTTTTGATCACTTGTTATTGCATTTTAAAAAAAATTTGCGTAGACCAAAAAATGTAATTTTTGCGATTTCAACTTTTATTTATTTATATTATTATATATTTACATATTATTCATATTTTAAAATTTTTATTTATTTTTTTCATTTTTTTATTTATTTTACAAGTCCCCCTAGGGGACTTTATGCCTGCACAGTCCGATCGCCTGTGCATTTCTTTTGATGAGAACTGTATTACTTATCAGCATAAATGCTCATTTCATGTGAGTGCTGGCACTCTGTTGGCTTTCACAGGAAGTGAGTCATAGTAGTGTCAGGGGTCATCAGCTGACCTGTGCTACCATGGCAACACCATGGCGCCCTGTGATCACGTCCCCCGCCACAGACATTTAAATCATACTGTCAGTATTTGACAGCGCGATCTAAGAGGTTAACAGGCGCGAGTGAATCTCAATTTACCACTACCATGAATTACAATATGTCATGAAAAGATAATGTCAGAATCACCAGGATCCGTTGAAGCGTTCCAGAGTTATTACCTGTCAAAGTGACAGTGGTCAGAACTGGAAAAAATGGCCGGTCAGGAAGGTGAAAACAGGCTCAGGGGTGAAGGGGATGTGTAAGGTTTTTGGTTGTTTTTTTCCAGATACAGTGGAACCTTGTGTGAGGTGAATCCGGAGATATGACGATAAATCATGATATTCAAGTATGTCAGGAAGCCCTCTCCTGGTGTCACCCCCCCTTTCCTTCACACAACTGGTTTAGCAACAAATTCCATGGCCATGTCCTGTGATATGGAAATTAGGTGGCTTTAGGACAATGGACACAGGATGACTCCCTGCCGTGACCCTGTAGTGGGGGCTGCTAGCTAGTTAGCAAGGCTATGGAAATAGCCAGACAGAACGACTCCAGTAAAAAATGGTTCATATCTCGCAAGCCATATTTCCGATAAATATGGCAACCATAAAAATGGTGTCTCCGCATGTGGACGATGCCGGCACCCCCTTTTTATGGGAGCAGGACGTTGGGAAATGCCCCAGGCGTGATATCAGCCAATGGGGAACTGGCAGACAGGTCATGAGTCCCCTCGTTCTGTAGCTAAATTCATAACTGTCACAATGAGAGCATTGGCGTCCGCCTACGACGCTCCCAGGCCAAGTTATGGCCATATTCCATGTTGTGGATTTTGTCCATAACTCCAGCCAGGGGTGGAGCAGTGCTTCCCTGTGAGGTCACTAAGGTAGGAGGGGACCTGGATCTGCCCAGGTTGATAACCCTACTTCGGCCATTTTCCAGTGTTCTTCTGCTCGGGGGCCTGGTTGGGAAAGACCTGTGAGGGAGTTCCTGGAAACCTGGTCTACAGCGCCCCCCTGTGGCCAGACGCAACAAGGTAACTGCTGGAACTGTGTATGCCTGTTTGTAACCCATGCTTTGATTGTAACTGTACTCTGACATATGTATATTCTGTAGATTCCCTATTGTATATATTGTAGTTTCTAGTGTGCTTTAGGCTGATTAAATTATATAATTAATCTTGGGCTGTTCTGTTATCTCGATCTTGAATCCCACGTCTGTGTGTTCGGCTAATAGTTACCGTGAAGCGGTTGGTGGCAGCGAGTTGTGCCAAGGATTATTGTGGGGAGGCCAGTGAGATTCGGGGAGATTTTATATATTCCGCCCGCGGAGGTCGGGGGAATATATACCTTACTCTCACCGGGGACCCTTCAATAATCGGCATAAGTAGTATAGCGGCCTCCTTGCTTATCGTCGGGCAATTCCATAATTGGCCTGACTATAAGAGGGGCGCTAGAGAGCGCGTCACGTGCTCTGTCTGTCGGTCGGGAGGTATAAAGGAGGGGTGACCCCCACTTGTTACCCCCCGATTGTGACGTACTGGTAGCCAGCGCGGGGGATTTCTGAGTGACCCCCCGGTGGTTTGTGACATATTGGTGGCATAGCGGTGGGATCGAGATAATAGTGTGTGTGAGTGTGAGACCCATACTCCCAGACACTAAAGACTGCCTGCAGCAGCTGTGGCTGCTGGGGTCTTCAGACTAGCTCAACACTAGAGTGTCAGAGTGCAGATACTGTAAGGTGTGTGGAGGCATCAGGTGTCAGTTCTGTGTCAGTGACCAAAAGTCTGCAAGAATGGCTGATGGCACCAGGAGCAGAGCTATGCAACTGGCCAATGCTAAAGCAGGAGCCGAAGAGAGGGAGGACGGTGCTGTGGGCAGTAATGAGGAGGTTGCCCACGAGTCCTCCAGGAGCTCGACGCCAGAAAACCGTTCTGCAGAGGACAGCGCACAAGCTGGCAATTATGGACAAGATGAGGAGCAGCTCACCCAAGGGTCCTCAACGAGCCAGATGCCAGCCCTCCGCTCTGCAAGGGACAGTGAATCGCCTAGCTCTGCAGCATGCCGCAGATCACCACGTGCCATTCCACCGAGCCTGGGAGGCTCGGATAGCCTTCTTCAAATGGCTATGGCCCTTCTCCAGGCTGGAGACCAGAAGGGCTACAAGGAACTCCTGGCAGAGCGCAGGGCAGAGCGGCAGGCAGCGCGTGACGCTGAGGCTGCGGAGCGGCACGCAGAGCGTGAGGCTGCGGAGCGAGAGCGGCAGGCAGCGCGTGAAGAGCGAGAGCGACAGGCAGACCGTGACTACCAGCTGCAGCTAGCTCAGCTCCGGCCCTCATCAGCCACATGTGACCTTCAAAACACCAAACTTCCAAAGGTCCGTGTTGAGGACTTCCCAGTGCTGGAGAAGGATGGAGACTTGGACTCTTTCCTGACTGCTTTTGAACGGACTTGCTTGCAGCACCATCTGAACAAGGACCAGTGGGCCAAATACCTGACCCCCCGTTTAAGGGGTAAGGCCCGGGATGTCCTTGGGGACTTGCCTGCTGAGGCAGATCAGGGCTACGACACCATCAAGCGGGCCCTGATCCAACAGTACAACCTCACCCCAGAGTCCTACCGCAAGAAGTTCCGGAGCCTACAGAAGGGACCAAAGGACTCCTGGGCTGACCACAGGCGGGCACTTGCCCGAGCTGCCGACCACTGGACCCAAGGCCTGCAGCTTTCCACCGGACCGGAGATCCTGGACTTGTTCATCACGGAGCAACTCTTGTGGAACTTCCCTGAGGATCTCCGCCAGTTCATCCGAGACCAGAAGCCAAAGGGGTCCACGGCTACAGCTGCCCTTGCCGATGACTACACCAACAACCGGGCTCCTGAAGCCAGGAGAGCAGCCACCAGCAGCACCTGGAGAGGGGGTAAGATGAATTCTGCGACTGCCCCACCTGCCCCTAGACTGCAGGGGGTGTCCCCCTCAACTCCCCTCTCCAGGCCCGTGGCGGAACCAAGACGGTGCCACCAGTGCAACCTACCGGGACACTTCAAGGCCATGTGCCCTCAGCGTCCCAAGGCCCCGGCTCCGTCCCCGTCCCAAGGGCCGCCCAAGGTGTATTGTGTGGGTGGGGGTGGTGGTAGGTCCCTGGACAGCTTCCAACCTGTCACCGTCGGCCGGTCTGTGACCATAGGACTGCGAGACAGCGCCTCGGAGGTGACTCTGGTGCGGCCTGAGATGGTGTCCCCCCAAGACTTGATACCTGGAAAAACCCTCGCTGTCTCCGGGATTGGAGGCATTGACCCGGCGCTGCCTGTTGCTGACATTTATGTGGACTGGGGCGCAGGGCGAGGGGTGAGGGAGGTGGGGGTAACTGATCGGATCCCTGCAAACGTGCTACTTGGGACAGATTTGGGGCAGATAACCTCCCAGTTTGGGCCCCCCCCAAGGGCTGAACCTTCAGCCAGTACTGACATGCCTCCGGACAATGTTAATGTGTTATCTATGAATGATGTAAGGGAGGAGGGAGTGAACTCTGATATTTCTGCTTGCATAGACACCATAGACACACACTCAGCTGCAGCTGTGACAGGGGAGGGGGTCAGAGAAAGGTGTGACAATGCCTCTACAAGTAATCAGCCTGTGAGCTGGGATCTGCTGCCCTCTGCAGGGATAAGCAGAGAGCAGGGTGCTGCAGGGGGAGGACCAGTGTGTGGGGTGGGGGCTACCACAGCAAATGTGGGGTCCCCAGAGATTTCACAGCGGGGTTCTGTTGCTGCAGGAGGGGAACAGGCAGGTGAGATTGGGGCCGGTCCAGGAGCGGAAGTGCTCCCAGGTAAGATCTCGGTGCATGGTTCCCCCACAACCGGGGTGTCAGGAAGCCAGGTAGGTCTGCCTGAACCGGCGACTTGGTCAGGAACGGAGGAGGAGCAGGCACGACCCACGGTCGCAGCGGCTGTGGCCGCTGTCACCCGCAGTGGGAGTGCTGGAAGCCAAGGGGCCTCCCGGAGGTCCGATAGCTCTTCCCCTTCTGACCAAGTGGCAGCCGAGTCAGGTGGAGGCCAGGACACAGGTCCCGGGGTACTGACTGAAGATGTGACAGTCTCGTCGATTCTGGCCACATCTAGTCAGGGGTTTCAGGCAGCGTTAGAAGCTGACGACAGCCTGAAAGCTCTTAAGGAGCAGGCGGCACAGCCTCCCTCGGACTCGGACCCGGAGCGAGTGGTCTGGGACCAAGGACGGCTGTACCGGGCCACGGTCCAGCAGGGTTCACCGGAGGCGTGGCCCAGGGACCGACAGTTGGTGGTACCCTATCCGTTCCGGACGGAGTTGTTGCGGATCGCACATGAGATTCCGATGGCCGGACACCTAGGGATCGCTAAGACCAAGGCCAGGTTAAACCAGCATTTCTACTGGCCAAAAATGGGGGCCGATGTGGCTGCCTACTGCCGTTCGTGTGAAACCTGTCAGAGAGTGGGGAAGGCGGGGCCACGCCCCAAAGCCCCACTGGTATCTCTGCCAATCATCGATGAGCCTTTCAGGAGGGTGGCTGTGGATCTGGTCGGCCCGCTGGCCATCCCCAGCAGCTCCGGGAAACGCTTCATACTGACGGTAGTGGACTATGCCACCCGGTACCCAGAAGCAGTGGCCTTGTCGTCCATTCGGGCTGACAAGGTGGCCACCGCATTGCTGGAGATTTTCTCCCGAATGGGTTTTCCCCAGGAAATGCTCACTGACCGGGGGACCCAATTCATGTCCCAGCTGATGGAGGCCCTCTGTAAGCAAGTCCAGGTGCGACATCTGGTGGCCAGCCCGTACCATCCACAGACTAATGGCCTGTGCGAGCGGTTCAATGGCACTTAAAGCAGATGCTTAAGATGTTGGTCGACTCCCATGGGCGTGACTGGGAGCGGTATCTCCCACACCTGTTATTTGCTTACCGGGAGGTTCCACAGGCCTCAACAGGATTCTCACCGTTTGAGCTCCTGTACGGGCGACGTGTGCGGGGCCCCCTGGCTCTGGTGAAAGAGGCTTGGGAAGGGGATTTGGCCACCCCTGGAGTGTCGGTTATCGAGTATGTCATGCGCTTCCGGGACAAAATGCAGGCCTTGACGCAACTGGTACACGACAATATGGCTCAAGCCCAGGCCGATCAGAAGCGTTGGTACGACCAGAACGCTTGTGAGAGGACCTACCAAGTGGGTCAAAAGGTGTGGGTACTGGTCCCCGTACCACAGGACAAGCTTCAGGCAGCCTGGGAAGGCCCATACCTCGTGTACCAGCAGCTCAACCCTGTAACGTACCTGGTCACCCTGGACCCTGCCCGTGGAAGGCGGAAGCCCTTCCATGTGAACATGATGAAGGCACATCATGAGCGGGAGGCATGTGCGCTCCCCGTGTGCAACCTGCCCGAGGAGGGAGAAGCGGAAACCCTCTTGGATATGCTAGCCCAGGTTAGGGCAGGCGGATCCATTGAGGATGTGGAGGTTGGCCACCAGCTCTTGGAGGACCAACGGTCCCAGCTGTGGGCCACCCTACACCCCTTCCGGGGGTTGTTTACCAACCAGCCCGGAAGGACTGACTTGGCTGTCCCTCACGTGGACACTGGGGATCATCCCCCGATCCGGCGTTCAGCATATCGGGTCTCCCTGGAGGTGCAGCAACACATGCGCCAGGAGATTGACGAGATGCTGAAGCTGGGGGTGATCCAGGCATCCAACAGCGCTTGGGCCTCGCCTGTAGTCCTCGTCCCTAAGAAGGACCGAACCACGCGGTTCTGCGTGGACTACAGGGGGCTCAATGCGGTCACGGTCGCCGATGCGTACCCAATGCCACGCATCGATGACCTGCTCGATCAGTTGGCCGGGGCTCAGTACCTGACCATCATGGATCTGAGCCGGGGACATTGGCAGATCCCCCTGACTCGCAAGGCCAGGGAACGCTCTGCCTTTATTACCCCATTTGGACTGTACGAGTCCACGGTGATGCCATTCGGGATGAGGAATGCCCCTGCCACTTTCCAGCGGATGGTCAACACCCTGCTCAAGGGACTTGAAGGGTACGCGGCCGCGTACCTGGATGACATTGCCGTCTTCAGTCCCACCTGGGAGGACCACCTAGAGCATCTAGCACAGGTGCTCAGGCGGATCCACCGGGCAGGTTTGACCATCAAGCCGGGAAAGTGTCAGCTGGCCATGAGCGAGGTCCAGTACCTCGGTCACCGGGTAGGTGGGAGAACACTGAAGCCCGAGCCTGAGAAAGTGGAAGCCATCGCATCCTGGCCCACCCCCAGGACCAAGAAGCAGGTGATGTCCTTCTTGGGGACCGCTGGGTACTATAGGAGGTTTGTTCCATGCTATAGTAGCCTGGCAAAGCCCTTGACGGACCTCACCAAGAAGAAGCTGCCCTCTGCAGTCGATTGGACAATGGACTGCGAGACAGCCTTCCGGGCCCTAAAGGACGCCCTGTCCAGCCCGCCCGTGCTACAGGCAGCCGACTTCACGCGGCCGTTTGTAGTACAGACCGACGCCAGTGACTTCGGCCTCGGTGCGGTGCTCAGCCAGGTGGACTCTGCGAGCCAAGAGCACCCAGTCTTGTACCTGAGCAGGAAGCTGTTACCAAGGGAAGTTGCCTATTCCACGATGGAGAAGGAGTGCCTGGCCATAGTGTGGGCCCTGCAGCGTCTGCAACCCTATCTATACGGGCGCCACTTCATCGTGGAGACGGACCACAATCCCCTCAGCTGGTTGCACACCGTCTCTGGGACGAATGGGCGATTGTTGCGATGGAGCCTTGCGCTCCAGCAATACAACTTCACCATTCGCCACAAAAGGGGCCGTGACCACGGTAACGCAGACGGGCTGTCCCGACAAGGAGAGGTCGCGGACGGGCGCACGGGGGAACACCGGAGTGTGCTGCCCCCTAGCGCCCTCAAAAGGGGGGAGGTGTGAGGTGAATCCGGAGATATGACGATAAATCATGATATTCAAGTATGTCAGGAAGCCCTCTCCTGGTGTCACCCCCCCTTTCCTTCACACAACTGGTTTAGCAACAAATTCCATGGCCATGTCCTGTGATATGGAAATTAGGTGGCTTTAGGACAATGGACACAGGATGACTCCCTGCCGTGACCCTGTAGTGGGGGCTGCTAGCTAGTTAGCAAGGCTATGGAAATAGCCAGACAGAACGACTCCAGTAAAAAATGGTTCATATCTCGCAAGCCATATTTCCGATAAATATGGCAACCATAAAAATGGTGTCTCCGCATGTGGACGATGCCGGCACCCCCTTTTTATGGGAGCAGGACGTTGGGAAATGCCCCAGGCGTGATATCAGCCAATGGGGAACTGGCAGACAGGTCATGAGTCCCCTCGTTCTGTAGCTAAATTCATAACTGTCACAATGAGAGCATTGGCGTCCGCCTACGACGCTCCCAGGCCAAGTTATGGCCATATTCCATGTTGTGGATTTTGTCCATAACTCCAGCCAGGGGTGGAGCAGTGCTTCCCTGTGAGGTCACTAAGGTAGGAGGGGACCTGGATCTGCCCAGGTTGATAACCCTACTTCGGCCATTTTCCAGTGTTCTTCTGCTCGGGGGCCTGGTTGGGAAAGACCTGTGAGGGAGTTCCTGGAAACCTGGTCTACAGCGCCCCCCTGTGGCCAGACGCAACAAGGTAACTGCTGGAACTGTGTATGCCTGTTTGTAACCCATGCTTTGATTGTAATTGTACTCTGACATATGTATATTCTGTAGATTCCCTATTGTATATATTGTAGTTTCTAGTGTGCTTTAGGCTGATTAAATTATATAATTAATCTTGGGCTGTTCTGTTATCTCGATCTTGAATCCCACGTCTGTGTGTTCGGCTAATAGTTACCGTGAAGCGGTTGGTGGCAGCGAGTTGTGCCAAGGATTATTGTGGGGAGGCCAGTGAGATTCGGGGAGATTTTATATATTCCGCCCGCGGAGGTCGGGGGAATATATACCTTACTCTCACCGGGGACCCTTCAATAATCGGCATAAGTAGTATAGCGGCCTCCTTGCTTATCGTCGGGCAATTCCATAATTGGCCTGACTATAAGAGGGGCGCTAGAGAGCGCGTCACGTGCTCTGTCTGTCGGTCGGGAGGTATAAAGGAGGGGTGACCCCCACTTGTTACCCCCCGATTGTGACGTACTGGTAGCCAGCGCGGGGGATTTCTGAGTGACCCCCCGGTGGTTTGTGACACCTTGGATTAAGAGTAACTTGGTTTGAGAGTGTACCGCCCCCGTGCCAGCGGCCGAGCCGCTCGGATCCGGAACCACGGTGACTCGAAGGGTCTCCGGACCCGGGGGTTCGCGTGGACACTCTAGTTTAAGAAGGGGAGTATGTACAGGGGAGTTAGAAGTTCGTGACGCCACCCACGGTGCGTGGTAAGGTGGACTAACACCGCTGCTGTTGGGGAAGGGGGAGCCCGGTGGCGATGGTACGGCAGGAAGGTGTTTAACCCCTCCGTGGGTAGGGGGTTTGTGCCCCAGGGCCCGGTGTTGGAGGTGCAGGAGTGGGGTGCCGTTGGGAAAAGGAAGGGTTTCTGCGTACTCACTCAGTCCAAGAATACTGACACCGACAGCTTGTAAACCAGAATTCTGAGCACCGCTGCAGCCAGGAGGGAGCATGCTTGGATCCGTGCCTTTGGTGTTGCTTGTTAGCCTGTGGGCTTTTCCGTGGCACCTTGTTCACTATTTGGACCCTATAGTGTGGAACTAATCGGGTCCCGCTCAGACGTATGGCTAATGGAGTGAGCTTGCTCTCAGGGTTCACGCTTGGGATTTGGTGGACTGTGTTTGTAGGGAAAGTCCTATGCCATCGGTGTGCTAGTACCCTGATTTTGGAGCGAGTGAGGGATGAATCTTTAAGGTTTCACCCCCGTCGGGTAAATTACCAGGACGCTTGAAGCTACTTCCTGGCCTAGGGTCCGCATACCCAGTCGTGCCCTGGCCCCTGCCCGGAGATGGCTCAAGGCCGGCGGCTGCCCTCCTTGGCAATCCGTGACCCTTGACACGATCCCCTGCGACCGGGGTCCAGCTCCTACCAGGCCCAGACCAACGTCTGCCACCTAGTAGACTCAAGGAGCCCTGCTCCTGACCTCCTCTCTCTTCCACCTCCAACACAACACAACTTCCTTTCACTTTTTCACTTTCCCCTACCATCCCCCCAAAGGGTGGCCCTATTCCCTTCAGACCTCTAATGGTGTGTCTGGTGGGTGTGGTGTAAAGTGTTCCTAGGGTTTTGACTGGCTAAGCTCTCAGCAACACCAAAGGACCAGTGTCCGTAACCAAGGAGGACTGGATATCATGCAGAAGGGCAGATTGCACAATACCCTGTGACAACCTGATAGGCCAGGGCGTTACAAGAGCGTTTTGCAAGACAAGCAAAGCTTTCTAAAAATTTGTAACTTGGTTTAAGAGCAATGATTTGCAATAAGAGCAAATACTCATTGTGCACATTTCCGGTTCTGTTGTTTTTTTCCACGCTATGATCCACTCTGGAGGCCACTTTCTGTTCATATGTACTGTATACAGTATACCATTGTGCAGTACAGAATATACTATACAGCATGTCTATCAATTTGGATTTGTGGATACAGTATTGTACTTTCTTTCTGCTAACCAGCACAGCATATTGCTTGTATTGTAATCTAATTGCTTGTGCAGTATTTCCTACCCCACATTTGGCTTAGTGCTGCCCTTATTTTGGGGAGAATAGATTTGTGGTGTGTTTTTTGTGTACTGTACTAGAATAAAGGTTGTCATATGTATACATTATTTTTTTCTCTCTATACTGTACCTCTCGCACACCAACGATTCTATTGTAAGATAACGTGCAGTTTAATTTGTTTTGTTTTGTACAGTACAGTATTTTGTATTAGTGTACTGTAATAATTTTATATGAATACAGCACATTATTTTGCATTACAGTAATAAGTTTGTATAAATACAGGAAATATTTTTGGGTTGTGGAATTAATTGTCTGCGTTTCAATTATTTCCTATGATAAAATTTGCTTTGATATAAGAGTAACTTGGTTTAAGAGCGCACTCCGGGAACCAATTATACTCATAATCCAAGTATCCACTGCATATGAAAAATTCACGGACGCCAAACGGATTCCTGCAGGTTGCGTTTTTTTGACACTCCGCCAAGCGCAGAAAAACGTTACATGCTGCGTTCCATCCGCCCGACGCGTCAAAATAACAACGCTGCGTCGTCCAGCGGATGCAACGCAGACACTTGCGTTACAGTGCGTCGTCCATACAAGTCTATGGAGAATAGCGCAATGCGTTAACGGACTGCGCTATTCTCCATAGTGACGGACTGCGCTGAATGCAAGTGTGAAACTAGCCTAATAGAAGTCTATGGGGAAAAACTGGATTCCTGCAAAATATTTTGCAGGATACCGTAATTCCCAAGGCAACGGATTGTGACTGAGGCAAAACAACGGAAGTGTGAACTTAGCCTAATGCGCGGCCGGATGGAATGTCTCTTGTAACGTTTTTTGTCTCTGCCAAAAAAAGCATCGCGGATTTGGCGTGATTTACAATAGAAGCCTATGGACGCCGGATCCGGCGTGATGCGGCAAAAAACGGATGCAGCCGCCGGATCCGTTTTTGTAAACTGAGCATGCTCCAATTTATTGAAAAAACAGATCCAGCAAAAAAAAAAAATCGGACAAAACGGATGCAAAAACTGAATGCGCCGGATCCGTTTTTTGACGGATCAGGTATACCGCATCCTTAAAAAAAAGGATCAGGCACATCAGTTTTTGCATAGTCTGCGCCGGATCCGTTGCATCAGGCACACGCCGGATTGTGCCTGATGCCAAAAAACTGATGTGTGAAAGTAGCCTCTGTCACACAGCGCAATGCTACGGAAGCCGTCCAACGCAAGTGTGAAAGTAGCCTTACTTTTCACATTTCCTCCTGTTGACCTCTAGAGGGAGCTGCTGCTCACCTTTACCAAGGAAAGGCAGTAGTCGCGCTATGAAGCAATAGGACTGCTGCAACCGCACCCACTGGAGGGTGAATCTGAGGCACAAGCCGGCATCGGTTCCTAGAGGCGCGAGGTCGGGGTGGGAGGGGGGCGCGGGGCGGAGGCTTCCTATGCTCACTCCGCCGCCTCACACGCCGGGTATAAATGGGCGGAAAGGAGCGGCTCTTAACCACGCCCACCAGCCGGACTGTGGGCGTTCCTCAGTATCACGTGACTTGTTACATCACAAAGGCCCGCCACTGGAAGATAATAACCCTCAGCATTATTTTTGTCCCCTCTCTCACCCTCCATAAAAAAACTTTATTAAATGTTCACAATTCACATTACTCAGCACATAATGAAACTCCTAGCATCGGCAAAACTTTATTAAAAACACAAGAGCGGTCACGTGTATCGCCCTGTACCGACAACTCCGCCCATCTCTGCTATCCGTAACGGCTCCGCCCATCACCAACCTCACCATAACTCCGCCTATTAGCAGTTCGCATGGAGACTCCACCTGACACCGCCCCTCACGGTTACTCCACCCATCAACAACCCTCACAGTGACTCCGCCTATTCTCGCCCCTCAATGTGACTCCTCCTATCATAGGCCCTCATATGACTCCGCCTATCAAAGCCGCTCACGGTGACTCCACCTATCACAGCCGCTCACGGTGACTCCGCCTATCATAGCCGCTCTCTGTGACTCCGCCTATCACAGCCGCTCACGGTGACCCCGCCTATCATAGCCGCTCACTGTGACTCCGCCTATCACAGCCGCTCACGGTGACCCCGCCTATCATAGCCGCTCACTGTGACTCCGCCTATCACAGCCGCTCACGGTGACTCCGCCTATCACAGCCGCTCACGGTGACTCCGCCTATCACAGCCGCTCACGGTGACTCCGCCTTTCTCTTTACACGGCTCTCCGGGCCCCGCCCCGCACCTTCCCCCAGAGTGACGTCCGCGCCCCTCCCCCATTCCCTCCTCCTCCTGGAAGCGAGTGCGCGCAGGGCGGGGGAGTGCGGCTGGCGCGGTCGTTGTGGTGTCGCAGCCGGTAACGGGAAGAAACAGAAAGAGCCGCCATGGCGGAAAGCGCCGGTCTAGAGAACCACCGGATCAAAAGCTTCAAGAACAAGGGCAGAGATGTAGAGGTGAGTGGGCCGCCCGCCGGCTGAGCGCCGTGTGTACGCGGGCCCCTGTGTCAGCGCTGCCAGTCTCCAACATGGTGGCCTCCGGGATGATGTGCCGGCGGTCCTCGTTCAGCACGGGCCGGATGTGGTGCTTCTACCGGGCGCTGCGGCCGTTAGCCGGGTGTGAGGCGGCGGCGTGTAGGAGCGGGAGGAACAGGCCGGGGTCAGGCGGATCACAGGCCGCGGGCGGAGTGCTGGAGGTGCGGCCCTGGCCTCGCCGGCTCCCGGGGTGTGCTGATGGCTCGGAGCGGCTGATGTCCGGGGCCGCGTCCTCCGCTCCGCAGTGCAGGCCCCGCTCTGGATGGAGGTGACTTCCGGAAGTGGCCATGATCCCAGCTTCCCTTAGATGGCAGCACTGTGGGGACTGCAGCCCCTCACCTGACCCCGGCTGCCTGAGTGCCCGTGCTCCTGAGCCCGACCCCGGGCCGCCCATGCTCTTGGGCCTGACCCGCTGGATGTGCGCCAGGGCCACTGCCTGACCCGCCACTCCGCGGGCTGCATGAGTGCTTGTGCTTCTGAGCCGCTGTCCGTGCTCCAGGCCCACTCCCTGACCTGCTACCCCCAGGGCTACCCGTGCTCCAAGGCCTGAGCCGCTGCCCATGCTTCGGGTCCGCCACCTGTGCCCCGGGGCGCCTCCTGGCTCGCTTACAACCCCACCGGGGCCGCCTCCTGGTCCGCTCTCCCCCCCCCAAACCCCCCCCACCCCGTCCTGGGCCGCCTGTGCACCGGGGCCGCCTCCCTGTCCGCTCTTCCCCCCCCAAACCCCCCCCCACCCCGTCCTGGGCCGCCTGTGCACCGGGGCCGCCTCCTGGCTCGCTTACAACCCCCCCCCCCCCCCGGCCCGCCTGTGCACCGGGGCCGCCTCCTGGCTCGCTTACAACCCCCCCCCCCCCCCCGGCCCGCCTGTGCACCGGGGCCGCCTCCCTGTCCGCTCTCCCCCCCCCACCCCGTCCTGGGCCGCCTGTGCACCGGGGCCGCCTCCTGGTCCGCTTTCGCCACCCAGACACCAAAGGCTTCTGGCCAGGGAATACTGATTTCACTTGTGGACGATCCTCTGTGTTATGAGCAGATGTATGTGCTCCAGAGGGTTTGCTACAACGTGTCAGTGAAGGAGCAGTCGTGTTTACACTCAGCCTGAGGAGGCCCCTGGTATCACATAATCTTCCGCAGCCTACTTTAATTTTTAGTTGTTTTTTCCTCCCCTTATTCCAGGAACCATCAGTTTCACTTCTTTATCTCTATAGACCAGGAGTGCACAACAGTTTCTTGGTCCCAAGGCCACATTGCCATATTGAAAAAATCCCAAGTGCTGCAAAAAAGTGTAAAGAGGTACTTACATTAGTACATCACCAGAACCACCATCACAACATTAGAGCACCACTCCAGAATTTTTTATTTCGGCACTGGAGTGGTGCTTTAAATCTCTATTTACCCCCTGTATTGAACTCGCTCTACCCTCTATCTCTGCTGCTCTGATCAGCGTCAGGCGATTTGTGAGCTGCCAGCACCTCCAGTGTTTCATGGAGCAGCCGGAGGTCACAGCTCAATGCAACTCTATGGGAGCCTCCTTCTTGCTCTCATAGACTTGAATTGAAAGCTTGTGATGTAACTTGCAACTTCTGACTGGCCGTAAATTATGAGACCGGAGCAGCGACGATAAAAGCACCAGGCGGTGAGAGTAATACAGTAGACTTACATTTAAAGCTCCGCTCCAGCGCTGGAAAGAACAAACCTTCTGGAGTGATGCTTTAAAGGGAACCTGTCAGCAGAAACTTTGCACTAAACCTAAAAGATTCCCCTTCTGCAGCTCCTGGGCTGCATTCTAGCAAGGTTCCTATTGTTATTCTGCCCCCTTTTAGACCAAAATAAATACTTTATAAAGTGGTATCTTTTCCTATGCAAATCTTGTTAATCGTACACGGGGGTGAGCTGTCTGGTGTCTGTTATCCTGCCTCCTGCTGCTTTACGCTGTCCCCCATTGCTCAATTTCATACTTCAGGATGCCGCCCAGTGCGCCCAAGGTTTCGCGCATGCGCCGTGCAACTGTACCAGGACTGTGCACTGTGTGCGCAGTGTGACCGCTGGTGACGTGTTGCGCAGGCATGAGATTATGGGTGGCGCTGTGATTTTCATCAGCAAGTACCCGCCTATAATCTCGTGCCCGCGCTTTCCCCTCTGCCTCTACAGTTCTGCGCAAGCGCTGGCCAGATGAATCCACATCACCTCTTACCAAGATGGGAAAGAGGTGACGTGGGGGTCATCTGGCCAGCGCTTGCGTAGAACTGGAGGCAGAGGGGAAAGCGCGGGCACGAAATTATGGGCGGGTACTTGCTGATGAAAATCACAGCGCCGCCCATAATCTCATGCCTGCGCAACACGTCACCAGCGGCCACACTGCGCACACAGTGCACAGCCCCGGTACAGTCGCACGGCGCATGCGCGAGACCTCAGGCGCACTGGGCGGCGTCCCGAAGTATGAAATTGAGCGATGGGGACGGCGTAAACCAGCAGGAGGCAGGATAACGGACACCAGACAGCTCGCCCCCGTGTACGATTAACAAGATTTGCATAGGAAAAGATACCACTTTATAAAGTATTTATTTTGGTCTGAAAGGGGGCAGAATAACAATAGGAACCTTGCTAGAATGCAGCCCAGGAGCTGCAGAAGGGGAATCTTTTAGGTTTAGTGCAAAATTTCTGCTGACAGGTTCCCTTTAATACATCACCAGAACCTAAGTATTTAAGGAGGATTTGGAGAGTTTCTGCTACAAAGTAAATGAGTGTAAATGCTAACTTAAAATGAAATTTTGGAGCAGAAACTGATCAAATCCTCCTCATATTGGAAGGAGGGAGCGACGTTTCCCGGACAGGTCCGCAGGCCGCAGCACAGCCTTTCCGTGCAGGCGTGTGCTGCGCAGGCCTGCTATAGACGCATCAATGCTTTGTTGTGGGATGAGTTGTTTGAGTGGCACAGTTCACTTTACCATATAAAATACTGGAGAATGGAGAAGAAATGTAAAGTGCCGTAAAATGGTAAGGGGAAAAAAAAAATCCCCCTTTGTGGTTTAGGGTGGTGTGCGCCGTTCATTGTGCAGTACAAATGACCTTGACATAGTCTTCAGGTCCACACGATTGTAACAAGACCAAGCTTAGTGATATGTATGGGAAAAAAAATCCAAAATTCATTAATAAAACGTTTATCTGAGCCCTTTATGCTTTCTCCTGTTTTTACAGCAATGTTGCTCTGAAGTCTTTTTTTTTTTTTTTTTTTTTGCTTGATTAGTAGCTTTTGTTTGTACTAGAGTTGGTGCCGTTCTTCTTTTGATTAGCCACCTTCACACTGCAACCGTGTCGTGCCTGCCGGCTAATGAAAAGGAGCCACGGATGTCGGCAAGCGGCTCTCAGGGATACTCGGACCGGGTCCTGTGAATCGATTCACACCATGTTCTCGTTTACAGGGGATGATGTGCTGCCAAGAGCGATGAACCAAAAAACTAATTTCACCCAACAAGCGTTTTGCTCATGTCAGGTGCTCCGCAGCCTCTTTACACTGCACGATTATCATGAAACGAGCGTTCCCAGGAGAGCGCAGCCAGGATGGGCAACACGTTTCTGATCAGGGGCTTCCAGTAATCGGCAGCGCATCATAAGTCTTGTGGATCGGTGATTAGCTGAAATGTCGGAACAACTCCTTTAATTGACTACATATTTGTGCGTTGGTGGACCCACGAGGCTGAGTTACCCAATATTTGTTCCTCTCCCCCACAGCACCTATCATGAGATGCACACATCCTTATTAGACGTTCTTGCCTGGTATTACGTGTCATGTGTGTGTCATCTGACTCAGGAGACAATCTCCCTTTTAGCCCTGGTGGCGCTGTGGACCTGCTGTGTGTGGTGGCTGGCTATAGTGGCTATGGTGATCGCCTGCACCGTCCCTGTGCCCTCTCATTAGCAGCAGGTGGCTTAGATAAGGGCATCAGCTAAGAACACTCAGGAGCGGCCATCGAGCCAAGGCATTGATTGCGTCTATGTATAAGTTGACGGTCACTTATGCCAGCCTTAGGCCAATGCTGTGCCAAAATTTGCATGCTTCCGAGTGGGATCTCTTGTTTTGTTATCGCTTGGGCAGAGAGATTTTGTATTCTTCATCATGACTGCTGAGTCCAGACTCCCCGCGTGATCACTCTTATATACAGCTCATCAGTACTAATGATAAAATCCAGATCTTTATTATAACGCTGTATACTGTACTGTTCCTCCTGTCAAATGTGAAGGCGCCTGGCAGAGGCTCTTGACAGGAATGTGAACAGAGTGCTGTTACCGGCAAAGCGCAGGAAAGAAGTGACATGTCACTTCTTTTTGCGCAGCGCTTCGGCAGTAGCCGAAGCGCTGCGCTCTTAGACGCCACGTGCGCATGGCTCCTGCACAATCTCCATAGACTGTGCAGGGGACGCTGGACGCATGCAGTTACGCTGCGCTACAAAGCGCAGCGTAACTGCATGTTTTTACGCAACGTGCGCACATAGCCTTACTTCTTATCCACCTGGTTCCCATTTGTTGTTGACTTTTCTGTATAGAAATAATTCTGAAGATGTGCCGGACCCCTAACATGACCTCCTAGATTTACCCCTGTCTAATCCTATTGTAAACATAAAAAAAATTGTTTAAAAGAACAGAAAGTCCTCAGTGGTTGATACCTTTTAATGGCTAACTGAAAAGATGGTAATAATTGCAAGCTTTCGAGACTACTCAGGTCTCTTCATCAGGCATGGTATAACACAAAATCTGAAGAGTCACATATTTATACACAACAGGACTTAGAATAGTGCAGTAAAAAAAAAAAAAAAAAAAAAGAACAAGTTATATGAAACAGAACTATCTCTATGGCAGGGGGCAAACTGTTGTGGGGCCATAAATACTGCTGCAGTTCAGTGTGAACGTTTTATTGTCCTTTGATAAGGGTCTGGTCCAGGGCTGGGACACGCTCGGATGGTCAGAGGAGCACATCTTTTAACTGATGTAAAAAGACATGAATCCATGAGACACATTCATTCCTTCTCTGAATGTGTCAAAGGTCATCATAAGTTTGTACTCCCATAGTCTCCTGTCTCTCTGGGACTTGAAGTTTCCTTTCAATACCAGCAATTTCATGTCCATGATGCTGTGGTCTGGGTTACAAAAATGTTTGGCCACAGGTAGATCCATCCTTTTTTCTCTAATTGTGTGGCGGTGAGAATTCATCCTTGTCCTGAGCTGTTGTCCTGTCTCCCCTACATACAGACCCCCAGTTGGACATTTGGTACATATAATTAAGTACACCACATTGGTTGTGGTGCAGCTGAAGGTACCTGGGATCTTGTAGTCCTGATGTGATCTGGGAATCTTTATCTTGTCCGTTGTCAATATTAATGGACAGGTCTTGCATTTTTTCTGGTTGCAGGGAAATGTTCCTGTTGATGTTGGAGAGGACAGGGAGCTTCTGACAATGATGCTTCTTAGATTTGGGGGCTGTCTAAAACACAGAAGTGGGGGGTCTGGAAAAATAGATTTTAACCGGGCATCTTTTTGCAGTAATGGTTGTAGTTTCCGTGCAGCTCCTCTAAACACCTCCAGATGTGGATTGTAGGTGACTACAAGAGGGACCCGGTTGTTCTCTTCTTTGGTTTTATAATGTAGAAGATGGTTTCTTGATATTCTGGTGGCTCTTATAATCTGGTTTTCAATTGTTCTTGGGTGGTAGCCTTGATTCAGAAAGGTTTTTCTGAGGCCCTCAAGGTGATTGTCTCTATCTGTACTGTTGGAACATATCCGATTGTACCTGATAGCCTGGCTGTATACAATAGAGTTTTTTATGTGTTTTGGATGAAAACTGTCCCATTTCAGGTATGTTGGACGGTCAATTGGCTTCTTGTACAGGGATGTCTGTATTTCATTGTTCCGTAGTTTAATGATGGTGTCCAAGAAGTTGATTTCCGTGCAGGAGTAGTTGAGTGTTAGGTTGATGGTGGGATGAAACTGATAAGGAACTGATGCCAATTCTGTGGTGAAGCTTACAAAATTTATCCTCACCCATAATTACTTTGCATTTGACAATGACATATATCTACAGGAGACTGGGACTGCAATGGGAAGCAAAATGGCACCACAATATGCAAATCTTTTCATGGCCAAGCTTGAGTGACTTTTTATCCTCTTGTCCTATCAGGCCTCTGGCCTACTACCGTTACATTGATATTTTAATCATCTGGACAGAGTCTGAGCAGCAGCTGAAGACCTTCCATGAACAATTTAATCAGTTTCATCCCACCATCAACCTAACACTCAACTACTCCTGCACGGAAATCAACTTCTTGGACACCATCATTAAACTACGGAACAATGAAATACAGACATCCCTGTACAAGAAGCCAATTGACCGTCCAACATACCTGAAATGGGACAGTTTTCATCCAAAACACATAAAAAACTCTATTGTATACAGCCAGGCTATCAGGTACAATCGGATATGTTCCAACAGTACAGATAGAGACAATCACCTTGAGGGCCTCAGAAAAACCTTTCTGAATCAAGGCTACCACCCAAGAACAATTGAAAACCAGATTATAAGAGCCACCAGAATATCAAGAAACCATCTTCTACATTATAAAACCAAAGAAGAGAACAACCGGGTCCCTCTTGTAGTCACCTACAATCCACATCTGGAGGTGTTTAGAGGAGCTGCACGGAAACTACAACCATTACTGCAAAAAGATGCCCGGTTAAAATCTATTTTTCCAGACCCCCCACTTCTGTGTTTTAGACAGCCCCCAAATCTAAGAAGCATCATTGTCAGAAGCTCCCTGTCCTCTCCAACATCAACAGGAACATTTCCCTGCAACCAGAAAAAATGCAAGACCTGTCCATTAATATTGACAACGGACAAGATAAAGATTCCCAGATCACATCAGGACTACAAGATCCCAGGTACCTTCAGCTGCACCACAACCAATGTGGTGTACTTAATTATATGTACCAAATGTCCAACTGGGGGTCTGTATGTAGGGGAGACAGGACAACAGCTCAGGACAAGGATGAATTCTCACCGCCACACAATTAGAGAAAAAAGGATGGATCTACCTGTGGCCAAACATTTTTGTAACCCAGACCACAGCATCATGGACATGAAATTGCTGGTATTGAAAGGAAACTTCAAGTCCCAGAGAGACAGGAGACTATGGGAGTACAAACTTATGATGACCTTTGACACATTCAGAGAAGGAATGAATGTGTCTCATGGATTCATGTCTTTTTACATCAGTTAAAAGATGTGCTCCTCTGACCATCCGAGCGTGTCCCAGCCCTGGACCAGACAATTATCAGAGGACAATAAAACGTTCACACTGAACTGCAGCAGTATTTATGGCCCCACAACAGTTTGCCCCCTGCCATAGAGATAGTTCTGTTTCATATAACTTGTTCTTTTTTTTTTTTTTTTTTTTTTACTGCACTATTCTAAGTCCTGTTGTGTATAAATATGTGACTCTTCAGATTTTGTGTTATACCATGCCTGATGAAGAGACCTGAGTAGTCTCGAAAGCTTGCAATTATTACCATCTTTTCAGTTAGCCATTAAAAGGTATCAACCACTGAGGACTTTCTGTTCTTTTAAACAATTTTTTTTATCTCTACTGGCTAACACGGTACAAAGATATATTTTACTTGTATTGTAAACATAGTGCTGCTCCCTGGGATTCTTAAAAACCATGCGCCCAGGGCAGGAAATGGTATAAAATAAGCATTACCAGCAATTCATTCCCCTTCCAAACATGCAGAGATTCAGGTCAGTGATTAGCAGTATATCAAGGCTAAAGGACTATTTGAAGATCTGAAGCCTCTGTCACTCCAGCTCTGTTCCCCGCCTCCTGCCTGACTGATAGCTGCTTTGCCTGAAGTCGCACATCATAGAGGTTGTCTGTCCAGCTCTTTTCCCTGACTCCTCCTGCTTGACTGACAACCTCTCTGCTCTGACTTCAGGGAATAGAGCTGGAGTGACAGGCTTCAGGTCTACAAATAGCTCTTCAGGCTCATATAATTAAATTGCTCATTTCTCAGTATTGATGGAGCGGACTGACTATGTAACGCTACTGCTGGACTTGTCTTTGAAGGATCTATATGCAGATATAAATTGCTTGGGATGTGAAATCCTGCTGACAGGTTCCCTTTTTAAATGGGCTTTCAGTCTCGTCTGAAATCCACCCTCCTGCTTTATACTGCAGCTCTGCTCTCCGTATGCTTGCCAGGAAGTCACGTGCTAGGTCTTATTGAGAATACTACACAATATCAATGTGAGCAAGTATCACACGTATATTGACACCTGTTCAATCGCACCTCATTCATTGTTATGGGTCTGCCATCCTACCACTGAGGCCAGCGATAGTTGTAGTGGGCACGCGTTGTAGACATCACTGCTGCAGCCTTGGCCATCCTCATCAGAATTTGCTGACCTCCTCCATTCTATACTCCTCATATCCTCTATTCTCTCTTGACGTGGCAGGGCATTCAGGTTTTTCAGTGCCAAGAAAGGGTTCAGCTACTGCGGGTTGCTTCTTCAGGAGCCGCTGTATACATTAGATGGTTGTCAGTTTCACACGACACGTGAATAGGCAGCTAGAATTGCTTCAGATATCGGGTCATCGATGGCCGGCGGGCTTCCTTCATGAAGACAATCAATAGAAATTGTGTTTCGAGCGACCGTTTTCTAAGTGTACACCATAGTAATAAATGGCCGTATGTTGCCTCGTAGTTCTCTGTTTTATACTCTGCTTACGCAGACGGGTTATTTTTTCTTTTCTCACCAACAGGAAGGGCTTCCTTTATACTATTTATTAAAGAGACTTGACTTTCAGTCCATAGACATTGAGGGGTTATCTGGAAACATAATTGTCTGCTTTGCTTTATTACCCAATGTTAACTCTTTAGAACCCCCTGAAAAATCATTTTTGGCCAGTGTGATGAGCACTAGAGTGAAATTGCAGGACCCTGATCCCATTGCAACATTGGTAGTCTGTGGTCGTTAGATGGAGCCTTCTGCTCGCTGAAATCCCCAGATCCTCTTCTGATTTTAGGCCTGACGCGACATCATCTTAGCAGCACCGTTAGGTGATGTGCACACGTTGCGTATTTGCATGCAGTTACGCTGCGATCTGCACCGCAGCGTAACTGCATGCGTCCTGCGTCCCCTGCACAATCTATGGAGATTGTGCAGGAGCCGTGCGCACGTGGTGTATTAGAGCACAGCGCTTCGCCTCCTGCCCGAAGCGCGCGTTCTAAGAAGTGACATGTCACTTCTTTCCTGCGCTCTGCATGCAGCCCCCGCTCTGTCTATGGGAGGGGCTGCAGTCAGAGCGCATGGAATCGGCTTTTTTTTCACTACAGACTTTTTCTGCAGCGATTTGAAGTGCAAGTGTGCTGTTCAAATCGTTGCAGAAATTTCTGCAGGGACAGAACGCAACGTGCGCACATAGCATAATACAACGTGATGCACATATGATGGGGTTCTGATACTCCTAATCAGAAGAGACGCCTAGGATTGCCAGCAGGTAGGAGCGGTCTGCAGGGCTACTGTCTGGTGGTCTCTGGACCAGGATCCTGCTAGTGGATTCGCTCATCTGTAGTGAGCTCTATATTTAAATGGTCCCCGTACTTTTCAGATGGGACTTCATTTTACAATACAATATAATGTACATATAAAATAATAATGGACATATAAAGCACTTTGTCACTTTGTTTTTGGGGATACCTCCCTTCTGTGTAACTAAAGGTACCGTCACACATAACGAGATCGCTAGCGAGATCGCAGCTGAGTCACCGTTTGGTGACGCAGTAGCGATCCCGTTAGCGATCTCGTTATGTGTGACATATACCAGCGATCAGGCCCCTGCTGTGAGATCGCTGGTCGTTGCAGAATGGTCCAGGCCATTTTCTTCAAAAGCGATGTCCTGCTGGGCAAGACCCATCGCTGTGTTTGACACTGTGTGACAGGGTCACAGTGACTGCTGAGATCGTTATACAGGACGCTACTGCAACCTGTATCGTTCCTGCATCTTTGGTAAGGTCTGACTGTGTGACATCTCACCTGCGACCTCCCAGCGACTTACCTGCGATCCCTATCAGGTCACATCGTTTTCGGGATCGCTGGTAAGTCGTTGTGTGTGACTGGGCCTTTACTGATACTTTGAAGCATAATCTGTCTTCAGCAGCAGAGACACCGAGACGGATTACAAGAGGTGGAGCTGGGCTTTATCTATGCTTCTGCATATATTATCAGAACAGCGGTGGGTTTCTGCTCAGGACAGACCAATTATTGGACAATGGTGGGCACTGTGCATGTTGGAAAGTGAAGGGTAGGACGTTCCTGCACCTATAGTGCTGGCAGAATGCTGATTACCCTACCAGCCTTTTTTTTTTTTTTTTTTTTTTTTTTTTTTTTTTTTAAGTAGGTGATCATTTAATTGGGACAGATCCTGGCCAAATTAAGCTGACATGCACCAATTAGGGTTTTATGTAGTGGGAGGATTAGGGCAGCAGGATCAGTTTTCTATGGGTATTAAATGATGGGAAAGGACTATACCAGTCTGTTTTGTATTGTTAATGATTGTTGTACCCTCTTTCACTTGTAAAACGCCATGGGATAAATGGCGCTATAATAATAATATATGCTAAGTAGGGGAAAGCCATCACTAGCATCAAAAGAACCTGCCTGCTCTGTACGTAGTGCTGATGGGCGCAGCACAGACTGTGTTCCTGGCTACGTTCTAGCACAGCTCTGCCAAATGCTGCACCAAGAGTGTGAAGAAAAGCCTCATACTGCTCCTAACCTGCTGCTGTGACTCCAACATATCCCATAGAACATCATATAACAGACCCAACACAGGGATTACATGGGGGCCACAGTACTTATCTGAACACTAGCCGGCCGGGACCATTACTGGAGGGACTGACAAGTGTTTTTATTTCTTTGCTATTGATGTAGAGCGCTCCCTGTGTGGTGCCATCACTATCCCCTGCAGCATGATGAGTGCACGGTTCTGGTTATGGAAGCTGGGGCCTAGCTCCATCAATGAGCGTGAGGCCAGATTATCAGTATAAGGCCATGTGCACACTGCTCAAAAGCAACTCTTTTTTCAATTGGAAATCTCATTGGGTTGTTTTTGGATGGGTCTTTTACTGAAGCGTTTTTTCCTATGGAGCATTTTTCACCTTTTGATTGGACAGTGTCTAGTTAGTCGCAGATTCCATCATGAACCGCTGGACAGAAGTGACACACTCCCTCTATTCTTCTGCTGCACATCAATGACCGCTCTATAGAAGCCGTGGCCCGATAATGCACGGCTACCCCTTATTCAGATCAATAGGGATGTGCAATACCCGGCCACTGCTCTGCCAACGGAGCTGTGCTGTTCAGCTCCCCAACCAAGCAGTTCTGGGCGGCGTGGCTGCCAGGCATTTCACCACCATTCACCAGACATTGATGTCTAATCCAGAGGATAGGCCATCAGTGTTAAAATCCTGAACAACCCCTTTAAGTGGATGTGCACAAGATGTCCTTTTTTCAGAGTCTGCTCCAAAATACACCTGAAATAGCACCAAGAAAATGCTCAAAAGAATTAGCATATGGATTCTGATGTATGACTGACCTGCTTTGCTTTGCACGTGTTCAGGCTTTTGAGCGTCTTTTAACTTCTTCAGGTTTCTATAAACAGCGGGCGTCTAAAGGGAACCGGCCACCAGGATTTTTCCCTTTATAAGCTGCGGCCACCACCAGTGAGCCCTTATATAAAGAATTCTGGAACACTGTACATAAGAGCTCAGTGGTGGTGGCTGCAGCTCATAAGGGAAAAACCTGGTGACAGGTTCCCTTTAAAGCAAGTGACCTGTCAAATCAAATAAGCTTTATTGGCAGGACCAAATACAAATTAGTCTTGCTAAAGCAAGTGTACAATAGGGACTGGGACTGTGGGGATGGTGGGTAGGGACCATAGTGAGGATGGATGGGGCACGTCCAGGGTGGGGACTGTAGGAAGGATGGATGGGGCACATCTAGGGTGGGGACATTGGGGGCTATGGAAGTCCATGGCTTATGATGGGGCATATCCAGGTTGGGGACTGTAGGAAGGATGGATGGGGCACATCCAGGGTGGGGTCTGGGGGGCCACATCTTGGATGGGGGGCTATGTAAGTCCATGGCTTATCATAGTTCTCTTTCTGGAAGTCTATGACATTCGCTCACATACCGCGCTGCTATCTCCACTGCGCTCTCTTCTCCCCCCAGCAGGATGTATGTTTTCTCTTCCTCCTTCATGGAGCTGAAATCTGGGAAGAGATGAGTCTCCTGAAGTGTGTGTCCCTCACTGCTGAGTACTTGGTGCAGTGTAGCAGGAGTGGGTTTCATCCTCCAGGGCTTCCAGGTCAGTGTTGGCACAGTCTGTCCCTGGGCCGGATTCGATGGCTAGACTGTGGGCACTGAGTCTATATCGGCTCAGGGTCCTGCGGTCTCTGGGATCCGGGAGTTTTTCCAGATATGGGGCCAGTCTGTAGTCTCTCTGTAGTCTCTGGTATATGGTCTGTTTCTGTGAGGTGTTGTCGGTCCTCCAGTCATTGACATACCTCTCCTGGCCCTCGTCTACCATCTTCCTGATTCTGGTTCTTGTCAGGCTGCTGTGATTGGTTATTTTGTCCAGTTGGGTTTGGGAGGGCTGTGCCAGGGGTCCTGGTTCATCTGGACCACGTGTATATATCAGAACGTTGTGGTGATGGGAGCTTGGATTGCTACTCTGTAGGTGAGCCCTGTCCATTCTTCCAGTATTTTCTGCTCTGAAGATGGTCTATACTTTACAATATAAATCAGTGGGAAAGCTCAGAAAGAGACGAGCCACCTGGGTGTCATTATTAGCATTTGCCAGCGTTTTTGTTTGGAAAACCACTGTTAGGCTACTCTCACACATCAGTTTTTTCCCATCAGGCACAATCCAATAAACGGATAAAACTGATCCGGCGCCGGATCTGTTTTATCCCCATTGATTTGTATTAGCGCCTGATTGTGCCTGATGGCCTTGCGTTGCATCTGGCTTCTGCCGGATCCGTCGCAATTGGCTAATGCGGCGGCCGGATGGAACATCTCTTGTAACGTTATTTTTGTCTCTGACAAAAAAACGCATCGTACCGGATCCGGTCCAATACGGCGTGATTTACAGTGGAAGCCTATTACGGCGTAATGTAGCAAAAAACTGATGCGGCCGCTGGATCCGTTTTTATAAACTGAGCATGCTCCGAAGTATTGTAAAAAAAAAAAAGGGGATCCAGCAAAAAACGGACGAAACGGATGCGCCGGATCCGTTTTTTCACGGATCTGGTATACCGGACCTGTTAAAAAAAAAAAAAAAAAAGGATCTGCGCATCCGTTTTTGCATATTCTGTGCCATATCCGTTGCACCAGGCACACGCCGGATTGTGCCTGATGCCAAAACACTGATGTGTGACAGTAGCCTTAGTTTCTTCGTTAGGTGGAGTAAAAATAACGCCACAAAAAGACTGGACAAATGCTAAAAAAACCCTCCTGCTGATAACTTATAGCATGCAGGATACAAAACCCCGCATTCTCTGAAGCATCTTCCTCTTGAAAAACGTAGCAGTTAGATCTGCGCACTGATATAATGCACTGCACCTTTCCCTTCTATTTATTTTCTTCAGTCCACATTTTACAAGGAGCGGCCATGGGGGTCCTGAAGGCCGGGAACAGTAAGGATATGTTCACTCATGGCAATATATGATTGATCAAAGTTTATTGCATTTTTCAATAACACAACAGGGTAAATCAAAGAAAAGGGTAGGAAATCCGGACCTCGCGGGGTCCTATAATGGATAACAAACGGTTACATTCAACATAGCAGTGCATTGCATGAAACTTACATGTACATGACAGTCATCCGCACCAAGCACGGAACACTCATTGCAATCTATACCAGCAACGTCTGCCTGGAAATTGATGTGTTGTGGGTCTGAAATCTGTAACTTGTCAGAGCTTTCTGCACAGTTCACACTTTGGAGTGAATAAGGTGAGATCTTGTCACGGTCTATGTGTAATAAAGGAAGATTTTGCTGCACATTTTGCTTTGGGTATTTTCACATTGGTACATTAATATATGGAAAATGTAATGCAGCAATGTCTGATGTGTGATCCACAGGCCTCATTCACACATCTGTTTTCACCAGGGCTGTGGAGTCGGTAAGCCAAACCTTCGACTCCGACTCCTCAAATTCTCTTGCACCGACTCCGACTCCGACTCCGACTCCGGCTCCGACTCCGGCTCCGACTCCGGCTCCGACTCCTACATATATTGCTTATAGTTAGGTGAAAAATTTATTGTAGTACATGAATATGTGTATGTGAACATCAGACATTTAATAATTTTTATGATACAATAATCAAGATATTTGGATAGAACATAAAATATATTTATTGGAATACAACTTTAGAACACAAAAAACTGTAATAAATTGTAAATATGTAATACACTATGTAATATACAGTAGATTACATATATATCTTGTGTGTGTATATACACTGTATATATATATATATATATATATATATATATTTTACATATTTACAATTTATTAGTTTTTTGTGTTCTAAAGTTGTATTCCAATAAATATTTTGTTCTATCCAAATATCTTGATTATTGTATCATAAAAACAATTAAATGTCTGATGTTCACATTGTACTACAATAAATTTTTCACTTAAATATAAGCATTATACTAAATGTTATTATTTAGTAAAATATTCAGCACATTCTGCATTGCACTCCTGTCCCCAATTTATTATATATTTTAGGAGTCGGAGTCGGTGCATTTTATACCGACTCCGACTCCACCAAAATGAGCTCCGACTCCGACTCCACGACTCCGACTCCGACTCCACAGCCCTGGTTTTCACACACTGTCTAATCATGTTCACTGATGGCACACGTTCCCATTATAGTCTGTGCTGCCATTCACATGTGCTTAGACTTAAAAACAAACATGGAGACGCATCCAATTGTGATCCAAGTCACAGATCACAATCACCCATATAAGTTCTGGCTGTGAAAATCATAGACCGCACATGGAGGCAATTCATGTCCTGCCCTTATTTCACATTCAAATTCACAGGAGAGGCTTTAAAAAAAAAAAGTGTGTGTGTGTGTGGATATATATATATATATATATATATATATATATATATATATATATATATATATATATATATATATATATATATATATATATATATATATATATATATATATATATATATATATATATATATATATATATATAGATATATATATATATATATATATATATAGATATATATATATATATATATATATAGATATATATATATATATATATATATAGATATATATATATATATATATATATAGATATATATATATATATAGATATATATAGATATATATATATATATATATATATAGATATATATATATATATAGATATATATATATATATAGATATATATATATATAGATATATATATATATATAGATATATGTGTGTGTGTGTGTATATGTATATGTATATGTGTATATATATATATATATATATATATGTATATATATGTGTATATATATATATATATATATATATGTATATATATGTGTATATATATATATATATATAAAATATAATATGTATGTGTATATAATTATATATATATTCATACATATACAGTACAGACCAAATGTTTGGACACACCTTCTCATTCAAAGAGTTTTCTTTATTTTCATGACTCTAAAAATTGTACATTCACATTGAAGACATCAAAACTATGAATGAAAACATGTGGAATGAGATACTTAAACAAGTGTGAAGCAACTGCAAATATGTCTTATATTCTAGGTTCTTCAAAGTAGCCGCCTTTTGCTTCGATTACTGCTTTGCACAATCTTTGCATTCTCTTGATGAGCTTCAAGACGTAGTCACCAGAAAGTTTTCCAACAGGCTTGATGGAGTTCCCAGAAATGCTTAGCACTTGTTGGCCCTTTTCCCTTCACTCTGCGGTCCAGCTCACCCCAAACCATCTCGATTGGGTTCAGGTCTGGTGACTGTGGAGGCCAGGTCATTTGACGTAGCACCCCATCACTCTCCTTCTTAGTCAAATAGCCCTTACACAGCCTGGAGGTGTGTTTGGGGTCATTGTCCTGTTGAAGAATAAATGATGGTCTAACTAAACACAAACCGGATGTAATAGCACGCCGCTGCAAGATGCTGTGGTAGGCAGGTTGGTTCTGTATGCCTTCAATTTTGAATAAATCCCCAACAGTGTCACCAGCAAAGCACTCGCACACCATCTTACCTCCTCCTCCATGCTTCACGGTGGGAACCAGCCATGTAGAGTCCATCCGTTCACCTTTTCTACAAAGACACGGTGGTTGGATCCAAAGATCTCAAATTTGGACTCATCAGACCAAAGCACAGATTTCCACTGGTCTAATGTCCATTCCTTGTGTTCTTTAGCCCAAACAAGTCTCTTCTGCTTGTTAATAGAATGGAAACTTCAGCTCACCTGCTGCCCAGACTGCTCGGCCTTGCGGGTGCCTAGGATCCTTCGGTTTATCCCAACCGGTAACAGGCAGTTATCATGATCCCCATGCCTACCATCTGAGTGGATATTTGGTCTTCACGCTGTTTTTAATGATGTTTCAATAAATTTTGGATGTTTTTACCTAAGGAGATTTTGTGCCGGATTATCCTCTTTTACACTCCACGTTGCCTCTTCTGCTTGTTTCCTGTCCTTAGCAGTGGTTTCCTAGAAGCTATTTTACCATGAAGGCCTGCTGCACAAAGTCTCCTCTTAAGGCTGGGGCCACACGGGCACTACTGCGATCCACTTGCATGAGACTCGGCTCGTGCTGGCAGTACAGCAGAGCCGAGTGTCATGCGTGTGTCCTTGCAACTGAGGTCCGTTCGTGCGAGCAGACCTCAGCTGCGGGGGGCGGGCCGGCACTCAGGAGAGGAGGGAGGGATTTCTCTCCCTCTCTCCTGTGTAGCCGGGTATTGCCATTCTCGCACTGCACTAGCAGTACACCGGTGTACCGCGAGTGCAGTGCGATTTTTCTCTCGCCCCATTCACTTGAATGGGTGCGAGAGAAAGAGACTCAGCTTACAATCGCAGCATGCTGCGATTGTTTTCTCAGTCCGATTAGGGCTGAGAAAATAATCGCCCATGTGTGCTGACACACAGGCTAGAATTGGTCCGAGGGGAACGCGATGTTTTATCGCACTCCACTCGCACCGATTTTCTCGCCGTGTGGCTTAGCCCTAAGGCCGGGGCCACACGGGGACTACTGCGATCCCCTTGCATGAGACTCGGCTCGTGCTGGCAGTACAGCAGAGCCGAGTGTCATGCCTGTGTCCTTGCAACTGAGGTCCGTTCGTGCGAGCAGACCTCAGCTGCGGGGGGCGGGCCGGCACTCAGGAGGGGAGGGAGGGATTTCTCTCCCTCTCGCCTGTGTAGCCGGCTATAGACATTCTCGCATTGCACTGGCAGTACACCGGTGTACCGCGAGTGCAGTGCGATTTTTCTCTCGCCCCATTCACTTGAATGGGTGCGAGAGAAAGAGTCTCGGATTACAATCGCAGCATGCTGCGATTGTTTTCTCGGTCCGATTAGGGCTGAGAAAATAATCGCTCATGTGTGCTGTCACACAGGCTAGAATTGGTCCGAGGGGAATGCGATGTTTTATCGCACTCCACTCGCACCGATTTTCTCGCCGTGTGGCTTAGGCCTAAACAGTTGTTCTAGAGATGAGGTGTGTCCAAACTTTTGGTTTGTACTGTATAATTATATACACACACACACACACACACACACACACACACACACACACACACACACACACACACACACACACACGTATGTATATGTAAAAACTGGCCAAACACTGATGACAATCAGTCCATGTTTTAGTTATGATAAATATCATTGCCATGTGAAGGAGGCCTGCTGGCGTCCGTCTTCCACAACAGGTGACTCTGTTTCTTAACAGTTTAGTGCAGTCCGTGTTTTGCGCACTCATTTTCCTTCACCCTTGTTCACACAGGCCCGTTCTTCAGCATCTCTCCTATTGAAAACAAAAATGACTGGGAAAAATCTCCACTTAATGTAAAAATGAGGCCATCCTTCAGGAGATCTGTAGGCCGTATATAACCTTTTCATCTCATTTCTGTTAGTCACCTTTATCCTTTTAAAGTTTCATATGGACAAAATGAAGCCAATAGCATAAGTAACCTGCTACGCCACCCCCCCCCAAATCATTGAGTTGGTGGTCTTCATGATTTTTTTTTCCATATACCCTATTAGGAATATAGACATCATAGTGTTCCAAACTTGAATCCCCTATGCTAGGTCGTGTTCAGTTGGGTGTATTTCATTGTTTGTATGCTGAGCGCAATGCCTGGACTGACCACATCTTCTTAGGAACATATGAGACTGTATGACTAGGTCAGGAGATCTATGGTCAGTCCATGCATTGCAGTCTGTGTACAGACAGTGCAATATGCTCATCTGAACCTGCCCTCAGGGGACGGACTCATTCCTGTATTCATTCGCTAGGAACTAGCGTTGATCACAGCACTAGGATTACACTGCAGCTATTATTTTAGATGCATGGCAATAGGCTGCTATAGCTGGTGAAGCCTGCTCTAGGTTTATCATTGTATGAGACTGTATGGTCCCATGAGCAAGTTTTTACCAGAGAGAGACTGTTCTTACTCATTGGCGTGACACACATGATGTCAATATAACTAATAGGGTATCATGGACCGGTTGTCATTAAAGGGAATCTGTCAGCAGGTTTTTGCTGCCTCATCTGATAGCAGCATGACTTGGGAAGAAACCCTGAATTCAGCAATGTATCAATTAGTTTGAGTGCGATGGTTGTGACATTATAAGGGTGCGTTCCCACGATCACTGTTTGCAGCATTTTGGACGTAGCATGTTGTCACTGCGTTGTACAGTACAGGCACAGTGGACGGGATATCTAGAAATCCCGTGTCCACTGTGCTTGTTTTTTCCGCAGGAAACACTGACCTGCAGAGCGTCTTTCCAAGCCGTAGCATGTCAATTATTTGCTGCACATTCACATGCATCCTCCATAGGGAGAACACAAGCGAGAGACTGCAGCGCACTGAAACCTGATCATGGGTACAAGCAGCTGCGGTCTCCTGCGGAGGAGACTCCCAGCCCCGCAGGTCATGACCTGCTGCGTCCAGGTCGCAGTGAGTCCTAATCGTGGGCACATACCCTAAGAGTCTTTAGATGTCACATGTGGCACAGCTCAGAAAGCTAACCCCGCCCACAGCCGACTCCTTACGCATATTGTTTGACAGTGAACTGCTTATCAGAGGAAGGGGCGTGGTCAAACTAGGCAGAACATGATCTGTAGTCCAGGTAGTGATACTCTCCTGCTGATAAAGCACTCATTGTATTGAAACAGCAGACAGTCTAATATGTGACACATCCCTGAAATCAGTGTCTCAGCCCCTACCTCATGCTACCATCCGATAACATAGCAAATATTTGCTGACAAATTGAAAGCATTGGACAGATTATCACTTAGGCCACTTTCACACATCCTTGTTTTGTGGTCAGTACGGACTGCAATTCACGGACCGGCTGCAGGACTCCTGACCTGAACGCGACAGACTCACAAGCATATATGAAGCTGTAGATTTTGAGTCCAGAGACCATTGGTCATTCTTGGGTCGCAAAACACGGATGTGTGATTCTGGCTTAAATGAAATTTTGTTACTATGTATTAGCAAGAGCGGTCCTTGCCTCCAAATACGAGGGAGAAAGTTAAATGGGTTCTCTGGTGCCACAAACATCCGCATTGTGAGATGAGCGGCCCTGAGGGCATTGCAGGGGCACAGACATGCTCAATACTTTCTAATCTTGCACATCTTATTCTAATGAACTGTGTCTGCAGACACATCTTGTGGAAGTGCGAGCTGCCCCAGAACCCTAGGCCCCCTTCACATTGCGTGCCAATCTCCGTTCACTGGTCCCTTCGGGGCTTCCGTCCAAACCCCCCAGCAAAACGGGTTGTGGACATATGCGCTGATGTTGACTATAATGGTGCAGACGGAGTCAGTGTTCCCTGTCACACACCATTTTTGTGAATACATGCTTTCTGGAAGCAAACACCCAAACGTAGGCTGCATCTGGGTGTCAAGCGTGTACTCAAGAAAATGGTGCACGACAGCACACGGTGACTCCGCCTGCACCATTGTAGTCATTGGCCCCGTGGGGGGGTTCAGATGGTAGCCCCAATAGGACCACCGAACGGAGATCTGAACGCAATGTGAAAGCGGCCTTGGGCTTCTAATTCCTCCGGTTTATATGAATAGACATTATACACTTTGATTTACCTCTGTCCTTCTTATAGTCCCCGCATAGGTTAAGATTAATTTCCAATGGCTGACCGGCGGTACTGAGTGATCTGTTGTTTGAATGATCTTGGTTATTTATTAGCATGTATATATATATATATATATATATATATCTCACACACCAGTCAGTAGAACATGGTTCTGTGCACGTAGGCTGACATTGTTCTCGGCAGCACAAGTTCTGTGTTCACAGACTGATGCGCTGCCGAGAAAGATGATTTTTCTGGCTAACAAGCGTTTTGCTCGTTTGTCAGGGTTATCCTTTTGAACGCTCCTTCCCGATTTCCGTGCCGTGTAAATGCACTGCAAGTCCTTACTATAGTATTTTATAATGGTCGTCTAGCGAACTTCCTCGATTCTGCTGACACCAGCACTTTTCAGATTTACATAGGCAATTAACTAATGTTCTGGATTACAATGCTTTCCTTGAAGAGGGAAATCTAATTAGCCCAGTGCTTTAAGACTTTCCATTTGCTAATGTGAACTGAGTCAATATGTTTCGTGAAGATTAATTTGACACCAACCTATAAAAAATTATACACAAGGTCAGGACGGAGTCAACATGACCACACGCTGGCATCACATGTGAGTCACTGCCCGGATCAGGGAGCCGCGGCCTTATTTTTAGTGTTAGAAATCATTAGACCATTCGAGGTTCAATGTAAAAATGCCTGAACTCTTAGTCAACCTGGAAAAGTCGTCTCGTTTTTAGCAAAGCAGCGGTAACAAGAAAACTGTAAAGTGCCACCAAGATGCTAAAGGTCTGTTTACATTGCTCTTATACTGTACATTATCTGTATACAGTGTGTCCACCCATATCCTGTCCACCGCCATTAACTTGAGAACGGCGGCAGCTATAGGCATAGAAGTGGTGTCTAGGTATAGTAAAGTAGCCATGCGCTACGCAATGAAACCACCTATAGCGCCACCTGGTGGAAAACAACGGAGTTAGCATTTTTATCTCAAACCGAACAAAATAGAGAAAAAAAGTGAATTAAATTGTTCGGCATTATCAATTCAATACGAATCGACACCTTGCATACAAAAATGCTATATGAAACCCATGACACCCCCCCACCCCCCCCCAAAAAAAACCCATTGAATGTTGGTCATGCGTATGGCGCTCATTTAACTTTGATGCGCAAAGTGGCCCCCGTCAGCTGCAATGCACATCTGGACTCTGGACAGCATACTGTATCTTGCTGCATGTTGTGCAATATGGTAGGTGACACGTTTGCACAAGCATCTATGATACGTCGTCGTAGGTCCTGCAATGTTGGTGGAGGGGTCGCATACACCTGCTGTGTGATGTGACCTCACAGAAAGAAGTCCAATGGGGTCAGGTCAGGTGAGCGTGGAGGCCACTCCACACAGCCACCATACCCAATGACTTGTAGGAAGGTCTCCATGAGGTATCGCTTCACGTCCGCAGCCTTGTGAGTTTTACGCGTTCTAATCATAGCATTTCTGTATGCAAGGTGTCGATTCGTATTGAATTGATGATGCCCTACAATTTTTTAATTAACACTTCTTTGTCGCTCCATTGGGAGACCCAGACAATTGGGTGTATAGCTTCTGCCTCCAGAGGCCACACAAAGTATTACACTTTAAAAAGTGTAACCCCTCCCCTCTGCCTATACACCCTCCCGTGCATCACGGGCTCCTCAGTTTTATGCTTTGTGTGGAAGGAGGCACACATCCACTCATGCATTCTCATATTAGTTATATCGGTTGGAAGAAAAGTGGGCCCCCACGGGGCCCCCGGCATGTTCCCTTCTCACCCCACTACATCGGCGGTGCTGTTAAGGTTGAGGTACCCATTGCGGGTACAAAGGCCGGAGCCTCATGCCGTTTTCCTTCACCATCCCTTAGCGGCTCTGGGAGAAGTGGGATCCTGACCGGTCATCCATTTACTGGGACCGTGCTCCCTCCGCAGCCCCTGTGGGAATCTGCCAGACAGGAGTCTAATCATCCTCAGGGACCGGGCCCTGCATCTCTAAGGTACTCTGTGTCCCCATGGGGGCTGTGCATGGAGCGCCTTCATCCCGGACGCTGCAGCAGCTGCTGATTTGTGAAGACCGGCGGACTTCCGCGCCTGCTTGTCGGCCGCGGTCTTAAATTTAGTCCCCGGCTTCATTGCGGCCTAGTAGCAAAACTCCCGCCCCCGGGCCTGTCTGTCAGGGGAAAGGGCGGGACTGCCGACCTGACGTCGGATGTGAGGGCCGGAGCATCCTGTATGTTTCCTCCCCCCTCACTGATCACTGTGGGGACCCCAGATTCCCGCACTTTTCTAGCGCCGCCCACGGCTCCACTCCTCCCCAGAGAGCTCCGGCAGCCATTTTTTTTGGCATTCTGCCGGTGGAGGATTTCCAGGAAAGAGCTCTGCAATTCTGGGAGACCTAAGGCAGGGAATCTGGAGGACACACGCTCCGCTTTTTAGCGGTCGGTAAGCCACACCGGTCACCCGGTGTTGGTCCCCTTAGGGTGCTGGAATAGATACTATATATATATATATATATATATATATATATATTTCTGTTCGGTCGGGCTATATACCTTTTCCCATATACCCTCAGTGATCACTCTCCTAGGAGACAACAGCATGTCGTCCACAAAGAGCAAGGGTGCCAAGGCACAGGGTTATTTTGCGACCTGTACCTCTTGTGCGGCTATGTTACCTGCGGGTTCCACCTACCCTCACTGTGAGCAATGCTCGACCCCTGTTTTGCTTGCTCAGCCGGAGCCTCGGTCACTAGTGGGCCCCTCGGCTCAGGTAGACCCCCCCCTGCTCCCCCTGTCCAGGCGGCAGGGACAGAGTTTGCCGTTTTTGCTGAGAAACTCTGAGTCACTTTCACAATCCATGGCTCAGTCTATGGACAAATGGTCTGCCAAGCTGCTTGAAGCTTTGCAGTCCAGACCGGTCCTTACACAGGCCCCGGGCCCTGTTGGATCGTCGCCTCCAGGCCCCTTTCTGTCCGCGCCGCAGCGCGCTCCCAGGGGGGGCCCTAGGTCTCACGTGGAGGACTCCTGCCCGGACCGCAGTCCAAACAGACCGGCTAAGCGGGCTCGCTGGGAATCTTCCCCGACTTCTTCACGCTGCTCGGGTTCCCAGCTTGAGGACTCTCTGGAGGACGAGGCGGACGTCGCAGCTCAGGGCTCTGACCCTGACGTTGCTCTCAATCTTGATACACCTGAAGGGGACGCCATAGTAAATGACCTTATCTCGTCCATCAACCAGGTGTTAGATCTATCTCCCCCGCCGCCACCTGTAGAGGAGTCGACTTCTCAGTAGGAGAAACACCAGTTTCGGTTCCCTAAACGTACACTGAGTGCGTTTTTCGATCACTCTAACTTCAGAGATGCTGTCCAGAAGCCCAGAGCGGTTCCGGACAAGCGCTTTACTAAGCGCCTTACTGACACACGTTACCCCTTCCCCTCTGACGTAGTTAAGGGTTGGGCTCAATGTCCCAAGGTGGATCCTCCAGTCTCTAGATCGGCGGCTAGATCTGTGGTATCGGTTGCAGATGGCTCATCGCTAAAAGATGCCACTGACAGGCAGATAGAGCTCCTGGTGAAATCCATGTATGAAGCCACGGGCGCGTCTTTTGCCCCGGCTTTTGCAGCCGTGTGGGCACTCCAAGCTATCTCAGCTTGTCTGGCTGAGATTAATGCGGTCACACGTAATTCTGCTCCGCAGGTTGCGTCTTTGACTTCTCAGGCGTCAGCTTTTTCTTCCTACGCCATGAATGCAGTTCTAGACTCTGCTAGCCGTACAGCGGTGGCATCCGCTAATTCTGTGGCAGTCCGCAGGGCCATGTGGCTGCGCGAATGGAAGGCAGACTCTGCTTCCAATAGGTTCTTAACCGGTTTGCCGTTTTCTCTGGCGACCGATTGTTTGGCGAACGATTGGATGAGATTATTAAGGAATCCAAGGGAAAGGACTCCTCCTTACCCCAGTCCAAACCGAAGAGACCTCAGCAACGGAAAATACAATCGAGGTTTCGGTCCTTTCGTCCCTCCGCCAAGCCCCAATCCTCTTCGTCCAGCAGGCCGGAGAAAGGCCAGAGGAACTCCTATGCGTGGCGGGCTAAGCCACGCCCCCAAAAACCCGCCGGAGGCAATGCCTCCAAGGCGGCCTCTTCATGACTCTCGGCATTCCCCGAACTGCATCCTCGGTCGGTGGCAGGCTCTCCCGCTTTTGCGACGCCTGGTGGACACATGTCCAAGACCGATGGGTGAGAGACATTCTGTCTCACGGTTACAGGATAGAGTTCAGCTCTCGTCCCCCGACTCGTTTCTTCAGAACCTCTCCGCCCCCCGCGCGGGCCGAGGCACTTTTTCAGGCGGTGGACGCTCTGAAGACAGGAAGGAGTTGTGATCCCTGTTCCCCCCCCCCCCCCCCCAGGAACATGGTCGCGGCTTTTACTCCAACTTGTTCGTGGTGCCAAAGAAGGACGGTTCGTTCCGTACCGTTCTGGACCTCAAACTACTCAACAGACATGTGAGCACCAGACGGTTTCGGATGGAATCTCTCCGCTCGGTCATCGCATCGATGTCACAAGGAGACTTCCTAGCATCGATCGACATCAAGGATGCTTATCTCCATGTGCCGATCGCACCCGAACATCAACGCTTTTTGCGTTTCGCCATCGGGGACGAACACCTTCAGTTCGTGGCATTGCCTTTCGGCCTGGCGACAGCCCCACGGGTGTTCACCAAGGTCATGGCATCTGTTGTGGCGGTCCTACACTCTCAGGGCCACTCGGTGATTCCCTACTTAGACGATCTTCTGGTCAGGGCACCCTCTCAGATGGCGTGTCAAAACAGCCTTTCCGTCGCTCTGGCGACTCTCCAGCAGTTCGGGTGGATCATCAACTTCCCAAAATCCACGTTGACACCGACCCAATCACTGACTTACCTCGGGATGGAGTTTCATACTCAGTCAGCAGTAGTCATGCTACCGCTGGACAAACAGCTTTCTCTGCAAGCAGGGGTGCAATCTCTTCTTCGGGGTCAGTCACACCCCTTGAGGCGTCTCATGCACTTCCTGGGGAAGATGGTGGCAGCGATGGAGGCAGTGCCCTTCGCGCAATTCCATCTGCGGCCACTCCAGTGGGACATTCTCCGCAAATGGGACAGGAGGTCGACTTCCCTCGACAGGAACGTCTTTCCCTTGCAACCAAGACGTCACTTCAGTGGTGGCTCCTTCCCAACTCTCTGTCGCGGGGAAAATCCTTCCTACCCCCAACCTGGGCTGTGGTCACCACGGACGCGAGCCTGTCAGGGTGGGGGGCGGTTTTTCTCCACTACAGGGCTCAGGTAACCTGGACTCTGATGGTCATCCCTTCAGATCAATATTCTGGAGATAAGGGCAGTGTATCTAGCCCTATTGGCTTTTCATCGGTGGCTGGAGGGCAGGCAGATCCGTATCCAGTCGGACAACGCCACTGCCGTCGCATACATCAACCACCAAGGCGGCACTCGCAGTCGTCAAGCCTTCCAGGAGGTCCGACGGATTCTGCAGTGGGTGGAAGCCACAGCTTCCACCATCTCCGCAGTTCACATCCCGGGCGTAGAAAACTGGGAAGCAGATTTTCTCAGGGCATGGACGCGGGGGAATGGTCTCTTCACCCAGACGTGTTTCGAGAGATCTGTCGCCGCTGGGGAACGCCGGACGTCGATCTCATGGCGTCACGGCACAACAACAAAGTCCCGGCATTCATGGCCCGGTCTCAAGATCACAGAGCTCTGGCGGCGGACGCATTAGTTCAGGATTGGTCGCAGTTTCGACTTCCTTATGTATTTCCTCCTCTGGCGATGCTGCCCAGAGTGCTGCGCAAAATCAGGTCCGACTGTCGTCGCGCCATTCTCGTCGCCCCAGATTGGCCGAGGCGGTCGTGGTACCCGGATCTGTGGCATCTCACGGTGGGTCAACCGTGGGCGCTCCCAGACCGCCCAGACTTGCTGTCACAAGGGCCGTTTTTCCATCTGAATTCTGTGGCCCTCAACCTGACTGTGTGGCCATTGAGTCCTGGCTCCTAGCGTCCTCAGGGTTATCTCAAGATGTCATTGCCACCATGAGACAGGCCAGGAAACCAACGTCCCCAAGATCTATCACAGGTCTTGGAGGATCTTCTTATCCTGGTGCTCTGATAATGGTTTTACTCCCTGGCCCTTCGCCTTACCCACTTTTCTTTCATTCCTTCAATCCGGAATGGACAAGGGTTTGTCTCTCGGCTCTCTCAAGGGACAAGTATCGGCGCTATCCGTATTTTTTCATAGGCGTCTAGCCAGGCTTCCGCAGGTCCGCACGTTCCTGCAGGGAGTTTGCCACATAGTCCCACCTTATAAGCGTCCGCTGGAACCATGGGACCTTAACAGGGTGCTAACGGCTCTTCAGAAACCACCTTTCGAGCCGCTGCGGGATGTCTCTTTATCACGTCTTTCGCAGAAGGTGGTATTTCTAGTAGCAGTTACATCGCTCCGTAGAGTGTCGGAGCTGGCAGCGCTGTCATGCAAAGCCCCCTTCCTGGTTTTTCACCAGGATAAGGTGGTTCTGCGTCCTGTTTCGGAATTTCTCCCTAAGGTGGTATCTCCTTTTCATCTCAATCAGGATATCTCCTTACCTTCATTTTGCCCTAATCCAATTCACCAATGTGAAAAGGATTTGCACTCATTAGATCTGGTGAGGGCACTCCGGCTCTACGTGTCTCGCACGGCGCCCCTGCGCCGTTCAGATGCGCTCTTTGTCCTTGTCGCTGGCCAGCGTAAGGGTTCGCAGGCTTCCAAGTCAACCTTGGCTCGGTGGATCAAGGAACCGATTCTTGAAGCCTACCGTTCTTCTGGGGTTCCGCTTCCTTCAAGGCTGAAAGCCCATTCTACCAGAGCCGTGGGTGCGTCCTGGGCATTGCGGCACCGGGCTACGGCTCAGCAGGTGTGTCAGGCAGCTACCTGGTCTAGTCTGCACACTTTCACGAAACACTATCAGGTGCATACCTATGCTTCGGCAGACGCCAGTCTAGGTAGGCGAGTCCTTCAGGCGGCGGTTGCCCACCTGTAAGAGGGGGTCGTTTTCGGCTCTATTTATCGAGGTATTCTTTTACCCACCCAGGGACTGCTTTTGGACGTCCCAATTGTCTGGGTCTCCCAATGGAGCGACAAAGAAGAAGGGAATTTTGTTTACTTACCGTAAATTCCTTTTCTTCTAGCTCCTATTGGGAGACCCAGCACCCGCCCCTGTTCCCTTCGGGCTGTTTGTTCTTTTGTGTACACATGTTGTTCATGTTGAATGGTTCTTTTGGTTTTCAGTTCTCCGAACATCCTTCGGATTGAATTTACCTTAGACCAATTTATAAGTTTCCTCCTTCCTGCTTTTGCACCAAAACTGAGGAGCCCGTGATGCACGGGAGGGTGTATAGGCAGAGGGGAGGGTTTACACTTTTTAAAGTGTAATACTTTGTGTGGCCTCCGGAGGCAGAAGCTATACACCCAATTGTCTGGGTCTCCCAATAGGAGCTAGAAGAAAAGGAATTTACGGTAAGTAAACAAAATTCCCTTCTTTTTCTCTCTTTCTGTTTTCAAGATAAAAATGCTAACTCCGTTGTTTTCCACCAGGTGGCGCTATAGGTGGTTTCATTGCGTAGCGCATGGCTACTCTACTATACCTAGACACCACTTCTATACCTGCCGCTGTTCTCAAGTTAATGGCGGTGGACACACTGTATACTGGGAAGGTTCCTGGTGGGAGCCACAGACTCACTTTGCCCTTATTCTGTCCAGTGTGGTATATAACAATCTTTTGGCTTTCAGGCTCCATATCTCACCATCCACTACAGCTTTGAGCATGAAACGACCTTCATTTTTTAGACAATCATCTACTATCTCATATATAAATTTGTCTTGCAACTATTTAGCATATGATTAGTTATGCAGATTTGTGTCCTGTCACTTCATTGTTACTGTTTTGCTCCTAGTGGTGGCAAAATCTTTTTCTGTATACTACAAGTTACAACCCGTTCTCACATTCCCTAATAGCTCAGTGTGTTATTAGGTTGATTCCCAAGCGAAAGGTCACTGGTTCAAATCAAGGAGCAACCATGAAGATTTCCCAAGAAAAGAGAAACTGCCTCATCCAGCTCATAGATGGCGGTCTGTCAGCCAAATAAATTGCCAAATTGCATCATGTGAGTTCCCTGACAGATGGAAGAATAAGAAATTGAATCCGTCCATACATTCAAAAGCCAAGAGGTGGACGTCCAGGCAAAAAATTAGTCAACAAGTCGGCTCATCAAAAGGTCTATCAGTTCTGGTGCTACATATCTGCACTGGAGGCGGCTCGTATGCTTCATAATGGGAAGATCAAAGACGTCCAAACAAGCACCGTGCAACGCACGTTACACAAGTCTGGAATAGCGACCCTAAAAAAGGTGAAAAAGCCTCAACTTCAATATTGTCATAAGAAACATGGGTGCAAATATACAAAAAGTGGACAGTAGAAGATGGGGTGATTTTGAGTGATGAGACAAAAGTCAATAGACTAGGCTCTGATGGGTGCAAATGGGTCTGGAAGAAACAAGGAAAAAAAGGCCAACTGATCGCGATATTGAAGGAACTGTCAAGTTCAGTGGAGGAAGCCTGATGATGAGGTTGCTTCGCAGCTAAAGGCATCGGATACTTGACCAGGATTGATGGCGTCTCACTACTGAGCTGTATACTTCACACATTCAAGTACTATGGGTATGGAAAGGACAACATAGTGTTCCAACAGAACAACGACCAGATGCATACGTCGAGATTGGTGAATAAATGCTTCATTGACAATGAAGGAGAGGTGCTGGATTGGCCCCCACAGTCACCAGACCTCAACCCAATTGAACACTTGTGGGGAGAGTTGAAGAAAGCTATATACATTTTCCAATGAGTCAACCAGTATTCACCAACATTGAAACCATGTAGAAGAGACCTGGAATAATTTTTTGGTCGAGACATGCTTGAATCTGATCAACGGCCCAGAAGGATTCAGGCAGTGTTGAAAACCAAAGGTGGACTAACAAAATACAAATTTTAAAATTTTGATTTTTAGCAGCGAAACAGTAACAATGCAGTGACTTCATATGAATCTGCATAACTAATGATATGCTAAATAGATGCAAGTCACATTTATGTATGAGCTACTCAAGATGATTGTCTATAAAATGAGGGTAATCTCACACTCAAAGCTGTAGTGGATGGTGAGATATGAGGCCTGAAAGTCAAAAGGTCAAAATATAGTTACCCTTTTGCTCGGCACTGTATACTGGGAAGGTTCCTGGTTGGATCCTCGGGCTCGTGTCACATTGCTCTTACACTATACATGGGAGGTATATCGAGAAGGTTCCTGAAGGGACCCTAAAGCTCTTGTCACATTGCTCTGGTGATATATACTTGGCAGGTTCCTGGTGGAGCCTTGGGCTCTTGTCACATTGCTCTTATACTGTACATTGGAGGTAAATACTGTGAAGGTTCCTGGTGGATTCTGGTGGAGCCTCGGGTTCTCGGGTCACATTGCTCTTATACTATATATTGTATATACAGGGAAGGTTCCTGGTGGAACCTCGGGTTCTCGGGTCACATTGCTCTTGTACATTAGATATATATATATTTGATGCCCTTTGGCTTTAGCGTTGCATTTTGGGTGACCACATATTTGCCATTGAAGTGCTTCCGGTTTCTCTGAAGCTGTAGATTCAAGCTGTGTGCCATAGAGGAAATTATTATTTAGCCCTGATCTCACCGCACCCACTTGGCCAATGTCTGTGGAAGTCATTAGTAACATCTCACATTTATGATGTTAGTTCATAGGGGAAACTGATATGGATGTCTATTTCAAGACTAGACGCCGTTCTGTGCCACGCTAATTTTGGAATGCATACTATTATTGCTAGGTGTGAACATGACCAAATGCTTCCTCTCTTCAGCTCTGCTTGTTCTCCATATGTGCTAGCGAGATCCTTTGGGAAGAAGCTTCTACTGCATTTATCACCACAATGTACTATTTAAGAAGTATTTTGGCTGCAATCAGGAGATAACTGGGGACATATAGATGACAGATCACCTGCTTTTGGCCAATAACTTTCCTCATTTCCCCATACAAATTAAGGTTGTCCAACCGTTTGTTGGGATAGGGGAGTATCTGCTTATTTTCTCGTGATAACGGAAGGGTACTTCATACTGCACTATCCTTCTCTCCCCGACATCATTAACAGAGGGAGATGAGGAGGTCCGTAAACCTTGGATGGGTGTTGGACTTCCGTTGACTGTTGCACTGCAGAGAAAAACTGTCAAAGTGATGGGATGTGCTTAAAGGGAACCTGTCAGGTCTGGCTGCATATTGCTAATCCCTGCCTAACCGTCCCTGTATACACTAGCATAGATAGAGATCTTATGAAAAAGTATTTCTAACAATCATTTATTGTATGCTAATGAGTGCGGGGACTAGTCCCAAAGGCATTGCTTCCCTGGCTAGTCGGCCCCATTAGTATGTTAGTACGCCCCTGTGAGTGTGCTAACATGCTAATGAATGCGCAGCGTCAGAGGATGATCTCACTCACCTCTCCGCTGCCTTCGCCACCCGACGCTGGATTTCGGCTCAGTGCGCATGATCCTGGACTTTCGGTCATGGTGGTTCTGGGTGCATATTGGACCTGGCAAAGCCCCACCCCTTCTGGTCACATGGGTATGACATCAGTACAGGTCCTGCTTGTCAAAAAGTAAATCAATTCTATAATAGAATTAGCATAAATAACAGAGGAAGGGGATACCTATGAATAATGATTGTTGTACGTATACCCTTTCACTTGTAAAGCGCCATGGAATAAATGGCGCTATAATAATAAATAATAACCCCCCAGATATTATCTGATCCTCAGCTGCTGTCACTCAACAAGCTGCTGGTTTACTTGCTTGGATTTTAAAACCTATACAGCCTAGCTGACACCTAAAGGTATGTATAGAATCAGCCTGATAGTGCCAGTATAGCACTGGCTTTTGGTTATATAGGAAAATCCAGGTGGTTGGTCCTATTTAAGAACTACACTCATTATGTACCATATACGTCTGACTGAAAGCCAGCGTCTTTTTCTCCTAGAAGTAAGATGGACGGACAACTTTGTACATGATTTACCTACTGAGAAATCGGTGTTAGAATTGATATGTAAATTAGGCTGAAGGGCTATGGTAGATCTGCAGCCTCTGTCACTCCAGCTCTATACCCCTCCTAGCTGCGCCTCCTCATGCTGTGTGATTTCAAGCAATGGAGCCTTCATTTACATATCAATTCAAACGCTGATTTCTCAGCAATGGAGGAACATGGTCATGTCAAGCTGTTGCAGGCTTTGTCTTTGGAAGAGCTATATATGCATACAAATAATTTGGGGGTAAAATCTTGCGGACAGATTTCCTGTCCCTGATTCTAGGAATGATCCACAATAATCGCCTATCCAGTGGATCAGTAGTCATTTCTAGAGGCTGGAGTAGCCCTTTGACTGGTTTCTCTTATTCTACATCTTATAGTTGGTGATGTCAGAATCACTGAGATGTCACATTCAGTCTGTGGGCCTTTAGTATCGGGAAAGGAGCTCCCCACACGCCCGTTCTTGCTTCCTATGTTGGGATGAATCCAGACTGGAATGTTCTTGCGTCTCTGTGTTGGATTATTCGGTGACGGCGCAGGAGCCGAATGTCAGACTCTCAGCCTCCAAAAGGAGCACATGCTGCATACATTCCTGGCATAGCTCTGCGCTCACACAGGGACCTGAGCGCTCCTCTAGTGTGCAGAGGGATGGATGTTACTTAGAGCTGTGACATAAATCAGGAACTTTTTAGGTGATTTTTATGGTCTTGAGTGAGAAGATTGATCATTGCATTTCCCAAAACTATGAAGGACTGAGCCCAGCACTATGTATATAGACTTAATGGAGCTGTTGGCTTCTGGAGTCCATCCTATTTTCAGGGTTTTTATAGAGATGATTGGTGCATGGCAGCTATTGAGAACTAAGCTATTTGTGACTTTGCCCTTATAGCTGAAACTTGGCAAGAAATCTTTACTGGGTTGTCCACAAAATTATGCTGCGATCCTGGTATAATTATAAATTGCCTACTAATGCATTTGTAGAAGCAAAGCTCCACTAATGTCCTTGTTACGCGGGAGTGCACGGTTCTTGGCAAATCTAGCGCCAGCCCTGTGCCCAACATAGTGTCGCACATCATCAGAGCAGTGTGTGAAGAGGTGTGGATGACCACACATTGCAATAGCTAAGCCAGCCCCCTTCTCATGGAAGAGGATGTAGAGACTGAGGTCTAGCATAGCTATTGAAATAGGCAGCCAGTCCCCTTCTCATGGAGGAGAGGATGTGTAGACTGGGGTCTGGCTTAGCTATTGAAATAGGCAGCCAGCCCCCTTCTCATGGAGGAGGATCTGTAGACTGGGGTCTGGCATAGCTATTGAAATAAGCAACCAGCCCCCTTCTCATGGAGGAGGATGTGTAGACTGGGGTCTGGCTTAGCTATTGAAATAAGTAGCCAGCCCCTTTCTCATAGAGGAGGATATGTAGACTGGGGTCTGGCATAACTATTGAAATAAGCAGCCAGCCCCCTTCTCATGGAGGAGGATATGTAGACTGGGGTCTAGCATAGCTATTGAAATAAGCAGCCAGCCCCCTTCTCATGGAGGAGGATGTGTAGACTGGGGTCTGGCTTAGCTATTGAAATAAGCAGCCAGCCCCCTTCTCATGGAGGAGGATATGTAGACTGGGGTCTGGCATAGCTATTGAAATAAGCAACCAGCCCCCTTCTCATGGGTGGGATGTGTAGACTGGGGTCTGGCATAGCTATTGAAATAAGCAGCCAGCCCCCTTCTCATGGAGGGGGGCAGGGGATGTGTAGACTGGGGTCTGGCTTACCTTTTTAACTAAACAGCCAGCCCTATTTTTGGGTGGGGGGTGAATTTGAAGACTAATAAGAGCTTCGGTTTAGGTATTGAATAGTGCGTAGTCAGCCAGCCCCCTTTTGTACAAAGCTCTGATGATTTTCAACATTGGAAACCTTTTCTGCTAAGTGGATAAACACTTTAATACCTGTTCTAACCCCACTATAAGAAAGGACACAGTCAAGCATGGAGTTTATTCCAACAAGACTGTCATGGAAGGATGGGACATGGAAAATTCCCAAAACAGAAATGTTTTTTTTCTTCTTTGCATCGGACTCCCGTACATGTAAGATTATCTGACCCTGCTGAATCTACAGCAGGGGTCTCAAACTCGGCTGGGTGTATGGGCCGCACAGAGGAAAAAAATAATTTGGGGGGCCGCATTCTTTGCAGGACAAAGTGACATTTTTATTGGTACCATATATATATTTTTACGCACCTTTTGGATCACTGATTTTCAACATTTTTCACTTGTTTATTATAACAAATGTGCACATTCTTTGGTTAAATCTAAAAAAAAAAAATAAATTTGATGTTAAAAAAAGTGAAGACTGATTGTTTTGGTTTTTTTTTACATTTTATCCCTTTCGAAGTGTTACAATTATCACTATATAGAAATTTTGGCCAACATCTTTTAGTAATGTTCCCTATCCTATAGTAATGTGCCCACCTTGTCCCCATCCTATAGTAATGACCCCAGCCTTGTCCCTATTCTATAGTAATGTGCCCATCCAATAGTATTATGCCCATCCTTGTAATGTCCCCATCTTTTAGTAATGTCCCCATCCTATAGACTTGTCCCCATCCTATAGTCATGTGCCCACCTTGTCCCCATCCTATAGACATGTGCCCACCTTGTCCCCATCCTATAGACATGTGCCCACCTTGTCCCCATCCTATAGACATGTGCCCACCTTGTCCCCATCCTATAGTCATGTGCCCACCTTGTCCCCATCCTATAGTCATGTGCCCACCTTGTCCCCATCCTATAGTCATGTGCCCACCTTGTCCCCATCCTATAGTCATGTGCCCACCTTGTCCCCATCCTATAGACATGTGCCCACCTTGTCCCCATCCTATAGACATGTGCCCACCTTGTCCCCATCCTATAGACATGTGCCCACCTTGTCCCCATCCTATACATGTGCCCACCTTGTCCCCATCCTATAGACATGTGCCCACCTTGTCCCCATCCTATAGACATGTGCCCACCTTGTCCCCATCCTATAGACATGTGCCCACCTTGTCCCCATCCTATAGTCATGTGCCCACCTTGTCCCCATCCTATAGTCATGTGCCCACCTTGTCCCCATCCTATAGTCATGTGCCCACCTTGTCCCCATCCTATAGTCATGTGCCCACCTTGTCCCCATCCTATAGTCATGTGCCCACCTTGTCCCCATCCTATAGTCATGTGCCCACCTTGTCCCCATCCTATAGTCATGTGCCCATCCTGTAGTAATGGGTGGTGGGGGCAGTGGCGGCGGGTGAAAGGTGATAATTTACCGATCCTTCTCGGCTTCCACCCACAGATTCCTGAGTGAAGCTGAGGGGGCGGTCTCTGGCCCCAGATCCACAGTGATTGGACAGATCGGTCACAAGGCTGGTCTCTCCAATCAGAGCTGGGGGCGGGTGAAACAGAGGTCACCCAGCTCCAGCCAATGATCGGTGCTACAGCTGCACTGATCAGGGCTGGATTTCAATGTTACAGCCATTTTCAATGGCTAAAACATTACAGTGGCTGTGATTGGCTGTGCGGCGTTCGTCAGCCAATCACAGCCTCCGTAGGTCCGGGGAGGAGACACCACCCCTCCTGAGATCCCCTCCTCCCTGAATCTAAGGTATTTGCTATTTGCAATGCAAACAGCGATCGCAGCCACCGGGGCCACGATCTCGCCATGACGTACTGGGTATGTCATGGATCCTTAAGTACCAGGGAGCCATAACGTACCCAGTACGTCAGGTCGCTAAGGGTTTAATGTGCCGTCCTTCACATACACAAAAAATAAAAAAACACCATTCTTCTCACCTGTCCCACGTTCCCTCGGCTCCTCTCTGCTTCTCGCTGTCTGCAGGCCGTGCCCCGGTGACTATTGCGGCCGGTGCAGGGGCCACAGCCCCTGGCAGCGATTTATGTCAGATCAGGTGGTTGTTTTGCCGGAGCTGCGCGCGCACAGTCCTTGCCTCTGAGAACGCAGCGCCGGCAAAACACTCCTCTAACAAAGTGCAGGCAGTGGCTGCCCCTGCACCGGCTGCGATAGTGAACAGGGGCACGGGCCTGGGGGCCGCACGAAGCAGCCTGACGGGCCGCGTATTTGAGACCCCTGATCTACAGTGTCCGGGTGACATTAGTAGACACCTGCTATGTGTATGGCCAGTGTTTTCATTCCATCATGTCCAGAAGTATAATTTCCACTGATCACCTTTGGGGTATTGACGCACTGCGACTTCCGAGGCTCCTCGGGCTGCCAAGCAGTATCTGTAGTGCAACAGAGGTTAATAAGGTGTTAAACCCGTCCGTCATGTGGCCATGTAATCTTATGTATATGATCATTCTGGGAACCTCTGCTATTCTTGTTCCTTCAAATGTCAGGCATATCTCAGAGGAAATGTATGGGACGCAGCGTCACCTTAGAGGAGCTCCGCTGCCAAGAGTGACGCCTCCTGCTGAATTATGGAAGATTGCGCTTTTCTTAAATGAGAGCTGCTTTCTGACTCGGTGACTGATACATGAGTCACCTTGGTTAGATGATGAGTCAAAATCCAGAGCTGAATGCTTCCAGGGCTTGTCTCTGGCACCTCCCGTGCGTACGACTAGTGGCATTGCCCCAACTTCAGCTTTTCCTTTGGTGATTTCATATTTACCATGGGAAGGTTGCATTTAGGAATATGGGAAAGTATTCTGTCCTGAATATTTGTGACTTCGCATCCTACATGTACAGAACTGCTTTATAATTCTTTTATGCACCGCCGGTTTTATTGTGGCGTCCTGGACACATGTGGGATTCATTGCCTGGGCCACTTGTAACGTGTACTGGCTTCCAGGAGGTCCGTGGCCCTGGCTAGAGGAATATTAGACGGTATAACAATAATCTAGGAGGGCGTTCTTGCTCCTCAGGAGTGATCAATGTGTAACGTACTTACTCTTTTTGTATTTTTAGACTATGAGAAGACACCGAAATGAAGTGACCATAGAGCTGCGAAAGGTAATAGACGCTTGATTCCCTTTTAGGTTAATTTCATGCTAATTTTGCAGCGTATGTTGGTCATATGCACAAGGAAAGCTGATGGCCCATTTAAATGTGCCAATAATCAGAATGAGCATTTGCGGGCCTGAAAGGGGCCATCTAGACAGACCTAGTAATGAATTGGCATAAATATCTCCTTTTATAGGCACCACATTGCCTGGTATAAACACAATACTGTATGTGGACAGAACGATCGAATTAGTGATCACTGTCCCATCACTTGTCGGCCTCAGTGAGCGAACACCGATCAGCTTAGGCTACTTTCACACTTGGTTGTGCGGCATCTGTTGCATCGCATTGTGTGATGGATATAACGGATGTGTTGCATATTGTGGCACAACTGATGCGACAGATCCTGCAAAACAATGTAATCCGTTGTAGCTTTTTTTTTCAGCAATTTACTCAACTGAGCATGCGCAATTGTGTAAAGACGGATCCGTCACAGGAATCCGTCAAATGACTGATTCCGCCACCATGTGCTTGCATTATAAAAACGACGGACGCCGACGGAATCCTGCACATTGCTTTTTTTTTACGCTCTGGGAAGCGCAGAAAAACACCACATGCTGCGTTCTTTCCGCCCGGCGGATGCAACGCAGCGTCGGCCGGCAGATACAACGCAAGGCCATCCGCCGCAATGCGTCATCAATACAAGTCAATGGGAAACAGCGCACATCCGTTAACGAATTGCGCTGTTTCCCAAAGCGGCGGATTGCGACGGCTGCCAAACAACACAAGTGTGAAAGTAGCCTTATGCATAGCCAACTGATAGCCGTTTAGTGGCCTTGGTCAGCCAGTCTAAATGGGCCATTGGAATATATATTTGTAACCCGTTTCTAACCATTACGCCCTGTGCGCACTAGAAAAAGGATTTTTCTCAAGAAATTGAAAGATTAGCCCATCTGCGTTAAAAAAACGCACCAATAACCCATGCGTTTTTTACGCGTTTTTGATGCATTTTTCTTTGTCGCTCCATTGGGAGACCCAGACAATTGGGTGTATAGCTTCTGCCTCCGGAGGCCACACAAAGTATTACACTTAAAAGTGTAAAGCCCCTCCCCTTCTGCCTATACACCCCCCCGTGCATCACGGGCTCCTCAGTTTTTATGCTTTGTGCGAAGGAGGCTGACATCCACGCATAGCTCCCCCATCTTAATCAGCAGCAGCTGCTGACTATGTCGGATGGAAGAAAAGAGGGCCCATATAGGGCCCCCAGCATGCTCCCTTCTCACCCCACTCTGGTCGGCGGTGCTGTTAAGGTTGAGGTACATAGGCAGGAGCCACATGCTGTTTTCCTTCCCCATCCCTTAATGGGCTCTGGGTGAAGTGGGATCCTAATCGGTCTCCAGGCACTGAGGCCGTGCTCCCTCCGCAGCCCCTGGGGAATCTGCTGGACAGGAGCCGAGTATCGTCAGGGACAAGGCCCTGCTACTGTGAGGTACTCTGTGTCCCCGTGGGGACCGCGCATGGAGCGCTGGTGCCATATACACTGCAGCACTGCTGGGTGTGTTAGTGCGCCGGGGACTACAGCGCAGCCGCGCTGTGATGTACTCTGTGTCCCCGTGGGGACCGCACATGGAGCGCTGGTACCATATACACTGCAGCACTGCTGGGTGTGTTAGTGCGCCGGGGACTACCGCGCCGGCCGCGCTTATATGCCGGCCGCGCTTATAACTTTAGTCCCCGGCTTTTGCGGCCTAGTAGCGCATATTCCCGCCCCCAGGCCTGTCAGTCAGGGGAAGGGCGGGACACTGCACAGAACGTCAGCGCTGAGGGCTGGAGCATACTCTGTATCCTCCTCCCCCCTCATTCAGCTCAGTGGGGCTCCAGATTCCCGCACTTTCTAGGGCACGCCCACGGCCCCCTCCTCCCCACAGAACGCTGGCAGCCATTCCTGTCAGCTCTTCTAGACGCTGGAGAGGAGAGAAAGCTCTGGGAGGCCCAGGCAGGGAAGCTGGTGATCACACAACCGCTTTGAGCGGTCGGTAAGCAGCACCTGAGGTGCTGGCCCCACTGAGTGCCGGAGTGTACATATATATATATATGCTTATATGCTATACATCTACACTGTACGGTCGCACTGTTGATTTTTGGCTATATACCCTCCTGGATTGTACTCACAGGAGACAACAGCATGTCGTCCGCAAAAAGCAAGGGTGCCAAAGCACAGGCTTACTTTGCAACCTGTACCTCATGTGCGGCTATACTACCGGCAGGTTCCACCGATCCTCATTGTGTGCAATGCTCGGCCCCTGTGGCACTTACTCAGCCGGAGCCTCTGCTACTGGTGGCCCAGGTGGAACCACCTGCTACCACTGTCCAGGTGACAGGGACGGAGTTTGCAGTATTTGCTGACAAACTGTCTGAGAGTATGGATAAATGGTCTGCTAGGATACTAGAAGCCTTACAGTCCAGACCGGTAACTCAGGCCCCGGGCACTGTTCAATCATTGACCCCAGGCCCCCCTCATTTGGAGCTGCAGAGTGCTCCTGGGGTGAACCATGGGTCCCAGGGTGAGGTCTCTGACATGGACCGCAGTCCCAGGCCGCCTAAGCGGGCTCGCTGGGAAATTCCCTCGACTTCATCACATTGTTCAGGGTCTCAGCAAGAGGACTCTCTGGATGATGATGCGGAGGTAGCAGATCAGGATTCTGACCCTGAGACCGCGCTCAACCTGGATACACCTGATGGTGACGCCATAGTGAATGACCTTATAGCAACCATCAATCAGGTGTTGGATATTTCTCCACCAGCTCCTACAATTGAGGAGTCAGCTTCTCAGCAGGAGAAATTCCGTTTCAGGTCTCCCAAGCGTCCATTGAGTATGTTTCTGGATCACTCTGACTTCAGAGAGGCAGTTCAGAAACACCGAGCTTGTCCAGATAAGCGTTTTTCCAAGCGCCTTAAGGATACACGTTATCCCTTCCCCCCTGACGTTGTCAAGGGCTGGGCTCAGTGTCCTAAGGTGGATCCTCCTGTCTCCAGACTGGCGGCTAGATCCATAGTTGCAGTGGAAGATGGGGCTTCACTCAAAGATGCCACTGACAGACAGATGGAACTTTGGTTGAAATCCATCTATGAAGCTATCGGCGCGTCTTTTGCTCCAGCATTCGCAGCCGTATGGGCACTCCAAGCTATCTCAGCTTGTCATGCGCAGATTAATGCAGTCACACGTACATCTGCTCCGCAAGTGCTGTCCTTAACCTCTCAGGCGTCGGCGTTTGCGTCCTACGCCATTAATGCTGTCCTGGACTCTACGAGCCGTACGGCGGTAGCATCCGCCAATTCGGTGGCAGTCCGCAGGGCCATGTGGTTACGTGAATGGAAGGCAGACTCCGCTTCCAAAAAGTTCTTAACCGGTTTGCCATTTTCTGGCGACCGCCTGTTTGGTGAACGATTGGACGAAATCATTAAACAATCCAAGGGAAAGGACTCATCCTTACCCCAGTCCAAACCAAACAGACCTCAACCACGGAAGGTACAATCGAGGTTTCAGTCCTTTCGGCCCGCGGGAAGGTCTCAGTTCTCCTCGTCCAAAAGGCCTCAAAAGGATCAGAGGAACTCCGATTCATGGCGGTCTAAGTCACGTCCTAAAAAGACCGCCGGAGGAACCGCTCCCAAGGCGGCCTCCTCATGACTTTCGGCCTCCTCACACCGCATCCTCGGTCGGTGGCAGGCTTTCCCGCTTTTGCGACACCTGGCTGCCACAGGTAAAAGACCGATGGGTGAGAGACATTCTATCCCACGGTTACAGGATAGAGTTCAGCACTCGTCCTCCGACTCGATTTTTCAGGACATCTCCGCCCCCCAAGAGAGCCGATGCTCTTCTTCAGGCGGTGTGCACTCTGAAGGCGAAGGAGTGGTGATCCCTGTTCCTCTTCAGCAACAGGGTCACGGTTTTTACTCCAACTTGTTTGTGGTACCGAAAAAGGACGGATCCTTCCGTCCTGTTCTGGACCTAAAACTGCTCAACAAACACGTAAAAACCAGGCGGTTCCGGATGGAATCGCTCCGCTCCGTCATCGCCTCAATGTCCCAAGGAGACTTCCTGGCATCAATCGACATCAAAGATGCTTATCTCCACGTACCGATTGCACCAGAGCATCAGCGCTTCCTGCGTTTCGCCATAGGGGACGAACACCTTCAGTTCGTGGCACTGCTTTTCGGCCTGGCGACAGCACCACGGGTCTTCACCAAGGTCATGGCAGCAGTGGTAGCAGTCCTACACTCTCAGGGACACTCGGTGATCCCTTACTTAGACGATCTGCTGGTCAAGGCACCCTCTCAAGTGGCATGCCAACGCAGCCTGGACGTTGCTCTGGAGACTCTCCAGAGTTTCGGGTGGATCATCAATTTTCCAAAGTCAAATCTGACACCGGCCCAATCACTGACATATCTTGGTATGGAGTTTCATACTCTCTCAGAGATAGTGAAGCTTCCGCTGGACAAACAGCGTTCACTACAGACAGGGGTGCAATCTCTCCTTCAAGGCCAGTCACACCCCCTGAGGCGCCTCATGCACTTCCTAGGGAAGATGGTAGCAGCAATGGAGGCAGTTCCTTTTGCGCAGTTTCATCTGCGTCCACTTCAATGGGACATTCTCCGCAAATGGGACAGGAAGTCGACGTCCCTCGACAGGAACGTCTCCCTTTCACGGGCAGCCAAGGCTTCCCTTCAGTGGTGGCTTCTCCCCACTTCTCTGTCGAAGGGGAAATCCTTCCTTCCCCCATCATGGGCTGTGGTCACGACGGACGCGAGCCTGTCAGGGTGGGGAGCGGTCTTTCTCCACCACAGGGCTCAGGGAACCTGGACTCCGACAGAGTCCTCCCTTCAGATCAATGTTCTGGAGATAAGGGCAGTGTATCTTGCCCTAAAGGCGTTCCAGCCGTGGCTGGAAGGCAAGCATATCCGAATTCAGTCGGACAACTCCACAGCGGTGGCATACATCAACCACCAAGGGGGAACACGCAGTCGGCAAGCCTTCCAGGAAGTCAGGCGGATTCTGCAGTGGGTGGAAGCCACGGTCTCCACCATATCCGCAGTTCACATCCCGGGCGTAGAAAACTGGGAAGCAGACTTTCTCAGTCGCCAGGGCATGGACGCAGGGAAATGGTCCCTTCACCCGGACGTGTTTCAGGAGATCTGTTGCCGCTGGGGGATGCCGGACGTCGACCTAATGGCGTCCCGGCACAACAACAAGGTCCCAACATTCATGGCACGGTCTCAAGATCACAGAGCTCTGGCGGCAGACGCCTTAGTTCAGGATTGGTCGCAGTTTCAACTCCCTTATGTGTTTCCCCCTCTGGCACTGTTGCCCAGAGTGTTACGCAAGATCAGGTCCGACTGCCGCCGCGCCATCCTCGTCGCGCCAGACTGGCCGAGGAGGTCGTGGTACCCGGATCTGTGGCATCTCACGGTGGGTCAACCGTGGGCACTACCAGACCGACCAGACTTGCTGTCTCAAGGGCCGTTTTTCCATCTGAATTCTGCGGCCCTCAACCTGACTGTGTGGCCATTGAGTCCTGGATCCTAGCGTCTTCAGGGTTATCTCAAGAGGTCATTGCCACTATGAGACAGGCTAGGAAACCAACGTCCCCCAAGATCTACCACAGGACGTGGAGGATATTCCTATCTTGGTGCTCTGATCAGGGTGTTTCTCCCTGGCCATTTGCCTTGCCCACTTTTCTTTCCTTCCTTCAATCCGGATTGGAAAAAGGGTTGTCGCTCGGCTCTCTTAAGGGACAAGTCTCAGCGCTCTCTGTGTTTTTTCAGAAGCGCCTAGCCAGACTTCCACAGGTACGCACGTTCCTGCAGGGGGTTTGTCACATAGTCCCTCCTTACAAGCGGCCGTTAGAACCCTTGGATCTGAACAGGGTGCTGATGGCTCTTCAGAAGCCACCTTTCGAGCCAATGAGGGTGTGAGGAAAATCCTGGGATATGAATGAAGAGGAATTATGATGTCCAGTCATAATCGCTCTCATCACTCCATGGCAGTGCCCCTCCCTTCTTGTTCTCAATGTCCAGCATCTGGGAAGGTGTCACCTCCTAGCAACACATCCCATGGCCATCTCCTGTGATATGGAGATTAGATGACCTGGGAACAATGGACACAGGATGACCCCCTGCCGTCACCCTGTAACAAGAGTTGTATCTCATTATAAGGCTATGGAACTATCCAGACAGAATGACTCCAGTAAAAAATGGTTCATATCTCGCAAGCTATATTTCAGATAAATGTGGCAACCATAAAAATGGTGTTTTTGCATGCGGACGATGCTGGCACACCTTTTTTATGGGAGTGGGAGCTTGGGAAGTACCCCAGGCGTGATACCAGCCAATGGGGAACTAGTAGACAAGTCATGAGTCCTCTCGTTCTGTAGCTAAATTCATAACTGTCACAATGAGAGCGTTGGCGTCCGCCTACGACGCTCCCAGGCAAAGTTATGGCCCATATTCCATGTTGTGGATATTGTCCATAACTCCAGCCAGGGGTGGAGCAGTGCTCCCTCTGAGGTCACTAAGGTAGGAGGGGACCTGGATTTGCCCAGGTTGATAACCCTACTTCGGCCATTTTCCAGCGTTCTTTTGCTCGGGGGCCTGGTTGGGAAAGACCTGTGAGGGAGATCCTGGAAACCTGGTCCACGGCGCCCCCCTGTGGCCAGACGCACAAGGTAACTGCTGGAACTGTGTATGCCTGTTTGTAAACCATGCTTTATCTGTAACTGTACTCTGACCTATGTATATTCTGTAGATCCCCTATTGTATATATTGTAGTTTCTAGTGTGCTTTAGGCTGATTAAATTATATAATTAATCTTGGGCTGTTCTGTTATCTCGATCTTGAATCCCACGTCTGTGTGTTCGGTTAATAGTTACCGTGAAGCGGTTGGTGGCAGCGAGTTTGTGCCAAGGATTATTGTGGGGAGGCCAGTGAGATTCGGGGAGATTTTATATATTCCGCCCGCGGAGGTCGGGGGAATATATACCCTACTCTCACCGGGGACCCTTTAATAATCGGCATAAGTAGTATAGCGGCCTCCTTGCTTATTGTCGGGCAATTCCATAATTGGCCTGACTATAAGAGGGGCGCTAGAGAGCGCATCACGTGCTCTGTCTGTCGGTCGGGAGGTATAAAGGAGGGGTGACCCCCACTTGTTACCCCCCGATTGTGACGTACTGGTAGCCAGCGCGGGGGATTTCTGAGTGACCCCCCCCCCCGGTGGTTCGTGACATATTGGTGGCAAGCGGTGGGATCCAGGGCTGTGGAGTCGGTAAGCCAAACCTTCGACTCCGACTCCTCAAATTCTCTTGCACCGACTCCGACTCCGACTCCGACTCCGGCTCCGACTCCGGCTCCGACTCCGGCTCCGACTCCGACTCCGGCTCCTACATATATTGCTTATAGTTAGGTGAAAAATTTATTGTAGTACATGAATATGTGTATGTGAACATCAGACATTTAATAATTTTTATGATACAATAATCAAGATATTTGGATAGAACATAAAATATATTTATTGGAATACAACTTTAGAACACAAAAAACTGTAATAAATTGTAAATATGTAATACACTATGTAATATACAGTAGATTACATATATATCTTGTGTGTGTATATACACTGTATATATATATATATTATATATATTACATATTTACAATTTATTAGTTTTTTTGTGTTCTAAAGTTGTATTCCAATAAATATTTTATGTTCTATCCAAATATCTTGATTATTGTATCATAAAAACAATTAAATGTCTGATGTTCACATTGTACTACAATAAATTTTTCACTTAAATATAAGCATTATACTAAATGTTGTTATTTAGTAAAATATTCAGCACATTCTGCATTGCACTCCTGTCCCCAATTTATTATATATTTTAGGAGTCGGAGTCGGTGCATTTTATACCGACTCCGACTCCGACTCCACCAAAATGAGCTCCGACTCCGACTCCACGACTCCGACTCCGACTCCACAGCCCTGGTGGGATCGAGATAATAGTGTGTGTGAGTGTGAGACCCATACTCCCAGACACTAAAGACTGCCTGCAGCAGCTGTGGCTGCTGGGGTCTTCAGACTAGCTCAACACTAGAGTGTCAGAGTGCAGATACTGTAAGGTGTGTGGAGGCATCAGGTGGCAGTTCTGTGTCAGTGACCAAAGTCTGCAAGAATGGCTGATGGCACCAGGAGCAGAGCTATGCAACTGGCCAATGCTAAGGCAGGAGCCGAAGAGAGGGAGGACGGTGCTGTGGACAGCAATGAGGAGGTTGACCACGAGTCCTCCAGGAGCCCAACGCCAGAGAACCGTTCTGCAGAGGACAGCGCACAACCTGGCAATTATGGACAAGATGAGGAGCAGCTCACCCAAGGGTCCTCAACGAGCCAGATGCCAGTCCTCCGCTCTGAAATGGACAGTGAATCACCAGGCTCCGCAACGGGCCGCAGATCACCACGTGCCATTCCACCGAGCCTGGGAGGCTCGGATAGCCTTCTTCAAATGGCTATGGCCCTACTCCAGGCTGGAGACCGGGAGGGCTACAAGGAACTCCTGGCAGAGCGCAGGGCAGAGCGGCAGGCAGCGCGTGAAGAGCGAGAGCGAGAGCGACAGGCAGACCGTGACCACCAGCTGCATCTAGCCAAGCTCCAGCCCTCATCAGCCACACGTGACCTTCAAGACACCAAACTTCCAAAGGTCCGTGTTGAGGACTTCCCAGTGCTGGAGAAGGATGGAGACTTGGACTCTTTCCTGACTGCTTTTGAACGGACTTGCCTGCAGCACCATCTGGACAAGGACCAGTGGGCCAAATACCTGACCCCCCGTTTAAGGGGTAAGGCCCTGGAAATCCTTGGGGACTTGCCTACTGAGGCAGATCAGGGCTACGACACCATCAAGCGGGCCCTGATCCAACAGTACAACCTCACTCCGGAGTCCTACCGCAAGAAGTTCCGGACCCTGCAGAAGGGACCAAAGGACTCCTGGGCTGACCACCGGCGGGCACTTGCCCGAGCTGCCGACCACTGGACCCAAGGCCTGCAGCTTTCCACCGGACCGGAGATCCTGGACTTGTTCATCACGGAGCAACTCTTGTGGAACTGCCCTGAGGATCTCCGCCAGTTCATCCGAGACCAGAAACCAAAGGGATCCACGGCTACAGCTGCCCTGGCTGATGACTACACCAACAATCGGGCTCCTGAGGCCAGGAGAGCAGCCACCAGCAGCACCTGGAGAGGGGGTAAGATGAACTCTGCGACTGCCCCACCTGCCCCTAGACTGCAGGGGGTGTCCCCCTCAACTCCCCTCTCCAGGCCCGTGGCAGAACCAAGACGGTGCCATCAGTGCAACCTACCTGGACACTTCAAGGCCATGTGCCCTCAGCGTCCCAAGGCCCCGGCTCCGTCCCCGTCCCAAGGGCCGCCCAAGGTGTATTGTGTGGGTGGGGGTGGTGGTAGGTCCCTGGACAGCTTCCAACCTGTCACCGTCGGCCGGTCTGTGACCATAGGACTGCGAGACAGCGCCTCGGAGGTGACTCTGGTGCGGCCTGAGATGGTGTCCCCCCAAGACTTGATACCTGGAAAAACCCTCGCTGTCTCCGGGATTGGAGGCATTGACCCGGCGCTGCCTGTTGCTGGCATTTATGTGGACTGGGGCGCAGGACGAGGGGTGAGAGAGGTGGGGGTAACTGATCGGATCCCCGCAAACGTGCTACTTGGGACAGATTTGGGGCAGATAACCTCCCAGTTTGGGCCCCCCCCAAGGGCTGAACCTTCAGCCAGTACTGACGTGCCTCCGGACAATGTTAATGTGTTATCTATGAATGATGTAAGGGAGGAGGGAGTGAACTCTGATATTTCTGCTTGCACAGACACCATAGACACACACACAGCTGCAGCTGTGACAGGAGGGGAGGGGGTCAGAGAAAGGTGTGACAATGCCTCTACCAGTGATCAGCCAGTGAGCTGGGATCTGTTGCCCTCTGCAGGGATAAGCAGAGAGCAGGGTGCTGCAGGGGGAGGACCAGTGTGTGGGGTGGGGGCTACCACAGCAAATGTGGGGTCCCCAGAGATTTCACAGCGGGGTTCTGTTGCTGCAGGAGGGGAACAGGCAGGTGAGATTGGGGCCGGTCCAGGAGCGGAAGTGCTCCCAGGTAAGATCTCGGTACATGGTTCCCCCACAACCGGGGTGTCAGGAAGCCAGGTAGGTCTGCCTGAACCGGCGACTTGGTCAGGAACGGAGGAGGAGCAGGCACGACCCACGGTCGCAGCGGCTGTGGCCGCTGTCACCCGCAGTGGGAGTGCTGGAAGCCAAGGGGCCTCCCGGAGGTCCGATAGCTCTTCCCCTCCTGACCAAGTGGCAGCCGAGTCAGGTGGAGGCCAGGACACAGGTCCCGGGGTACTGGCCGAAGATGTGACAGTCTCTTCGATTCTGGCCACATCTAGTCAGGGGTTTCAGGCAGCGTTAGAAGCTGACGACAGCCTGAAAGCACTTAAGGAGCAGGCGGCACAGCCTCCCTCGGACTCGGACCCGGAGCGAGTGGTCTGGGACCAAGGACGGCTGTACCGGGTCACGGTCCAGCAGGGTTCACCGGAGGCAAGGCCCAGGGACCGACAGTTGGTGGTACCCTATCCGTTCCGGACGGAGTTGTTGCGGATCGCACATGAGATTCCGATGGCCGGACACCTAGGGATCGCTAAGACCAAGGCCAGGTTAAACCAGCATTTCTACTGGCCAAAAATGGGGGCCGATGTGGCTGCCTACTGCCGTTCGTGTGAAACCTGTCAGAGAGTGGGGAAGGCGGGGCCACTCCCCAAAGCCCCACTGGTATCTCTGCCCATCATCGATGAGCCTTTCAGGAGGGTGGCTGTGGATCTGGTCGGCCCGCTGGCCATCCCCAGTAGCTCCGGGAAACGCTTCATACTGACGGTAGTGGACTATGCCACCCGGTACCCAGAAGCAGTGGCCTTGTCGTCCATTCGGGCTGACAAGGTGGCCACCGCATTGCTGGAGATTTTCTCCCGAGTTGGTTTTCCCCAGGAAATGCTCACTGACCGGGGGACCCAATTCATGTCCCAGCTGATGGAGGCCCTCTGTAAGCAAGTCCAGGTGCGACATCTGGTGGCCAGCCCGTACCATCCACAGACTAATGGCCTGTGCGAGCGGTTCAATGGCACCTTAAAGCAGATGCTTAAGATGTTGGTCGACTCCCACGGGCGTGACTGGGAGCGGTATCTCCCACACCTGTTATTTGCTTACCGGGAGGTTCCACAGGCCTCAACGGGATTCTCACCGTTTGAGCTCCTGTACGGGCGACGTGTGCGGGGCCCCCTGGCTCTGGTGAAAGAGGCTTGGGAAGGGGATTTGGCCACCCCTGGAGTGTCGGTTATCGAGTATGTCATGCGCTTCCGGGACAAAATGCAGGCCTTGACGCAACTGGTACACGACAATATGGCTCAAGCCCAGGCCGATCAGAAGCATTGGTACGACCAGAACGCTTGTGAGAGGACCTACCAAGTGGGTCAAAAGGTGTGGGTACTGGTCCCCGTACCACAGGACAAGCTTCAGGCAGCCTGGGAAGGCCCATACCTCGTGTACCAGCAGCTCAACCCTGTAACGTACCTGGTCACCCTGGACCCTGCTCGTGGAAGGCGGAAGCCCTTCCATGTGAACATGATGAAGGCACATCATGAGCGGGAGGCATGTGCGCTCCCCGTGTGCAACCTGCCCGAGGAGGGAGAAGCGGAAACCCTCTTGGATATGCTAGCCCAGGTTAGGGCAGGCGGATCCATTGAGGATGTGGAGGTTGGCCACCAGCTCTTGGAGGACCAACGGTCCCAGCTGTGGGCCACCCTACACCCCTTCCGGGGGTTGTTTACCAACCAGCCCGGAAGGACTGACTTGGCTGTCCATCACGTGGACACTGGGGATCATCCCCCGATCCGGCGTTCAGCATATCGGGTCTCCCTGGAGGTGCAGCAACACATGCGCCAGGAGATTGACGAGATGCTGAAGCTGGGGGTGATCCAGGCATCCAACAGCGCTTAGGCCTCGCCTGTAGTCCTCGTCCCTAAGAAGGACCGAACCACTCGGTTCTGCGTGGACTACAGGGGGCTCAATGCTGTCACGGTCGCCGATGCGTACCCAATGCCACGCATCGATGACCTGCTCGATCAGTTAGCCGGGGCTCAGTACCTGACCATCATGGACCTGAGCCGGGGATATTGGCAGATCCCCCTGACTCGCAAGGCCAGGGAACGCTCTGCCTTTATTACCCCATTTGGACTGTACGAGTCCACGGTGATGCCATTCGGGATGAGGAATGCCCCTGCCACTTTCCAGCGGATGGTCAACACCCTGCTCAAGGGACTTGAAGGGTACGCGGCCGCGTACCTGGATGACATTGCCGTCTTCAGTCCCACCTGGGAAGATCACCTAGAGCATCTAGCACAGGTGCTCAGGCGGATCCACCAGGCAGGTTTGACCATCAAACCGGGAAAGTGTCAGCTGGCCATGAGCGAGGTCCAGTACCTCGGTCACCGGGTAGGCGGGAGAACACTGAAGCCCGAGCCTGAGAAAGTGGAGGCCATCGCATCCTGGCCCACCCCCAGGACCAAGAAGCAGGTGATGTCCTTCTTAGGGACCGCCGGGTACTATAGGAGGTTTGTTCCACGCTATAGTAGCCTGGCAAAGCCCTTGACGGACCTCACCAAGAAGAAGCTGCCCTCTGCAGTCGATTGGACAATGGACTGTGAGACAGCCTTCCGGGCCCTAAAGGACGCCCTGTCCAGCCCGCCCGTGCTACAGGCAGCCGACTTCACGCGGCCGTTTGTAGTACAGACCGATGCCAGTGACTTTGGCCTCGGTGCGGTGCTCAGCCAGGTGGACTCTGCGAGCCAAGAGCACCCAGTCTTGTACCTGAGCAGGAAGCTGTTACCAAGGGAAGTGGCCTATTCCACGATGGAAAAGGAGTGCCTGGCCATAGTGTGGGCCCTGCAGCGTCTGCAACCCTATCTATACGGGCGCCACTTCATCGTGGAGACGGACCACAATCCCCTCAGCTGGTTGCACACCGTCTCTGGGACGAATGGGCGATTGTTGCGATGGAGCCTTGCGCTCCAGCAATACAACTTCACCATTCGCCACAAAAGGGGCCGTGACCACGGTAACGCAGACGGGCTGTCCCGACAAGGAGAGGTCGCGGACGGGCGCACGGGGGAACACCGGAGTGTGCTGCCCCCTAGCGCCCTCAAAAGGGGGGAGGTGTGAGGAAAATCCTGGGATATGAATGAAGAGGAATTATGATGTCCAGTCGTAATCGCTCTCATCACTCCATGGCAGTGCCCCTCCCTTCTTGTTCTCAATGTCCAGCATCTGGGAAGGTGTCACCTCCTAGCAACACATCCCATGGCCATCTCCTGTGATATGGAGATTAGATGACCTGGGAACAATGGACACAGGATGACCCCCTGCCGTCACCCTGTAACAAGAGTTGTATCTCATTATAAGGCTATGGAACTATCCAGACAGAACGACTCCAGTAAAAAATGGTTCATATCTCGCAAGCTATATTTCCGATAAATGTGGCAACCATAAAAATGGTGTTTTCGCATGCGGACGATGCTGGCACACCTTTTTTATGGGAGTGGGAGCTTGGGAAGTACCCCAGGCGTGATACCAGCCAATGGGGAACTAGTAGACAAGTCATGAGTCCTCTCGTTCTGTAGCTAAATTCATAACTGTCACAATGAGAGCGTTGGCGTCCGCCTACGACGCTCCCAGGCAAAGTTATGGCCCATATTCCATGTTGTGGATATTGTCCATAACTCCAGCCAGGGGTGGAGCAGTGCTCCCTCTGAGGTCACTAAGGTAGGAGGGGACCTGGATTTGCCCAGGTTGATAACCCTACTTCGGCCATTTTCCAGCGTTCTTTTGCTCGGGGGCCTGGTTGGGAAAGACCTGTGAGGGAGATCCTGGAAACCTGGTCCACGGCGCCCCCCTGTGGCCAGACGCACAAGGTAACTGCTGGAACTGTGTATGCCTGTTTGTAAACCATGCTTTATCTGTAACTGTACTCTGACCTATGTATATTCTGTAGATCCCCTATTGTATATATTGTAGTTTCTAGTGTGCTTTAGGCTGATTAAATTATATAATTAATCTTGGGCTGTTCTGTTATCTCGATCTTGAATCCCACGTCTGTGTGTTCGGTTAATAGTTACCGTGAAGCGGTTGGTGGCAGCGAGTTTGTGCCAAGGATTATTGTGGGGAGGCCAGTGAGATTCGGGGAGATTTTATATATTCCGCCCGCGGAGGTCGGGGGAATATATACCCTACTCTCACCGGGGACCCTTCAATAATCGGCATAAGTAGTATAGCGGCCTCCTTGCTTATTGTCAGGCAATTCCATAATTGGCCTGACTATAAGAGGGGCGCTAGAGAGCGCATCACGTGCTCTGTCTGTCGGTCGGGAGGTATAAAGGAGGGGTGACCCCCACTTGTTACCCCCCGATTGTGACGTACTGGTAGCCAGCGCGGGGGATTTCTGAGTGACCCCCCCCCCCCGGTGGTTCGTGCCACCAATATGTCACGAACCACCGGGGGGGGGGGTCACTCAGAAATCCCCCGCGCTGGCTACCAGTACGTCACAATCGGGGGGTAACAAGTGGGGGTCACCCCTCCTTTATACCTCCCGACCGACAGACAGAGCACGTGATGCGCTCTCTAGCGCCCCTCTTATAGTCAGGCCAATTATGGAATTGCCCGACAATAAGCAAGGAGGCCGCTATACTACTTATGCCGATTATTGAAGGGTCCCCGGTGAGAGTAGGGTATATATTCCCCCGACCTCCGCGGGCGGAATATATAAAATCTCCCCGAATCTCACTGGCCTCCCCACAATAATCCTTGGCACAAACTCGCTGCCACCAACCGCTTCACGGTAACTATTAACCGAACACACAGACGTGGGATTCAAGATCGAGATAACAGAACAGCCCAAGATTAATTATATAATTTAATCAGCCTAAAGCACACTAGAAACTACAATATATACAATAGGGGATCTACAGAATATACATAGGTCAGAGTACAGTTACAGATAAAGCATGGTTTACAAGCAGGCATACACAGTTCCAGCAGTTACCTTGTGCGTCTGGCCACAGGGGGGCGCCGTGGACCAGGTTTCCAGGATCTCCCTCACAGGTCTTTCCCAACCAGGCCCCCGAGCAAAAGAACGCTGGAAAATGGCCGAAGTAGGGTTATCAACCTGGGCAAATCCAGGTCCCCTCCTACCTTAGTGACCTCAGAGGGAGCACTGCTCCACCCCTGGCTGGAGTTATGGACAATATCCACAACATGGAATATGGGCCATAACTTTGCCTGGGAGCGTCGTAGGCGGACGCCAACACTCTCATTGTGACAGTTATGAATTTAGCTACAGAACGAGAGGACTCATGACTTGTCTACTAGTTCCCCATTGGCTGGTATCACGCCTGGGGTACTTCCCAAGCTCCCACTCCCATAAAAAAGGTGTGCCAGCATCGTCCGCATGCGAAAACACCATTTTTATGGTTGCCACATTTATCGGAAATATAGCTTGCGAGATATGAACCATTTTTTACTGGAGTCGTTCTGTCTGGATAGTTCCATAGCCTTATAATGAGATACAACTCTTGTTACAGGGTGACGGCAGGGGGTCATCCTGTGTCCATTGTTCCCAGGTCATCTAATCTCCATATCACAGGAGATGGCCATGGGATGTGTTGCTAGGAGGTGACACCTTCCCAGATGCTGGACATTGAGAACAAGAAGGGAGGGGCACTGCCATGGAGTGATGAGAGCGATTATGACTGGACATCATAATTCCTCTTCATTCATATCCCAGGATTTTCCTCACAGATGGATATTTCTCTCTCACGCCTTTCGCAGAAAGTGGTCTTCCTAGTAGCAGTCACATCACTTCGGAGAGTGTCGGAGCTAGCGGCGCTGTCATGCAAAGTTCCTTTCCTGGTGTTTCACCAGGACAAGGTGGTTCTGCGCCCGGTACCGGAATTTCTCCCTAAGGTGGTATCCCCCTTTCATCTCAATCAGGATATCTCCTTACCCTCTTTTTGTCCTCATCCAGTTCATCAGTGTGAAAAGGATTTGCACTCGTTAGATCTGGTGAGAGCACTCAGACTCTACATTTCTCGTACGGCGCCCCTGCGCCGCTCGGATGCACTCTTTGTCCTTGTCGCTGGCCAGCGTAAAGGGTCACAAGCTTCCAAATCAACCCTGGCTCGGTGGATCAAGGAACCAATTCTTGAAGCTTACCGATCTTCTGGGCTTCCGGTTCCCTCAGGGCTGAAAGCCCATTCTACCAGAGCCATGGGTGCGTCCTGGGCTTTGCGGCACCAGGCTACGGCTCAGCAGGTGTGTCAGGCGGCTACCTGGTCGAGCCTGCACACTTTCATGAAACACTATCCGGTGCATACCTATGCTTCGGCGGATGCCAGCATAGGTAGGCAAGTCCTTCGGGCGGCGGTTGCCCACCTGTAGGAAAGGGCCGTTTTACGGCTCTCTTACGAGGTATTATTTTACCCACCCAGGGACTGCTTTTGGACGTCCCAATTGTCTGGGTCTCCCAATGGAGCGACAAAGAAGAAGGGAATTTTGTTTACTTACCGTAAATTCCTTTTCTTCTAGCTCCAATTGGGAGACCCAGCACCCGCCCCTGTTCCCTTCGGGCTGTTGTTCTTTGTGTACACATGTTCATGTTGAATGGTTTCAGTTCTCCGAAATTCCTTCGGATTGAATTTACTTTAAACCAATTTATAACTTTTCCTCCTTCTTGCTTTTGCACCAAAACTGAGGAGCCCGTGATGCACGGGAGGGTGTATAGGCAGAAGGGGAGGGGCTTTACACTTTTAAGTGTAATGCTTTGTGTGGCCTCCGGAGGCAGAAGCTATACACCCAATTGTCTGGGTTTCCCAATTGGAGCTAGAAGAAAAGGAATTTACGGTAAGTAAACAAAATTCCCTTCTTTCCGCAGGTTGGTCTCTGCGTTATTTTACCATTATTTATGGCAAAAAATGCAGGTACCTGCAGAAAAGTGACATGCACATTCACTTTCTCAAGAAATTCTGCAGAAAGAATGTTCTTGAGAAAAAAAAAACGTTGTGTGCGCACAGCTATTTCTTTTTTTTTTTTTTCTTTTTTCATAGGTTTTGCTGGGGAATGTCTGCAGAAAGGTCACAATCATTTTCTCAAGAAATTTCTGCAGCAAAAACAAACGCGGGTAAAAACGCAGTGTGCGCACAGGGCCTTAGACACATTCAGCAAAACGTTCAATTCTATTGGGAAGTGTAGTATAATAATTGAGTGAATTGAGAATAGCCCTTTAACCCTTTAGTGACGGAGCTAATTTTCACCTTAATGACCAGACCAAATTTTGCAATTCTGACCAGTGTCACTTCATGAGGTTATAACTCTGGAACGCTTCAACGGATCCCAGTGATTGAGATTGTTTTTTCGTCACATATTGGACTTCATGTTAGTACCAAATTTAGGACAATATTTTTTGCGTTTATTTATGAAAAAAATTGAATATTGGCAAAAATTTTGAAAATTTAGCAATTTTCAACTTTTGAATTTTTATACCGTTAAACCAGAGATTTCTGTGACACAAAATAGTTAATAAATAACATTTCCCACATGTCTACTTTACATCAGCACAATTTTGGAAACAAAATTTTTTTTTGTTAGGAAGTTAGAGGGGTTCAAAGTTTATCAGCAATTTCTCATTTTTACATCAAAATTTACAAAACCAGTTTTTTAGGGACCACACCACATTTGAAGTGACTTCAATAGGCCTAGATGACAGAAAATACCCAAAAGTGACACCATTCTAAAAACTGCACCCCCCAAAGTACTCAAAACCACATTCAAGAAGTTTATTAACCCTTCAGGTGCTTCACATGAACAAAAGCAATGTGGAATGAAAAAAAGCAAAAATTAAATTTTACCTAAAAATGTTGCTCTAACCCAAATTTATTCACTTTTAGAACAAATAACACAACAAAATGGACCCCAAAACTTGTTCCCCACTTTCTTATGAACGCGCCAATACCCCACATGTGGTCAGAAACCTCTGTTTGGACAAATGGGAGGGCTCGGAACAGAAGGAGCAATATTTGAATTTTGGAAAGCAAATTTGGCTGAAAAAGATTGCGGGCACCATGTTGCATTTACAGGTCCGATAAGGTACCTAAACAGCAGAAACCCCTCACAAGTGATGCCATTCTGGAAACTAGACCCCTCAAGGCTTCTATCTAGGGGTATAGTGAGCATTTTGGACCCACAGGTACTTCACAGATTTTGATAACGTTACGTTGTCATATTGAAAATTTTCATTTTTTTCTCAAAAAAGTTGCTTTAGCATTAATTTTCTCACTTTTTCAAGAGGTAATTCCAAAAATTGTACCCCAACGTTTGTTACCTAACTTCTTATGAGCGCGGTGGTACCCCACATGTGGTAAGAAACCTCTGTTTGGACAAATGGGAGGGCTTGGAACAGAAGGAGCAATATTTGAATTTTGGAAAGCAAATTTGGCTGAAAAAGATTGCGGGCACCATGTTGCATTTGTAGGGTCCCTAAGGTACCTAAACAGCAGAAACCCCTCACAACTGACCCCATTTTGGAAACTAGACCCCTCAAGGAATTTATTTAGATGTTTGGTGAGTACCCTGAACCCCCAGGTGCTTCACAGAAATTTATAATGTTGAGCTGTGAAAATAAAAAAAAACATTTTTACCACAAAATTGTTATTTCAACCAGGTAGCTTTTTTTTTTACAAGGGTAACAGGACAAAAATCAGCATAAAATGTATTGTGCAATTTCTCCTGAGTATGCTGATACATCATATGTGGTGGAAATCAACTGTCTGGGTGCACAGCAGGGCTCAGAATGAAACTAGCGCCATTTGACTGCAAAATTGGCAGGAATCCTTAGCGAACGCCATGTTGCGTTTGGAGACCCCCTGAGGTGGCTTAACAGTGGAGCCCCCCACAACTGACCCCATTCTGGAATCTATACCCCTCAAGGATTTTATCTAGGGGTATAGTGTGCATTTTGAACCCACAAGTACTTCACAGAATTTTATAACAATAGGTTGTCCTATTGAAAATGTTCTTCTTTTTCACAAAAGTGATGCTTTAGCACCAGATTTTCCACTTTTACAAGAGGTAACATCAAAAAGTGGACCCCTCAGTTTGTTACCCACTTTCTTATGAGTGCAGCGATACCCAACATGTAGTCAAAAACTTCTTTTTGGCCAAACTGCAGGACTTGGAAGGGAAGGTGCACTTTTCAAATTTTGGATTATTAGATTTGCAGAGCCTATGTGTTTTTAGAACAACTGAAAACCCACATAAATGGATTTTTTTGTACATTTTATCTTGGAGTGAAGGGCAAAATATGGAGGAAAATACCGCCAACTATATGGCAGACTTGTGCTTGTTCCAGAGATGAAGGAACACCAGGAGGGCTAGAAGGACACGTTAATTTTTCAGAGACTGGTCGTACAACGTCTGTTTAGCACCATCAATCCCTATATGAGGGACAATTGTGCCAGCCGACGTGGTACACCATAACAGGCTCCTACCTGCCAAGGTCGGAACCGCTATATGCACAAAACAACCAGTCCCCAGGGTTATAAAAGTATTGTCCAGTGCGGGAGGTTCGGCAAGAACCATGCAGTAAAGCCCAAGGTGTAAAATTACAGAACAGCTTCAGATCCTCCAATAAAATAATCATGCCCGTATCACCAAGACATAGTTGTAATAGCAGTCAGACTAAGATGACTGGTGCTAACACTTTGTGAGTGATCAAATCTTGGAATTATTTGTCAGATGATCAGATGTTTCAAGAACATTTGCGGGGTCCACATTCTGGAGTACGCAGACGTGGGCATATGACGAGAATTTGTCTGCATAACACTTCGGTATGTGAGTGATCAAGTCCTGGAATTATTTGTGAAATGGGGTAAAATGTGTTTTACTGATGAAAATAGTAAATTTTATTTGACAAGTAACACAGGGGCTCACTACACAGAAAATATAAACGTAAAAGAAAAACCCTACCACACAATTTGGGAATAGTGTATGACGTCTAATAATTGTGGGATGTGTGGTAGATCTCGAAGCAGGGGGTAACACAAAGTCCTGGCTGGGAAGGGCACATGGGACAATAATATCTTGAGTCGCTTCTCCTACCCTGCTTGCGACATACCCGGCACCTTTTTTTAGGACGGTTTTGGGTGGGAGTAGGAGGCACGAGATGCATAAAATGCCGTTCCGTTAGTCTCCGGGCATTCTCTGACTCGAAGGCTGCCTCTGGTGCCGCTGAGTCAAACATGAGGGACTCAATAATTTTTTCCTGGTACTGCAGAAATGTGAGGGCCCCTTGTGATTTTTTAAACAGTACAAAACTGTTGTAGGTAGCAATCTGTATCAGGTAGATTGCTACCTTTTTGTACCAGGCCCTCGTTTTCCGCTTTACCAGGTATGGTTGGAGCACCTGGTCAGACAGGTCCACGCCACCCATAAACCTGTTGTATTGGGTCACACAGAAGGGTTTCTGTTTGTCCCTGGTGGCTCCCCTCTCTCTGACCGACACAGTGGTGTCCTCATGCAGGGTGGTGAGCATGTAGACGTCCTTGCGGTCATTCCACTTTACGGCAAGCAATTTGTCACTTGCCAGTGCGAATGACGCCCCCTTCTCTACACGTCTGGACACTAACTGTGCCGGCAAACCAACACGGTTTTTCCTTATTGTCCCACAGGCCCCTGTATTTGCAGCATGGAGGGATTGGTATAGGGGGATACTAGTGTAGTAGTTGTCGGTGTACACATGGTAACCTTTACCAAGAAATGGGGACATTAGCTCCCAGACAATTTTTCCTGGGACGCCAATTGTCTGGGGACAGTTGGGTGGGCTTATTTGGCGGTCCCTACCCTCATAAATGATAAAGTTACATGTGTACCCGCTGGTGCTTTCGCACACTTTATATAATTTTATGCCATACTTGGCTCTTTTGGAGGGGATAAACTGACGGAATGAGAGACGGCCCTTATAGCTCATTAGGGACTCGTCAACCGAAACATTCTCCTCTGGGCTGTAGGAAGTTAGGAAGGACTCTTTCAGGAGGGATATTAGGGGTTTCAATTTATTAAGGCGGTCATAATTGGGGTCAGTTCTTGGGGGGACTTGGGAATTATCACTAAAATGGAGGAATCGCAATAGGGTCTCATATCGGGTTCTGGGCATTATGGCTGCAAATACAGGGGTGGCGTGGACAGATTTGGTTGCCCAGTAGGAGCGGATACTGGGTTTTTTCACTATACCCATGTTGAGGGTAATGCCTAAAAATTTTTTGATTTCCGGGACACTTGTGGGGATCCAGGAACGGGAATGGACAGATGTTGGCTTTTGGGCAATATATTGGCGGGCGTACAAGTTGGTGTGGTGGGTGATAAGCTCAAGTACTTGTTGGTTAACAAAAATTTGGAAAAAATCCAGTGGGGCAAAATTGGTGACAATTATTTTTATGCCAGGGTCTCCTATGAAAGGGGGAATTTGTGGGGTAAAGGACGGGTTGGGGTACCAGAGAGCATGGGGGACTGCAGAACTAGGTCCTGCCCCTGACTCTTCAGCAGTGGCGACTGGCGGGGTGTGGGACCCCGTGGAGGAAGCCGAATCGTCACCGCTATCCGAAAAATCTCTTTCTGAGGCCGATTCGGTCTCTGACCCAGAACTGCCGGAGGCAAGCAGCGAGTACGCTTGCTCTGCCGTAAACATCCTGCGGGCCATGGTTTTTGTTTTTATCCCTGGCTAACAAAAAATAAACCTAAACCTAACACTAGTGTTTTTTTTTTGTTTTTTTTTTTTTATATAAACCCTAAATTTTTTTATAAAGATTATAAAAAAAAAATATTTAGGGGAATGACGCAGCGAGGGATGACGGAATGATGGAGGGGGGATGATCACAGGGGGGTGATCAGAAAAATTGGGAATAGATTTATGATGATCTTTGTGAATTTATAACTTTTTCTCTCTATATGGCAGCACGTAGTCTCTCTCTCTTCTCTCCCAGATAAACTACAAGGGAGAGAGGAGAAAGGCAGACCTAAATGCTGCCATATTTATCAAATATTGGCATTTTGACTACTGTGATAGGATCTATCACAGTATTCAAATCTAAACAGCCAATCAGAATTTTTTTTTTTGTTGCCGGGTGCAGGAGGCAGATTATGGCAAGCACACTGCGCATGCGCCCGCCATTTTCCCGGAGAAGAGAAGAAGGGGGGCCGTGGGGGACCGGGGGACCGGTGATTTTTTTTATTGAGGTACAGGGGAGGGGATTGGGGGAACGGGGGATCCCAGATCGGGTGGGAGAGAGACTGGGAACGGTGGTGAGAACTCCGGTTCTCCAGATCCCTCTCTCTGGTCCCCCGGAGGGGGCTCCGGGGGACCAGAGAGCTCCGGTGTACCGGAGGAGAGGTCAGGGGGGGGGCATTTCCCTCCGATCTGAAATGTTTGATCATTTCAGATCGGAGGGAAATGAATGCAGAGCCGGCGGCAGCAGTTTTCAGCACGCCGGCGCCATCTTGCACGCTCCGGAGGGGGGCTCTGAAGAACCGGAGGGGGCTCCAGGGTCCAAAGAGCTCCGGTGTACCGGAGGAGAGGTCAGGGGGAGGACATTTCCCTCCGATCTGAAATGTTTGATCATTTCAGATCGGAGGGAAATGAATGCACCGGCGGCGGCAGTTTTCAGCGCGCGTCGGCGCCATCTTGCAAGGTCTGGAGAACCGGAGGGGGCTCCGGTGACCAGACAGCTCCGGTGGACCGGAGGAGGGATCAGGGGGAGGACATTTCCCTCCGATCTGAAATGTTTGATCATTTCAGATCGGAGGGAAATGACTGCAGAGCCGGCGCCGGCGGGAGTTTTCAGCGCGCGTCGGCGCCATCTTGGATTTTCCGGGGGGGGGGGGGGGGTTGGATGGCTTTCTCCGGTACCGGGGGCCTTGGGGGCACTAAGGGCTAACATTTATTTCTCATCTGACATGTTTGATCACGTCAGATGAGAAATAAATCAATTTTACCAGCCATTTATTTTTTTTTCATGTTGTCGCCGGTATACGGTGTATACCGGCGATCGCATTAACGGGGTGCATAAAAAACACCCCGATTCATAATCTGGGGGGTCTCAGCTACCCCCGGTAGCTGAAACCCCCGAGATTTTCGGTCGCTGGGGGGCGCTAGAGGGTTTTTTCGGGCCGCCGCTTTAAAGCGGCGGAACAGAATAAGTACCCTGTTTTGCCGCCGCTTTAAGTCGTACGGCCGTCGTTATGAGGTTAAGGCCCTGTGTGCACTAGAAAATGGCGTTTTCTTAAGAAAATTCCTCTGCCTTTGAAAGATAACCGCACCTACGGTAAAAAATAAAAAAACGCAGAAAACCGCATGCCGTTTTGCTGCGAATTTTCCATGGGTTGTTCCCTGTGGATTTTTACAATTATCTATGGCAAAGACCGCAGGTACCTGCAGAAAAGAAGTGACACGCACATTTTTTGCTGCAGAAATGCCGCAGCAAAATCTATAGGAGAAATAACCGCAGTGTGCGTGCAGTATTTTATTTTCTACCATAGGTTTTGCTGGGGAAGGACTGCAGCAAGGTTATGAACATTTTCTGCAGCAAAACCGCGGTAAAAAAAATGCAGTGTGCGCACAGGGCCTAAAGGGAATCTGTCAGCAGGTTTTGCAACCTCATCTGAGAGCAGCATGATGTAGGCAAAGAGAACCTGATTCCAACAATATATCAGTTAGTTTACTGGGTGAAGCCATTATGCCAGAGTTTTTAGATTTAGCAATGTAACAGAGCTGAGAAAGCTGCCCCCACCCACACCAGGCTCTCTATGTACAATGTCTATAGACAGTGAGCTGCTTATCACAGAGTGGGTCTTGTTGGAGTACCTGGAGGCTGCTGTAGCTGATGTAATGTAGCAGTGATAATCTCCTAGTGCTAAAACAATGTGTTTTAACCCCCTACAGCATGTGGTCTTCAGATTAAGTAACAACAACTGACAGATTTCCCTTTAACTTGTGTTAAATCGTTTGTTTTGTTTTTCCTGTTTATCTTGTCTTGTGAAAAATTGTATGAGAGTCACGAGTTGTTATGGTAGTACACAGTGCTAAGAGAGAGTACAACACATTCTGCAGCCTTCTTGTAAGATCGGCTTTAGCGATAAGACGAAGTTACATTCCTACTAGTAATGCTCGCTTCACAGTTTGTGCGCTGTTATCAATCTCATCTGTCCATGACTGGCATCCTGCTCTGCACACATACTGCGCATATACATGCTGAGAGCAGGCTGTCATGAGTGATTGCAGCATACTCAGTGTAGCAAGCAGTGAATGTAACCGCTCCTGCAGTGCCACACGGAGTGTAAGTGAGCAGCTGCAGGGGGAATATAACTTACATTTTCTCCCTGTAGCTGCTCCAATAAGTGTTTACTTTTCACATTACACGGTCGTCTGCAGGTAAATACTATTTTTTTTTTTATTTTTTTTTGGGGGGGGGGGAGGGGTTCATGATGAGAGAGAGAGGGTGTCAAGGGGAATTTGGTATGACTAAAAAAAATCCGTTTAGATTGCAGCTGTGGCTCTTCATTCTCCATGATCTATAAGTGCATCATTTGGCAGCTTGTCTCCAGCCACTTTTTTTGGATGGTCCGGCTCAGGCCCGTATTGGCACCAGCTGGAACGTAAACAAGAAGCGACTTGACACCAGTTATTTCTCCCATTTTTCCATTATAGTTGGCTAACTTCTCCAGTTCTTTGTGTGTTTAATTGTACTTGATGTCCTGTGGCTCTTCTCCGTACCATCTGCTCCCTCTTCATAACCTCTACTGAATTTTTTTGGGTACATTTTGCTTTCAGAACAAAAGAGACGAGCACCTCTTGAAAAAGAGAAATGTTCCCCAAGAAGAAAGCTTAGAAGATTCTGATGTAGATGGAGACTTCAAATCAGTATGTATTACATTGTCACATGTGGTGTCTGTTCAGGGTGCCCGAGGAGAAGCCTCGAGTGACCTTCATATTTGACAAGTGGCCATTATAGCGTATCCCAGATGCTGCATCCACAAGGAGACTGAATGGGACAACAAGCCGCTCTGTTCAGGTCTATAAGGCCATGTGCCCACGGGAGCTTGCTTCTGCGGATTTTGCCATGGAAAACCTGCGGATTTATCTGGATTTTCCAGATAAATCCACACAGGTTTCAGCATGTACAGACACTACCCATGTTATCCTATGGGATATGGGCAGTGTCTGTGTCCACGCTGCGGAATATGCTGCGGATGTCCCGCAGCCGCACGTAACTGCCCTCAACTATGCATATAGAGGTCGGGACGTCCGCAGGTAAATCGCATGAAAGTCCGCAGGTTTACCGTAGCTATTCCGCTGTACTACCGCAGCTAAAAATAGCTGCGGATGCCGGCGGGCAGCTGCGGTAACCTGCGGCCGTACATGCGGATACATCCACAGGTACGAGCTCCCGTGGGCACATAGCCTAACACGTACAGGAACAGACTCAACATTCATTATTTATCCTTTTCGTTAACATCCAGAGAGACATATTTGGCCACCTCTCCCTTCATTCGCCTTTGATTCTGTGGGCTGGGGCCTCCATTCTCTTGATATGTGGCAGACCAGCTGTTCGATTACCGTATTTTTCAGATTATAAGACGCACTTTTTTTCCCAAAAATTTGGGAGGAAAATGAGGGGTGCGCCTTAAAATCCAAATATAGCTTACCGGTGGGGCTGTCTGTACGGGTGACCGGGTGCCTGTTGCTGCGTGTCGGCTGCCTCTCTGTCCCGGTGGTCAGATGCTTCTCTGGGCGGGCGGCTGTGCGGACTGTGGTGGCTGTGCAGCGGGTGTCCCATTGTCTGCGGTCCCGGTTTCAAATGATGGCGCCGAGAGTCAGCACGTACGCAGATGAAGCTCTTTGAGGGCTCAATCTACGCACGCACCGCTCCGGGCGCCATCACTTGAACCGTGACCGCGGACAGACTGGGACACTCACTGCATCAGGCTGCTCCACCACTGACCCATCACCGCCGCTGTCACCACTGATCCCCCAAACCCCCCCCCCCCCTGCTGCCAGCACAACCTCTGCCTCCTGTGACCCCACTTAACCACCACTGCTGCCCCCCTCTGGTAAGACAACACCAGAGTATAAGACAGACCCCTTTTTTTTTTTTTTTTTTTTTTTACCTTTTTTTATCTCTAAATTTGGGGTGCATCTTATAAAACAAAAAATACGGTATGTATTGCATGTCTTGAGGATACGATGACTATATCCTATTAACCTTACCCTTGTGTTTACCTATGATGCCCCCACAACGACCACCTTAGTGTTAGAAGAAAATCAGTATTGCTTACATTGGTATGGCTAGACTTCTCTGATCCCCCACCGGACTCTTTTTACCAAGGTCCACCACTAATAACCTGTGTTGACAATGTGCCGCTCCAGCACGTTACCTGTCCACACCACTGCAGTCCCCCGCTGATGCCATATGACGGGTACATATCAGCATTTGCTCAGTGCTGCAGTGTAGTAAGGGGGAGTATATTATACTGCAGTCTCTGGATGAAGAACAAATTGCACAAATTTCAAGGGGACCCTGTAACATCAGGAATTGCTAGCTTATGGCGAAGAAATAAACACCAATCTATCTCTTCATTATACTCACTAAAAAAGAATCAAATTGTATTTCTCCCTCTTCCTGGGTCCAAATTTTGTGATGCAGTGCCCAATGTCTGTTATTGTCTGCAGCGTTGATGACACATTGACAGCCCTGCAGACATTCAGTGAACCCGAAACTCACAGAGCTGCGGAGCTGGCGATGTGACAAACCATGACACACGGGAGCAGCACAGACAGAGTATTGGACCTGGGGAGTGTGGAGCTTATGTTTTGGAGGGGTAGAAGGGGCTCGAACAAACCACCTGGTACATACGTTTTCTGAAACCCTGAACCACTTTTAATAGGGTGTCACAGTAAAAGGTTCCATTTTTTGTTTTCTATTTTTTTTCCCCTTAAACAATCTCTTTCCTGTCATTTTGCAATTTTTTTTTCAAACTGTAACTTTGTTTCCATTGCAGCAAAATGTAACACTAGAAGCAATACTACAGGTATGTACCTGGCTCTGATTTATTTATTATTTTTTTTTTCACGGATCCTGCTTTTGGGTTTGCTTTGCCTGTGTGTTGACTAATTTATCTATAGACGTGTATAGAGCAGGAATCACACATTACACCACTTCCTGTTAAAGTGGACGGAGCAGCATCATACGTTACACGACTGTTTCCATAACTGCGCCGATTCTGTTGGTGCTGGTCGCTGCATCATGCGCTGAGGTTAATACGCGGCCTACGTCACATGATGGGATTTCATACAGGGTTCAGCGTTGTTTCATGATGGGAACAGTGGTTAATTTCTGACACCACTCCATCCACTTCTATGGGAGCAGTAGTGTAATGCAGAGGTGGGGAATTAATTTTCCCTAGGGGGCCACAAGAGACAGACGGGGGAAGAGGGCCGAACCAATAGGGTGAAATTAATTCTGCTCAATATTAACATTACAATTAATATAGAATAATAAGTTATATCACTTAATATTGAGCAGAATTAAGTATCCTGACATCCCCCTTGTATACCAAATGGCTATGTGCCCACGGGACAGTACCCGCAGATTTTTCTGCGGAAAACCTGCGGATTTATCTGGATTTTCCAGATAAATCTGCAGGTTTAAGCAAGTACGGACACTCCCCATGTTATCCTATGGGATTTGAGGAGTGCTGTATCAATGCTGTGGTATGTGCGGCTGCAGAATATGCTGCGGGTTTCCCGCAGCCGCCCATAACTGCATGTGAAATATCTGCGGAATTCCTGCTCCTCCACTATGGAGATACAGGGCGGGAATTCCCCGGGTATTTCCACACTTGTCCCGTAGGTTTACCGCAACAACTCCGCACATATACAGCAGCAATGGATAACTGCGGATTCCGGGGAGCTGCTGAGGGAAACCTGCGGATATATCTGCGGGTACATTGTCTCGTGGGCACATGGCCTATAAGTCCAGACACACAGCCCCCTTATATACACTAAGAGCCTTCAAATAGCCCCTATATACATTTTGAGCCCTCTCATATCCTCCTATATACATTGAGGCCCCCACATAGCCTCCTATATACAGTATGAGCCTCAATATAGCCTCCTATATACATTAATAATACTGGAAATCACCCAGAGAAACTAGAGGAAGAAATGATGCGGTGCTATCTGAGTGTAGCAGGTGAATGGTTCTGCACTCGCCTAGATGTGTTGGTGTTAAAGCATAGAATGAAGCCATTAGCTGGATGGTGGCAGCTGATCGGTGTGCTGCAGTGAATCCTCCGGTAGGATCTGAGCACAGATGATGGTAGCGATACTCCATCTTGATATTCTAGCTAGAAATCCATTCTGTTTAAGCCATTTTCATTTTGGTGAAAATTTTGAGGAGAGATCACCCAAAATGTCACAGGAGGAGCATACGATTGCAGAACAGGATAACCATTTTTATATTGCAGGCAGCATCCTCCTTTTCTCTGTCAGTGGGCAGAGCTGCTTTTAGTGTCGGATCAACCAGGAGGGGGTGGGCGACACTCGCAAGATGCAGAGCTAAATGAGAGCAGTGATATCACGCTTACATCTTACACTACATATCAGGGGCATGGCCTGCTCCACGCTGTTGGTAAGTCAGCCCCCTGATAGCTGCTTCCATGCAGACCGAGAATACAGGGGGGTGACCAGGTCCCCTTCACAATTTCTCCCCCACCCCCCTGCTCTCGGACAGAACAGAAGCAGCTATTATGGTTCTGCTCCATCCTAGAAAAGAGGGGTGTGGCAGGGCATAGCCACGCCCCCTCGACACAGGCTGCCGCTAAGCAGCTATTATCAGGGGCTGGCGGTTGCCAACAGCATGGAGCAGCGTCACCCTGAATTACAGGTAGTGTGAGGATATAGTACAGCACTGTGCATCTCATCTTTATAGTTTGAGGACAGAGACAGTCGAAGAGTTTATCTCCCTGTAGTACCCCTTTAAAGGCAGATTGCTGTTGCTGCTTGGTGTGGTGCGGCCTCAGTCCCGGAGCCCGCATGCACTATTACATCCTACATCAGGGAGGGTTACAGAGGTAGTCTAGTCATAACAAGTAATCACCAATCAGATCATGGCATGTATACATGACCACCGCTCCATTAGAACACTGTATGTGAGACCCAAATTCTATGGATCGGTGGGGCCATGAATAAGTGATTCATATCCCCGGATCATCCCTTTACCCCCTTTTTTCAAAAGAACATAACCGTACATCCCGATTGCAAATGATTTCCCCATTTGCGCTTACAGATGCATCTCTGGATTAGCAGCAGGCGACAACTGTACAAAGCTATGCTGCTACATGTGCTGGGCCGGACCTAGCTCCCATCCCAGCACTGTAACCCTTCACATGCAGCTGTCAGCACTGGCATGTGAGGAGTTTGATAGACACCGTGCTCCCTATGTCAGCCCATCAGATCTCCCGCAGCTCGTTCGCAGGGTGCCAATTGGTTGCTATGGCAACCAGAGACCTAACTGTGGCCAGCCTATGAGATGAGGCTGGAATCTAAACAATGATAGCGTAGATCATGTTTTGTATGACATAGGTTGTACAGTGTATTTATCAATGCAATTAAAGGATCACATATCCCTAGTTCCCTTGTAGTTAAAAATAAATTAAAAAAAAAAAAAGACATTTAGCATCCCCGCACTTGTAATGACACGTATTATAAAACTAGATTGTTTTTTGGGGGTTTTTTTTATCCTGTGCGGTGAACACTGTAATAAAAAATATGAAAAACAATAATTGATATTGCTGTCTCAAAAAAAAAAAAAAAATTATTACAGCATCACTCCAGTATTTTGGGTTTGTTCAGCGCTGGAGTAGTGCTTTAAATCTAAGTCCCCTGCCTCTAGTATTATAATCACCCTCCAGCGGTTTTCACCTTTTCAGCTTCACTTTTGGTCCCATGGCGCCATCTTGTGACTGTAACTACTGACTGACAGGAAGGGAGAAGTTAAATCACAAGCTCTCAACACAAGTCTATGAGAGCAAGAACGAGGCTCTCATAGACCTGTATTGAGTTTCGACCTCCAGTGAGCTCTGTGAAACATTGGAGTAGCTGGCAGGTCACTAACTGGAGAAGACAAACGGGAGCGGTGACGATAGAAGATGAACGACGCCAGAGGGCGGCTATAAGATGGGACATGGGTCTTAGATTTAAAGCACCACTCCACAGGTAAAATTAAATCAAACCGCTGGAGTGGGACTTTTAAGTGATCAAAAAGTCGTACGTTATCCAAAATGGTATCAATAAAAGCTGCAGCTCGTTATAGAAAAAAACAAGTCCTTATACACCTCTGTAATGGGGAAAAAAGTTTGCATTTACAATTTACTCACTGTGACAGCAAGGGGTTAAATATTTTTTTTTCTTCACTTTGAAGGTTGTTAGTACTGTATTTGTGTAGAATTTTGTATATGTGGGTATAATTTTGTGTGTATGTATATATTGTATGTGTGTGTATATAGTTTATAACTATGTCAAATAAGTACAAAACCAAGAACACAGTAATGAAATATTCTCCATGAATTTATGTCCTGGGTGATTTGCATTGCCGGGTTCTGTCGGTATGTGGCGGTGTGTCTTGGCCGTCACTTTAGTGGATCCTATGTGTACATATTCTTATATATGGGCTGCCCTTGTTAACGCTTCTCTTTCTGTATTGATTTTAGAATGCGACCAGTGATAATCCAACAACTCAATTAAGTGCTGTCCAGGCTGCGAGGTAAAGTCATGATGTGCCGCTATCAGGGTTATGTATACCGCTACCTCTGATATACCGCTATATAGACTTCTCTGATCACTTGTTCTTTCTTTTTTTTTTCTTCAGGAAGTTGCTTTCAAGTGACAGAAATCCACCCATTGACGACCTCATAAAATCTGGCATCCTCCCGATATTGGTGAATTGCTTAGAGGCAGATGACAAGTAAGGAATACAAGACTTCATTTTTTTTTTCTCTTTTGGTAATGCTCCTCCTGATCATGTCTATGCTTTATGGGTCATGACTCTCGTCATCTATCGGCATACCACCGTCATGTTCTTCATAAGATATAATGGATTGTTGTTTTTTTGCAGCCCTTCTTTACAGTTTGAGGCTGCCTGGGCATTAACCAATATTGCATCAGGAACATCTGCGCAAACCCAAGCAGTGGTCCAGTCCAGTAAGTACTATGTGGAATATTTCTGCCCGTTACTAGAACAAGTAACATATAGATCCCATATGATTCTGATAGAGCCTATAAGAATTAGTATCATTCACATGATCATAATGGTAAATTATTATATTGGGTGGCTCAGTGGTTAACGCTGTTGCGTTGCACTGTTGTTGTTGTTCAAGTCCCACCAAGGATAACATCTATAAGGAGTTTGTATGTTCTCCCTGTGTTTTTATGGGTTTTCTCCCACGCTCCAAAGACTGATATGGAATTTAGATTGTGAACCCAAAGGGTACAGTGATGATGATGATCTCTGTAAACCGTTAGGCTATGTGCCCACGGGACAACGTACCTGCGGATTTTGCAGCGGAAAACCTGCAGATTTATCTGGATTTTCTAGATAAATCTGCAGGTTCTAGCAAGTACAGACACTCCCCATGTTATCCTATGGGATACTGGGAGTGTCCGTGTCCATGCTGCGGTATGTGCGGCTGCGGAATATGCTGCAGATGTCCCATGGCCGCACGTAACTGCAGGTCAATTATTCCTGCGGAAGTTCCTGCAGAATTCCCAGCTCTCCACTATGGAGATGGAGGCCGGAACCTCCGCAGGTAAGTCGCATGAATGTCCACAAGTTTCCCGCAGCTATTTCACTGGAATCCCGCAGCAATGGATAGCTGCGGATTCTGGGGAGCAGCTGCGGGAAACCTGCGGACATACCTGCCGATATATCCGCAGGTACAATGTCTCGTGGGCACATAGCCTTGTGGATTTGGCGGTGCAAAATAAGCACGCATAATAAATAAATTATAAAATTGTAGCTCCCTATAGGGACCACAAGGGGGAGCTCCACTTCTATCTTAAAGAAGTTGTCCACGACTCAGACAACCCCTTTTTAAATACTATATTCCCCCATGTAAAATAAAAATAAGATATATCAGTGATTTGGCCTCAGTGCTCACATGGCATACCAGTGGGAGACCCAGTGCCGATGTTACTGGAGCGACGGTGCGGGATCTATCGCTTATTTCTTCGGCGCTCTATTGGGAGACCCAGACGATTGGGTGTATAGCTACTGCCTCCGGAGGCCACACAAAGCATTACACTAAAAAGTGTAAGGCCCCTCCCCTTCTGGCTATACACCCCCAGTGGGATCACTGGCTCACCAGTTTTCTGCTTTGTGCGAAGGAGGTCAGACATCCACGCATAGCTCCACTGTTTAGTCAGCAGTAGCTGCTGACTATATCGGATGGAAGAAAAGAGGGCCCATATAGGGCCCCCAGCATGCTCCCTTCTCACCCCGCTTGTGGTTTGTAAGGTTGAGGTACCTATTGCTGGTACGGCGGCTGGAGCCCACATGCTGTTTTCCTTCCACATCCCCCTGAGGGGCTCTGAGGAAGTGGGATCTTACCGGCCCCCAAGCCCTGAGGCCGGGCTCCATCCACAGACCCATAGAACCTGCTGGATACGGAGCTGGGTACCGTTCAGGGACATGGCCCTGCACCATTCAGGTACTCTGTGTCCCCGTACACACAGGCACAGCACACTCCAGACTTGCTGGGTGTGCTAGTGCGCCGGGGACAGTAAAGGGTTACAGTCACTGCAGCCTAGCTGAGTGACTTTATGTATGGGGAACTACCGCGCCGGACGCTCCGGGAGCGGCGGCGCGGCTGGGACTTGTAGTGCGCCGGGGACTTAGCGCCGACCGCGCTTTTACGGCGGCGGCGCTTATAAATCCAGTCCCCGGCTTTTGCGGCCTAGCTCCGCTTCGTTCCCGCCCCCACCCTGTCAATCAGCAGCGCCGAGGGCTGGAGCCTTATTTACATGCTCCAGCCCTCTCACTGGACACTGTGGGACGCCGGTTTCCCGCTCTGACTTGGGGGCACGCCCACGGCCCGCCCCTACTCAAACGAGCTGGAGAAGGACGCCGGCAGCCATTCCTGCAGTCCGAGCTGAGAGATCGGACTCTGGGCAACCAGGCACAGGACTAGGGCGACCACACACCCGCTTATAGGCGGGCGGTAAGCGGCACCTGAAGTGCTGACCCCACTAAATACCGCAGTTGTCCATTTGTATTTTTATGCTTATACTGCATAGGTCGCTATTTTTGGCTATATGCCCTCTTAGATGGCGACACTTCAGCAGCAGGAAAGCAGGGGTGCTAAGGCACAGGCTTTCTATGCTGCTTGTATTGCATGTACTGAAGTGTTCATGTGTATTTATGCTTGTATGCTATACACTGCACTGTACGGTCGCTAGTCTGGGCTATTTTCGCCTAGAATGACTAGACTACAGCAGCAGAAAAGCAGGGGTGCTGAGGCACAGGTTTTTTCTATGCTGCTTGTATTGCAGGGGTTGCAGTGTTCATTTGTACTTATGCTTGTATGCTATACATTGCACTGTATGGTCGCTATTCTGGGCTATATTCCCCTAGATGGCTAGTCTACAGCAGCAGAAAAGCAGGGGTGCCAAGGCACAGGCTTTCTATGCTGCTTGTATTGCATGTGCTGCAGTGTTCATTGTACTTTATGCTTGTATGCTATACATTGCATTGTACGGTCGCCATTCTTGGCTCTATGTCCTAGATGGCTAGTCGGCAGCAGCATATAAGCAACACAGGCTTTCGATGCTGTTTTTACTGTATGTGACACTGTTCCACGGCACTGAACCCCATTGTGTGCAATGCTCCCCTGGAGCACTTGGTCAGCCGGGGTCTCTACTAGACGTGGCCAAAGGAACCACCTGTCAACCCTGTCCAAGGACAGGGATGGAGTTGCATTGGGATAGAGACTTGCAGTCCGGACAGGCCATGGGCAAATCATTGCTCCCTGGCCACCCTCATTGGGAATAAAATCGGTTCCCCGGGGGGGGTCCCAGGAGGCTCTCTGTATGATGAGGCAGACGTAGCTCATCAGGACTTTGATCCTGACAACGCTCTCAATCCGGATACACCGGATGGTGACGCCATAAGGAATGATCCTATAGCGTCCATCAATGGAATGTTGGATCTTTCTCCCTCAGCTCCCCCAGCGGAGGAGTCAGCTTCACAGCAGGAGAAGTCCCATTTCAGTAGCTCAAACGTATATTGAGTTTTTTTCTGGCCACGCTGACTTCAGAGAAGCAGTCCAGGAACACCACGCTTACCAGATAAGCGTTTTCTCCAAACGTATTAAGGATACACGTTATCCTTTTCCCCCTGACGTGGTCAAGCGCGGGACCCAGGGTCCAAAGGTGGATTCTCCAATCTCCAGGCTTGCGGCTAGAGCTATAGTTGCAGTGGAGATGGGACTTCACTTAAAGATGCCAGACAGACTGTGGTTGAAATCTGTCTATGAGGCTATCGGCGTGTCGGTTGCTCCGGCATTTACAGCCGTATGGGCACCCTAAGCTTTTCAGCTGTTCTTGCACAGCTGGTCTTGAGCATATGTACATTTGTGCCGCGGGGGCGTCCGTATCCTCGCAATGTCTGCATTGCGACTTACCCTATTAATGCTGTCCTGGAAGGACAGTCGAGGTTTCGGTCCTTCCCAAGCTCGGGCAGGTCCCAATTGTCCTCGTCCAAAAGAGCTGAAAAGCCTCAGAGGGGCTCAGTTTCCGGGGGCTCAATCACGCCCAAGGAAGGCAGCCGGAGGAACCGCTACCAAGGCGGTCTCCTCATGACTCTCAGCTCTCTCATCTCTCCGCATCCGCGGTTGATGGCAGACTCGCTCGCCTTTGGCGACATTTAGCTGCCACAGGTCACAGACCGGTGGGTGAGGGACATTGTGCCCACGTGCACAGGACAGAGTTCTGTTCTCGTCCTCCGACTCGATTCTTCAGAACGTCCCCACCTCCCCACCGAGCCGATGCTCTTCTGCAGGCAGAAGGAGTGGTAATCCCTGTTCCTCTTCAGGAACAAGACACGGTTTTCCTCCAATCTGGTTGTGGTGCCAAAAAAGGATGGCTCTTTCCGTTCCGTTCTGGACCTAAAACTGCTCAACAAGCACGTGGAGGCCAGGCGGTTCCGGATGAAACCCTCCGCTCCGTCATTGCCTCAATGTCTCAAGGATATTTCCTAGCATCAATAGACATCAAAGATGCTTATCTCCACGTGCCGATTGCTACAGAGCACCAATGTTTTCTACGTTTCGTGATGGGAGACGACCATCTTCAGTTCGTAGCTCTGCCATTCGGTCTGGCAACAACCCCACGGGTGTTCACCAAGGTCATGGCGGCAGTGGTAGCAGTCTTGCACTCACAGGGACACTCTGTGATCCCTTACTTGGACGATCTACTTGTCAAGGCACCCTCTCAAGAGGCATGCCAATTCAGCCTGAATGTTGCGCTGGAGACTCTCCAGACGTTCGGGTGGATCATCGACTTCTCAAAGTCAAACCTGTCACCGACCCAATCACTAACGTCTCTTGGTATGGAGTTTCATACTCTCTCAGCGATAGTGAAGCTTCCGCTGGACAAGCAGCGGTCACTACAGACTGGGGTGCAGACTCTCCGTCAAGGTCAGTCGCACTCCTTAAGACGCCTCATGCACTTCCTCGGGAAGATGGTGGCGGCAATGGAGGCGGTTCCGTTTGCGCAGTTTCATCTGCGTCCTCTTATTGGGACATTCTCCGCCAATGGGACGGGAAGTCAACATCCCTGAACAGGAAAGTCTCCTTTTCACAGAAGGACTCTCTGCAATGGTGGCTTCTTCCCACCTCATTATCACAGGGAAGATCCTTCCTACCACCGTCTTGGGCGGTAGTCACGACAGGCGCGAGTCTGTCAGGGTGGGGAGCAGTTTTTTCTCCACCACAGGGCTCAGGGTACGTGGACTCAGCAGGAGTCCACCCTTCAGATCCATGTTCTGGCAATCAGAGCAGTGTATCTTGCCCTACTAGCCTTCCAGCAGTGGCTGGAAGGAAAGCAGATCCGAATTCAGTCGGACAACTCCACAGCGGTGGCATACATCAACCAAGGAGGGACACGCAGTCGGCAAGCCTTCCAGGAAGTCCGGCGGATTCTGACGTGGGTGGAAGCCACGGCCTCCACCGTATCCGCAGTTCACATCCCCGGCGTAGAAAACTGGGAAGCAGACTTCCTCAGCCGCCAGGGCATGGACGCAGGGGAATGGTCCCTTCGCCCGGACGTGTTTCAGGAAATCTGTAGCAGCTGGGGAAGGCCGGACGTCGACCTAATGGCGTCCAGGCACAACAACAAGGTCCCAACCTTCATAGCACGGTCTCGCGATCACAGAACTCTGGCGGCAGACGCCTTAGTGCAAGATTGGTCGCAGTTCCGGCTCCCTTATGTGTTTCCACCTCTGGCACTCTTGCCCAGAGTGCTACGCAAGATCAGATCCGACTGCAGCCGCGTCATACTCGTCGCCCCAGACTGGCCAAGGAGGGCGTGGTATCCGGATCTGTGGCATCTCACGGTCGGCCAACCGTGGGCACTACCAGACCGACCAGACTTACTGTCCCAAGGGCCGTTTTTCCATCGGAATTCTGCGGCCCTGAACCTGACTGTGTGGCCATTGAGTCCTGGATCCTAGGGTCTTCAGGATTATCCCAAGGGGTCGTTGCCACCATGAGACAGGCTAGGAAGCCCACGTCCGCTAAGATCTACCACAGAACGTGGAGGATATTCTTATCCTGGTGCTCTGCTCAGGGAGTGTCTCCCTGGCCTTTTGCATTGCCTACCTTTTTTTCTTTCCTGCAATCTGGGTTAGAAAAAGGTTTGTCGCTCGGCTCCCTTAAAGGGCAAGTCTCGGCGCTATCCGTCTTTTTTTCAAAAGCGTCTAGCACGACTTCCTAAGGTGCGCACGTTCCTGCAGGGGGTTTGTCATATTGTACCCCCGTACAAGCGGCCGTTAGATCCATGGGATCTGAACAGGGTACTAGTTGCCCTCCAGAAGCCGCCCTTCGAGCCTCTGAGGGAGGTTTCACTTTCTAGACTATCACAGAAAGTGGCTTTTCTGGTAGCGATCACATCTCTTCGGAGAGTGTCTGAGCTAGCAGCGCTGTCATCCAAGGCTCCTTTCCTGGTCTTCCACCAGGACAAGGTAGTGCTGCGCCCCATTCAGGAGTTTCTCCCGAAGGTGGTATCCTCTTTTCATCTTAATCAGGATATCTCTTTGCCTTCGTTTTGTCCTCATGCAGTTCATCGGTATGAGAAGGATTTACATTTGTTAGATCTGGTGAGAGCACTCAGAATCTACATTTCCCGCACGGCGCCCCTGCGCCGCTCGGATGCGCTCTTTGTCCTTGTCGCTGGTAAGCGCAAAGGGTCGCAGGCTTCTAAGGCCACCCTGGCTCGATGGATCAAAGAACCAACTCTTGAAGCCTACCGTTCTGCTGGGCTTCCGGTTCCATCAGGGCTGAAGGCCCATTCTACCAGAGCCGTGGGTGCATCCTGGGCATTACGACACCAGGCTACGGCTCAACAGGTGTGCCAGGCAGCTACCTGGTCGAGTCTGCACACTTTCACCAAACATTATCAGGTGCATACCTATGCTTCGGCGGACGCCAGCCTAGGTAGAAGAGTCCTGCAGGCGGCAGTTGCCTCCCCGTAGGGGAGGGCTGTCTTGCAGCTCTAACATGAGGTATTTCTTTACCCACCCAGGGACAGCTTTTGGACGTCCCAATCGTCTGGGTCTCCCAATAGAGCGCCGAAGAAGAAGGGAATTTTGTTACTTACCGTAAATTCCTTTTCTTCTAGCTCTTATTGGGAGACCCAGCACCCGCCCTGTTGTCCTTCGGGATTTTTGGGTTTTTTTTTCGGGTACACATGTTGTTCATGTTGAACGGTTTTTCAGTTCTCCGATGTTACTCGGAGTGAATTTGTTTAACCAAGTTATTGGCTTTCCTCCTTCTTGCTTTTGCACTAAAACTGGTGAGCCAGTGATCCCACTGGGGGTGTATAGCCAGAAGGGGAGGGGCCTTACACTTTTTAGTGTAATGCTTTGTGTGGCCTCCGGAGGCAGTAGCTATACACCCAATCGTCTGGGTCTCCCAATAAGAGCTAGAAGAAAAGGAATTTACGGTAAGTAACAAAATTCCCTTCTTTTCTTTTACACAGGGGAAGGTTGTATTTAAGAAATAGCCGTCTGAGTAGTGGACAATCCCTTTAATCTACTAAACGACCTCATAGATTCATTGTAATTGTGAGACCTGAAATCACAAAAAAGTTAGTCTTTGATATGGTAGAAGTCATATTGTTGGATCTAATGTATCTTTACGAAGCTCTAGGAGCTTCGTAAAGTTAACTCGTTAAGTGCCAAATATTAGATTGCTATTATCTCAGCAACAGAGGGGCAACATTTTTTCAAAAAAAAAAACAATTTAGGCTACGGTCACATTACCGTTAAAATGTATCAGTCACAATCCGCGGCTCTGGAAAACAACGCTATCCGTTTAGCGGATTCCGTTGTGTCCCATAGACTTGTATTAGTGCCAGATTGCGACTGATGACCTTGCGTTGCATCCGCTGCGTCGCGGTCAGTCGTTTTTTGGCTGACCGCCGGGCGGGAGCAACGCAGAATGTAACGTTTTTCTGGCCGTCAAAATTGACGCACCGCGCAGGAATCCGCCGCAGTCCGTCACACTTGTAATGTATGTCTATGGTGCTGGATTCCGCGTAATCCATCTTACGACTGAATCCAACGCTGGATTCCGTCATGCTCTACTGAGCATGCCCAGCATGTTTGGCACTCCCACTGGGCTGTCCCAAACACAAACGGATCATGACTGATCCGTCAAAAAACGGACGCACAGCGGATGCAGCGGACCAGTTTTTTTCCAACGGATTTCTGTGAAAGGAATCCTGTGAAAAACACATCCGTTGCATCAGTTGACAACTAAAAAACAACTGATCCGTTGCTGACAGACCTGACGGATTTAAAACAACGGAAGTGTGAACCTAGCCTTATTCTTCACTGCAGCCACTATTGTGGTGTGCCCAGTTCAACGTGAAAAACTTTGAAAGGTCAACCATTTTACACTTAATGATGAAGGCAGTGGGGGGGGGAGTAAGACTGCCTCGATTAAGATTGCAGTATTGCCAAAGTCTGATGTTCTTCCCTTTTTTTTTTTTTAAGCTTCTGTATATGTCATTAATTTCCATTGATTTGATTTTTCTTTCCTCTGAATAGATGCTGTTCCCCTATTTCTGAGGCTTCTTCATTCCATGCATCAAAATGTCTGTGAACAAGCGGTCTGGGCACTTGGAAATATCATTGGTAAGAATACGCCCTCTTGAATATGTGGGATATGATAGTGGTGAGCGAGCACTACCATACTTGGATACTTAGTACCCGTAACGAGCATTTGGATGCTTGGACAGGCTTCTATGTGCCTCATTGTTGTTTTTTGTGTTTTCCTTGCAAATTTTAATCAATAAAAACACATCCCAGCAAAGTCTGAGAATTCTGACTTGCTGTGCACACGCTGCTTCTTTTTTCTTGCAGATTTTAATTGTTTGTTTTTTTGTTTCTGCGTTTCTATAATCCCCTGCAATGCTGTATCACTATAGTGGATTATATCGCAGCACTTTGCCTCACACACCATGCATACAGCATGGTAGGTGAGGCTCTCCATAGCTCAGTAACCAGGAGAGCATGCGCCGACAGGGCCATTGACTGTAATGGAGCAAACTCCGTTAGCGTGTGCTCTGTTTTGTACCATTTTCATGCATATACGTTTTCTGCAGGCGGACACCCGAACGATGTCAACTACATTCGTGTGTCTGCAGAAAATGTATATGTGCAAAAGTGGTACAAAACGGAGCACACGCTAATTTAGTGTGCTCCATTACAGTCAATGGCCCTGTCGGCCCATGCGTCTGAAACACATGTTTTGCAGGGTGGGGGAGGGGCGGTTCGGACGGATGCCCTGGCGGGACCACTGAACGTAAGGCAAAACGTAGTGTGAAAGGGGCCTAAGAGGGGAACTGTGGAGAGTTTAAAAAAAAAAATAAATGCATATTGCAGATTATATACCTGTAATTCAGTGTGGCCAGACGGCTTCTCTTCTGCTCCCCCTCACCTCTGGGACATCGCAGCGTGGCATTATGAACTGGCCATTCACGGGCTGGCTGTTACCAACAGCAGGGAGCAGGCCACGCCCCCTGATGTGTGATTAGCTTCCCAGAGGGGAGGGGGAGCAAAGAAGAGCAGCTGTAGGTTCACACTGAGCTACGGGCACAGCACTGTGCACATATATTTCTAGTTTGAGGGCAGGGACAGTAGAAACATTTTTTTTGTGTCCAGAGTTACCCCTTTAATACAACCACACTTTTTTTTTTTTAACTTTTGAAGTTTTATATATGAACTGTTCTTTTAAAGGGAACTTGTGCACGCATACTTCCCCGGATCACGCCTTTTCATCTTTCTCCAGTGACATTTTTAATATAAGATTTTCTGTAAACCCCTTTTCGTTTCTGTAGGTGATGGTCCTCAGTGTAGAGATTACGTCATCTCACTCGGAGTTGTCAAACCGCTTTTGTCCTTCATCAACCCTTCCATTCCCATCACCTTCCTCCGGAACGTCACATGGGTCATTGTCAATCTGTGCAGGAATAAGGACCCTCCACCGCCGATGGAGACTGTGCAGGAGGTAATAAGAATGCACATCGTTGGTGCTGTGGTTTCTGTGCAGGTTCTTTCTCCAGATTTATGATCAGTGTGCCATAGTTTGCACCACACAGCAGCTCACTGCTGGGACCACTAGTGATTACCCAAACGTGGCCCACAGTGAAGAGTTTGAATGCAGTGGTGCCCCTGAATTCATAGTCTGTGGGCAGACATGCACCCTAGTACAGTGCTTGCCTATTCCTGGGAGAATGCATACTCTACCTCTGCTCTATTCACTTTACCTCACTGCGGTCACAGGGTAAGGAAGGAATAGATAGCTACTTACGCCTATTCTAGATATCTGTGGGGGATCAGTCTGTGGGACCCCACTTCACCAGATATTTTCAACTATTCATGTGGCTTGATTAAATGTCAATTACAGGAGAATCCCTTAATATCAATTTTCCTCTTAAGGGGTTGAAAACAGGTTATCGTCTGTCCACATGATAGTTCGCTACCTGCCGATCGGTGGGGTCTGGCGGCAGAACAGGGGATTTTTATCTCAGATGGGGGACTTTTGTCCCTGTTACATAAAGGAGTGACAGGTCAGATGCTAAACCACCGCTGTATTCATTTTCTGGGGCTGCAAGAAAAAGCCGAGTGCAGCACTGTGTGGCCCTACAGGCAATGAATGGAAATGTGGCCGATCAGCGGGGGCAAGTCCCCCTTTCTGTTGATTGGTGCAGGACCCAGTGGTCGAACCCCACCAATCAAAATGTTGCCATTTATCTTGTGGATAGGTGATGACGTTTTCAATGGACAACCCTTTTCAATTTTAGAAACAGATTTATGTAACCAATGTACCTAATGTTTCTTTCATTTCCTCTTGCAGATTTTGCCGGCTCTGTGTGTCCTAATATACCATACCGACATCAATGTAAGTATATGGAATTCGCATTGCTTTGTGATTCTATGATGACTGGAGGCAGAGGGGGGGGGGGGGGCGCGCTATATGCAGAGGGGGGGGGGCGCTATATGCAGAGGGGGTGGGGGAGGGCGCTATATGCAGAGGGGGGGAGGGCGCTATATGCAGAGGGCGGGGGGAGGGCGCTATATGCAGAGGGCGGGGGGAGGGCGCTATATGCAGAGGGTGGGGGGAGGGCGCTATATGCAGAGGGTGGGGGGAGGGCGCTATATGCAGAGGGTGGGGGGGAGGGCGCTATATGCAGAGGGTGGGGGGAGGGCGCTATATGCAGAGGGCGGGGGGAGGGCGCTATATGCAGAGGGCGGGGGGAGGGCGCTATATGCAGAGGGCGGGGGGAGGGCGCTATATGCAGAGGGCGGGGGGAGAAGGGCGCTATATGCAGAGGGGGGGGAGAAGGGCGCTATATGCAGAGGGGGGCGCTATATCCAGAGGGGGGGAGGGAGCTATATCCAGAGGGGGGGAGCGCTATATGCGGAGGGCGCTATATGCGGAGGGGGGGAGGGCGCTATATGCAGAGGGGGGGAGGGCGCTATATGCAGAGGGGGGGAGGGCGCTATATGCAGAGGGGGGGAGGGCGCTATATGCAGAGGGGGGGAGGGCGCTATATGCAGAGGGGGGGAGGGCGCTATATGCAGACAGGGGGGAGGGCGCTATATGCAGACGGGGGGGGGGCGCTATATGCAGAGGGGGGGGGCGCTATATGCAGAGGGGGGGGGGCGCTATATGCAGGGGGGGGGGCGCGGCTGCTTTATGCAGAGCACTGCCCCTTCTACCTCTTCTATCTACATAGACTCTCATCAGCACCAACTGCCATCTCCTATCTCAGTAATGGGAAAGTCTTCACTGAATACATACAGACTACCTCAGAATTGAGAACTTTGATAATGACTGATCACTTGTGGCAGAGAAAGAAGCAGATTTCTGTGCTAAAAATAATGGTTGTTTTCATGTATACTATTGATTTATGAAATAAAAATGCAAACGACGGTTATGCTTTATTTCTTCAGCGCTCTATTGGGAGACCCAGACGATTGGGGTATAGCTACTGCCCTCTGGAGGCCACACAAAGCACTACATTAAAAGTGCAAGGCCCCTCCCCCTCTGGCTATACCCCCCCCCGTGGTATCACGGGTTCTCCAGTTTTAGCTTTGTGTGCGAAGGAGGTCAGACATTCCATGCATAGCTCCACAGATTTTAGTCAGCAGTAGCTGCTGACTATTTCGGATGGAAGAAAAGAGGACACATATAGTGTCCCCAGCATGCTCCCTTCTCACCCCTGGATGGTGTTGTAAGGTTGAGGTACCTATTGCTGGTACAGGGCTGGAGCCTGACATGCTGTTTTCCTTCCACATCCCCTTGTAGGGCTCTGTGGAAGTGGGATCCTGCCGGCCTCTCAGCTCTGATGCCGGGCTCCATCCACAGACCCATTAGAACCTGATGGAGACGGAGCAGGAGTACGATCAGGGACAGGCCCTGCATCATACAGGTACTCTGTGTCCCCGGCAGGCACAGACACACTCCGGGCTGGCTGGGTGTTGTAGTGCGCCGGGGACCGCAACGTGGAGTTGGTGTCCCTACAGATTACTGGGGGATTGTTTGTGTTTGGGAACGCAGCGCCGACCCCCTCTGGACCGGGCGGCGCTGCTGTGACTTGTGGTGCGCCGGGGATCCGCCGTCCGCGCTTTTACGGCGGCGGCGGTTATAAATTTAGTCCCCGGCTTTTTGGGCCTAGGACGCCGGCAGCTCCGTTTCGTTCCCGCCCCCACCCTGTCATTCAGGGTAGGGGAGAGACGCTGTTCGCTAGCAGCGACGAGGGCTGGAGCCTGATTTACATGCTCCAGCCCTCACACTATGCACAGAGGGAAGCTGGCTTCCCGCTCTTGGCCAGGAACGCCCAGGGCCCGCCCCCCTTCCTCTCTAGAGACGCCGGCAGCCATTACATGCATGCCTGGCTGGAGGAAGGACGCAAGGCTCTGGGAGACCTGGACTAGGGGCTATCTGGCGACCACACACCCGCTTTTTAAGCGGGCGGTAAGCGATTTTTCTGTGCTGGTCCCTCTAGTGCCTCACTGTGTATCAGTGTACTGGGTACATATATATAGATATTGTATTTCTTGCACTGTGAGGTGCGCTTCTGGCTGCATATCCCAGATCGCTCTGTGGAAGCAGCAACATGTCATCCTCAAAACGCAAGGCGGCCAAGGCAAAAAGGGCTGTGTATACTGCGTGTGCTGCATGTGGGGCTGATCTACCAGCAGGCTCCGATGACCCCCATTGTGTGCAATGCTCCGACCCGGTGCTGCTTCGCCAGCCGGAGTCAGGAGAGGTAGTGACCCAGGCTGAGACGCTTGTAAGTTCTGCCCCGGTGACAGGGACGGACTTTGCAGTTTTTGCAGATAATATGTCTGTATCTATGGCAAAAATCCTTGAAACCTTGCAATCTATGCATGGGGCTCAGTCTCTGGGCACGGAGAGGCCTCTGTCCTCAGGTCCCCCTTACTTGGAATGTATCCAGCCCACAGGGGGGTCCCCGGCTTCACAGGCCGAGGATTATGACTCAGATGATGGCCCCAGCCACCCTAAGCGAGCTCGCTGGGAAAGACCCTCGACGTCTTCACACTGCTCAGGGTCTCAGCGCAATCAGTCTCCCTGTGATGTGTCGGATGAGAGTGATCAGGAATCCACTCCTGGAACCCCTCTCAACCTGGATACCCCGGATGGGGATGCCATGGTAAACGACCTTATCTCAGCCATCAATAGGCTGTTGGATATTTCTCCCCCAGCCCCTTCAGCAGAAGAGGCGGCTGCGGAGCAGGAAAAGTTTCGTTTCCTTTATCCCAAGCGTAAATTGAGTGCTTTGTTGGATCACTCTGACTTCAGAGAATCAATCCAGAAGCACGACGCTCACCCAGAAAGGCGTTTCTCTAAACGATCTAAAGATACGCGTTTCCCTTTCCCCCCTGAGGTGGTCAAGCGCTGGACACAGTGTCCAAAGGTAGACCCCCCGATTTCCAAACTTGCAGCTAGATCCATAGTTGCAGTGGAGGATGGCGCTTCACTTAAAGATGCCAATGACAGACAGATGGACCTTTGGTTAAAATCTGTCTATGAAGCTATCGGCGCGTCGTTTGCTCCGGCATTCGCAGCCGTATGGGCACTCCAGGCTATTTCAGCTGGCTTAGCAAAAGTGGATGCTATCATGCATCCAGCAGTGCCGCAAGTGGCGCACCTTACCACGCAGATGTCGGCGTTTGCGTCTTACGCTATCAATGCGGTCCTAGAATCTACCAGTCGCACCTCAATGGCGTCCGCCAATTCGGTAGTTTTGCGCAGAGCCTTGTGGTTAAAGGACTGGAAAGCAGATGCTGGTTCCAAAAAATGTTTAACCAGTTTGCCTTTGTCTAGAGATAGACTGTTTGGCGAGCCATTGGCTGACATCATTAAGCAGTCCAAGGGTAAAGACTCCTCTTTACCACAACCCAGAACATCCAAACCTCAGCAGAAAAAGTGGCAGCAGAGGTTTCAGTCCTTTCGAGGTTCGGGCAAGACACCGTTTACCTCGTCCAAAGGGACTCAGAGGACGCAAAGAAACTCAGATTCGTGGCGGACTCACACACGCCCCAAGAAAGCAAATGGAGGTACCGCTTCCAAAGCGGCTACCTCATGACTTCCAGCCCCCCCCCTCCGCATCGCCGGTCGGGGGCAGGCTCTCCCGCTTTTCCGGCATTTGGATGTCACAGGTCAAAGACCGGTGGGTGACGGACATTTTGTCTCGCGGGTACAGAATCGAGTTCAATTCTCGTCCTCCAGCTCGGTTCTACAGAACCTCCCCACGTCCAGACCGAGCAGATGCTCTGCTGCAGGCGGTGGATTCCCTAAGAGCGGAAGGAGTGATTATCCCAGTCCCTCCTCAGGAACAAGGGCAAGGATTTTACTCCAATCTCTTTGTGGTTCCAAAAAAGGACGGCTCGTTCCGTCCTGTTCTGGACCTAAAACGGCTCAACAAACATGTGCACGCCATGAAGTTCCGGATGGAAACCCTCCGCTCTGTCATTGCCTCAATGTCCAGAGGAGACTTCCTTGCCTCAATAGACATCAAAGATGCTTATCTCCACGTGCCAATTGCTACAGAACATCAACGTTTTCTACGTTTTGTGATAGGAGACGACCATTTTCAGTTCGTAGCTCTTCCATTTGGTCTGGCGACAGCCCCACGGGTCTTCACCAAGGTCATGGCGGCGGTGGTAGCAGTCTTGCACTCTCAGGGACACTCGGTGATCCCTTACCTAGACGACTTATTGGTCAAAGCTCCCTCTCAGGAGGCATGCCAACACAGCCTGAATGCTACGCTGGAGACTCTACAGTCTTTCGGATGGATCATCAACTTTCCAAAGTCGATCCTATTACCGACTCAGTCACTAACGTATCTTGGCATGGAGTTTCATACTCTAGCAGCGATAGTGAAGCTTCCGCTGGACAAGCAGCGGTCACTACAGACAGGGGTGCAATCTCTTCTGCAGGGCCAGTTGCATCCCTTGCGGCGCCTCATGCATTTCCTAGGGAAGATGGTGGCAGCCATGGAAGCAGTTCCCTTTGCGCAGTTTCATCTGCGCCCACTTCAATGGGACATTCTCCGCCATTGGGACGGGAAGTCAACGTCCCTGGACAGGAAAGTCTCGCTTTCCCAGACGGCCAAAGACTCTCTACAATGGTGGCTCCTTCCCACCTCATTGTCTCAGGGAAGATCCTTCCTGCCCCCATCCTGGGCAGTAGTCACGACAGATGCGAGTCTGTCAGGGTGGGGAGCAGTATTTCTCCACCACAGGGCTCAGGGGACGTGGACTCCGCAGGAGTCCACCCTTCAGATCAATGTTCTGGAGATCAGAGCAGTGTATCTTGCTCTACTGGCCTTCCAACAGTGGCTGGAAGGAAGGCAGATCCGAATCCAATCGGACAACTCCACAGCGGTGGCATACATCAACCACCAAGGAGGGACGCGCAGTCGGCAAGCCTTCCAAGAAGTCCGGCGCATTCTAATGTGGGTGGAGGACAGAGCATCCACCATATCCGCGGTTCACATTCCAGGCGTAGAAAACTGGGAAGCAGACTTCCTCAGTCGCCAGGGCATGGACGCAGGGGAATGGTCCCTTCACCCGGACGTGTTTCAGGAAATCTGTCGCCGCTGGGGAGTGCCGGACGTCGACCTAATGGCATCCCGGCACAACAACAACAAGGTCCCGGCATTCATGGCGAGGTCGCGCGATCAAAGAGCTCTGGCGGCAGACGCCTTGGTTCAAGATTGGTCGCAGTTTCAGCTCCCATACGTGTTTCCGCCTCTGGCGCTCTTGCCCAGAGTGCTACGCAAGATCAGATCCGAGTGCAGCCGCGTCATACTCGTCGCTCCAGACTGGCCGAGGAGGTCGTGGTATCCGGATCTGTGGCATCTCACGATCGGTCGACCGTGGTCACTGCCAGACCGACCAGACTTACTGTCCCAAGGGCCGTTTTTCCATCAGAATTCTGCGGCCCTGAACCTGACTGTGTGGCCATTGAGTCCTGGATCCTAGCATCTGCTGGATTATCTCAGGGAGTCGTTGCCACAATGAGACAAGCTAGAAAGTCGAATTCGGCTAAGATCTACCACAGAACGTGGAAGATTTTCTTGTCCTGGTGCTCTGCTCAGGGAGTGTCTCCCTGGCCATTTGCATTGCCCAAGTTTCTTTCCTTTCTGCAATCGGGGTTAGAAAAGGGCTTGTCGCTCAGCTCCCTTAAAGGGCAAGTTTCGGCACTATCCGTGTTTTTTCAGAAGCGTCTAGCACGTCTTCCTAAGGTGCGCACGTTCCTGCAGGGGGTCTGTCATATTGTGCCCCCGTACAAGCGACCGTTAGATCCATGGGATCTGAACAGGGTACTAGTTGCTCTCCAGAAGCCGCCCTTCGAGCCTCTGAAGGAAGTTTCCTTTTCTCGGCTGTCGCAGAAAGTGGCGTTTCTTGTTGCGATCACATCGCTTCGGCGAGTGTCTGAGCTGGCAGCTCTGTCATCTAAGGCTCCCTTCCTGGTGTTCCACCAGGACAAGGTTGTGCTGCGCCCCATTCCGGAGTTTCTTCCTAAGGTCGTATCCTCTTTTCATCTTAATCAGGATATTTCCTTGCCTTCTTTTTGCCCTCATCCGGTTCACCGGTATGAAAAGGCCTTACGTTTGCTAGATCTGGTGAGAGCACTCAGAATCTACATTTCCCGCACGGCGCCCATACGCCGTGCCGATGCACTTTTCGTCCTTGTCGCTGGTCCGCGCAAGGGGTTGCAGGCTTCTAAAGCCACCCTGGCTCGATGGATCAAAGAACCAATTCTAGAGGCCTACCGTTCTGCGGGGCTTCCGGTTCCTTCAGGGCTAAAAGCCCACTCCACCAGAGCCGTGGGTGCGTCCTGGGCATTACGCCACCAGGCTTCGGCTCAACAGGTGTGCCAGGCAGCTACCTGGTCCAGTCTGCACACTTTCACCAAGCATTATCAGGTGCATACCTATGCTTCGGCGGATGCCAGCTTAGGTAGAAGAGTCCTGCAGGCGGCAGTGACACCCCCGTAGGGGAGGGCTGTTTTGCAGCTCTAACATGAGGTATTTATTTACCCACCCAGGGACAGCTTTTGGACGTCCCAATCGTCTGGGTCTCCCAATAGAGCGCTGAAGAAGAAGGGAATTTTGTTACTTACCGTAAATTCCTTTTCTTCTAGCTCTTATTGGGAGACCCAGCACCCGCCCTGTTGTCCTTCGGGATGTTTTTTTGTTGTTTGCGGGTACACATGTTGTTCATGTTGAACGGTTTTTCAGTTCTCCGATGTTATTCGGAGTTAATTTGTTTAAACCAGTTATTGGCTTCCTCCTTCTTGCTTTGGCACTAAAACTGGAGAACCCGTGATACCACGGGGGGGGGTATAGCCAGAGGGGGAGGGGCCTTGCACTTTTAATGTAGTGCTTTGTGTGGCCTCCAGAGGGCAGTAGCTATACCCCAATCGTCTGGGTCTCCCAATAAGAGCTAGAAGAAAAGGAATTTACGGTAAGTAACAAAATTCCCTTCTTGTTCTTCTTTTTCCTCTTTAGATTCTAGTGGATACAGTATGGGCTCTGTCTTACCTTACTGACGGTGGCAATGAACAGATACAGATGGTGATAGATTCCGGGGTTGTGCCGTACTTGGTGCCACTTTTGAGTCATCAGGAAGTAAAAGTTCAGGTAAGGATTTTGCAGGTGCTCCGCAGACTCTCCTCCTCCTCCTCGCTTCTGAAGATGTTTCCACTTACACACTCCAGCTTTTTACAGTAAAATAGATCACTAGTTATCCGTATTTGACTCGTGGGTAACATGAAATGTCATGTCTGGTTTTTTTTTTTTTGTTTTTTTTTTACTGGGAGCAAATTCCTAATGTGTCGTGGTTACTTCTGTATTAATGTATTGAATGAGCAGAATCCTCATTTCTGTTATTTTTATTTTCCTTTTTTAGACGGCCGCATTAAGAGCAGTGGGTAATATAGTAACTGGCACAGATGAACAGACTCAAGTGGTGTTAAACTGCGACGTTCTCGCTCACTTTCAAAATCTACTGACACATCCTAAGGAGAAAATTAATAAGGTATTTGTGAGCCCCAATGGGGACAGTGTTGCCAATGTATGTAAAGCGCTGTGGAATTAATAGCGCTATATAAATGAATAAAACTATTATTATTATTATTTCTGACCCGGGCATGCAATCCTGTAGTGATGGGAGTTTGCTTCAGCAGCAGTCTGATTATTGCGGCTGAGCCGATATTGTGCACATTTAGCTCGACCTTTACAGTTTAATATTCTGTTTTTTTCTTTGTTTTAGGAGGCAGTTTGGTTCCTTTCCAATATCACGGCTGGAAATCAGCAGCAGGTTCAAGCTGTTATAGATGCCGGACTAATCCCCATGATAATACACCAGCTAGCCAAGGTGAGCATGTAATCAAATGCTCGTTCTCAATTATTGTCCTGTATAACCATGCTGGCAATTAATAGATTTATAACCATCCATTAGTTTGTGCCAGCCTAATTGAATGTCTTATTTGCACCCATTGTCCCATATGACATGGGCTTGTGCTCCTGATGACATGATGTTGGATGAGGACAGAACAAGTTTTGGGCCCTGTGCGCACTAGAAAATGGAATTTTCTTAAGAAAATTCCAGACCCTCTGAATGATTTCCGCACCTGCGGTAAAAAAAAAACGCACCAAAATCCGCATACGGATTTGCCGTGGTTTTTTCTTCAGCGCTCTATTGGGAGACCCAGACGATTGGGGTATAGCTACTGCCCTCCGGAGGCCACACAAAGCACTACACCAAAAGTGCAAGGCCGCTCCCCCTCTGGCTATACCCCCCCCCCCGTGTATCACGGGTTCTCCAGTTTTAGCTTTGTGTGCGAAGGAGGTCAGACATTCCATGCATAGCTCCACAGATTTTAGTCAGCAGTAGCTGCTGACTATTTCGGATGGAAGAAAAGAGGGCACATATAGTGCCCCCAGCATGCTCCCTTCTCACCCCTGGATGGTGTTGTAAGGTTGAGGTACCTATTGCTGGTACAGGGCTGGAGCCCCACATGCTGTTTTCCTTCCACATCCCCTTGTAGGGCTCTGTGGAAGTGGGATCCTGCCGGCCTCTCAGCTCTGACGCCGGGCTCCATCCACAGACCCATTAGAACCTGATGGAGACGGAGCAGGGGTACGATCAGGGACAGGGCCCTGCATCATACAGGTACTCTGTGTCCCCGGCAGGCACAGACACACTCCGGGCTGGCTGGGTGTTGTAGTGCGCCGGGGACCGTAACGTTGGAGTTAGTGTCCCTACAGTTTTACTGGGGGACTTTGTGTTGTGGGAACGCAGCGCCGACCCCCTCTGGACCGGGCGGCGCTGCTGTGACTTGTGGTGCGCCGGGGACACGCCGACCGCGCTTTTACGGCGGCGGCGTTTATAAATTTAGTCCCCGGCTTTTTGGGCCTAGGACGCCGGCAGCTCCGATTCGTTCCCGCCCCCACCCTGTCAATCAGGGTAGGGGAGAGACGCTGTTCGCTAGCAGCGACGAGGGCTGGAGCCTGATTTACATGCTCCAGCCCTCTCACTTGGCACAGAGGGAAGCAGGCTTCCCGCTCTTGGCCAGGAACGCCCAGGGCCCGCCCCCCTTCCTCTCTCGGGACGCCGGCAGCCATTACATGCAGCCTGGCTGGAGGAAGGACGCAAGGCTCTGGGAGACCTGGACTGGGGGGCTATCTTGCGACCTCACACCCGCTTTTTAAGCGGGCGGTAAGCGGTTTTTCTGTGCTGGTCCCTCTAGTGCCTCACTGTGTATCGGTGTACTGTGTACAGATATATAGATATTGTATTTCTTGCACTGTGAGGTCGCTTCTGGCTGCATATCCCAGATCGCTCTGAGGAAGCAGCAACATGTCATCCTCAAAACGCAAGGCTGCCAAGGCTAGGGCTGTGTACACTGCGTGTGCTGCATGTGGGGCTGCTCTACCAGCAGGTTCCAAAGACCCCCATTGTGTGCAATGCTCAGATCCGGTGCTGCTTCGCCAGCCGCAGTCAGGAGAGGTAGTGTCCCAGGCTGAGACGCTTGTAAGTTCTGCCCCGGTGACAGGGACAGACTTTGCAGTTTTTGCGGATAAAATGTCTGTGACTATGACAAAAATCCTTGACGCCTTGCAATCTATGCATGGGACTCAGTCTTTGGGCACGGCGAGGCCTCTGTCCTCAGGTCCCCCTCACTTGGAATTAATCCAGCCTACAGGGGGGTCCCCGGCTTCACAAGCTGAGGATTATGACTCAGATGATAGCCCCAGCCACCCTAAGCGGGCTCGCTGGGAAAGACCCTCAACGTCATCACACTGCTCAGGGTCTCAGCGCAATCAGTCTCCCTGTGATGTGTCTGAGGAGAGTGATCAGGAATCCACTCCTGGAACCCCTCTCAACCTGGATACCCCTGATGGGGACGCCATGGTAAACGACCTTATCTCAGCCATCAATAGGCTGTTGGATATTTTTCCCCCAGCCCCTTCAACAGAAGAGGCGGCTGCGGAGCAGGAAAAGTTTCGTTTCCTCTATCCCAAGCGTAAATTGAGTGCTTTCTTGGATCACTCTGACTTCAGAGAGTCAATCCAGAAGCACGACGCTCACCCAGAAAGGCGTTTCTCTAAACGATCTAAAGATACACGTTTCCCTTTCCCCCCGGAGGTGGTCAAGCGCTGGACACAGTGTCCAAAGGTCGACCCCCCGATTTCAAAACTTGCAGCTAGGTCCATAGTTGCAGTGGAGGATGGCGCTTCACTTAAAGATGCCAATGACAGACAGATGGACCTTTGGTTAAAATCTGTCTATGAAGCTATCGGCGCGTCGTTTGGTCCGGCATTCGCAGCCGTATGGGCACTCCAGGCTATTTCAGCTGGCTTAGCAAAAGTGGATGCTATCATACATCCAGCAGTGCCGCAAGTAGCGTCCCTTACCACGCAGATGTCGGCGTTTGCGTCTTACGCTATCAATGCGGTCCTAGAATCTACCAGTCGCACCTCAATGGCGTCCGCCAATTCGGTAGTTTTGCGCAGAGCCTTGTGGTTAAAGGACTGGAAAGCAGATGCTGGTTCCAAAAAATGTTTAACCAGTTTGCCTTTATCTAGAGATAGACTGTTTGGCGAGCCATTGGCTGACATCATTAAGCAGTCCAAGGGTAAAGACTCCTCTTTACCACAGCCCAGAACAAGCAAACCTCAGCAGAAAAAGTGGCAGCAGAGGTTTCCGTCCTTTCGAGGTTCGGGCAAGACACCATTTACCTCGTCCAAAGGGACTCAGAGGACGCAAAGAAACTCAGATTCGTGGCGGGCTCACACACGCCCCAAGAAAGCAAATGGAGGTACCGCTTCCAAAGCGGCTTCCTCATGACTTCCAGCCCCCTCCCTCCGCATCTCCGGTCGGGGGCAGGCTCTCCCGCTTTTACGACATTTGGATGTCACAGGTCAAGGACCGGTGGGTGACAGACATTTTGTCTCGCGGGTACAGAATCGAGTTCAATTCTCGTCCTCCAGCTCGGTTCTTCAGAACCTTCCCACATCCAGACCGAGCAGATGCTCTGCTGCAGGCGGTAGAATCCCTAAGAGCGGAAGGAGTGGTGATCCCAGTCCCTCCTCAGGAACAAGGGCAAGGGTTTTACTCCAATCTCTTTGTGGTTCCAAAAAAGGACGGCTCGTTCCGTCCTGTTCTGGACCTAAAACGGCTCAACAAACATGTGCACGCCAGGCGGTTCCGGATGGAAACCCTGCGTTCTGTCATTGCCTCAATGTCCAGAGGAGACTTCCTTGCCTCAATAGACATCAAAGATGCTTATCTCCACGTGCCAATTGCTACAGAACATCAACGTTTTCTACGTTTTGTGATAGGAGACGACCATTTTCAGTTCGTAGCTCTGCCATTTGGTCTGGCGACAGCCCCACGGGTCTTCACCAAGGTCATGGCGGCGGTGGTAGCAGTTTTGCACTCTCAGGGACACTCGGTGATCCCTTACCTAGACGATTTACTGGTCAAGGCTCCCTCTCAAGAGGCATGTCAGCGCAGCCTGAATGCTACGCTGGAGACGCTACAGTCTTTCGGATGGATCATCAACTTTCCAAAGTCGATCCTATCACCGACTCAATCACTAACGTATCTTGGCATGGAGTTTCATACTCTAGCAGCGATAGTGAAGCTTCCGCTGAACAAGCAGCGGTCACTACAGACAGGGGTGCAATCTCTCCTTCAGGGACAGTTGCATCCCTTGCGGCGCCTCATGCATTTCCTAGGGAAGATGGTGGCAGCCATGGAAGCAGTTCCCTTTGCGCAGTTTCATCTGCGCCCACTTCAATGGGACATTCTCCGCCAATGGGACGGGAAGTCAACGTCCCTGGACAGGAAAGTCTCTCTTTCTCAGACGGCCAAGGACTCTCTACAATGGTGGCTCCTTCCCACCTCATTGTTTCAGGGAAGATCCTTCCTGCCCCCATCCTGGGCAGTAGTCACGACAGATGCGAGTCTGTCAGGGTGGGGAGCAGTGTTTCTCCACCACAGGGCTCAGGGGAAGTGGACTCCGCAGGAGTCCACCCTTCAGATCAATGTTCTGGAAATCAGGGCAGTGTATCTTGCCCTACTAGCCTTCCAACAGTGGCTGGAAGGAAAGCAGATCCGAATCCAATCGGACAACTCCACAGCGGTGGCATACATCAACCACCAAGGAGGGACGCGCAGTCGGCAAGCCTTCCAAGAAGTCCGGCGCATTCTAATGTGGGTGGAGGACACAGCATCCACCATATCCGCGGTTCACATCCCGGGCGTAGAAAACTGGGAAGCAGACTTCCTCAGTCGCCAGGGCATGGACGCAGGGGAATGGTCCCTTCACCCGGACGTGTTTCAGGAAATCTGTCGCCGCTGGGGAGTGCCGGACGTCGACCTCATGGCGTCCCGGCACAACAACAAGGTCCCGGCATTCATGGCGAGGTCGCGCGATCAAAGAGCTCTGGCGGCAGACGCCTTGGTTCAAGATTGGTCGCAGTTCCAGCTCCCATACGTCTTCCCACCTCTGGCACTCTTGCCCAGAGTGCTTCGCAAGATCAGATCCGAGTGCAGCCGCGTCATACTCGTTGCCCCAGACTGGCCGAGGAGGTCGTGGTATCCGGATCTGTGGCATCTCACGGTCGGCCGACCGTGGTCACTGCCAGACCGACCAGACTTACTGTCCCAAGGGCCGTTTTTCCATCAGAAGTCTGCGGCCCTGAACCTGACTGTGTGGCCATTGAGTCCTGGATCCTAGCATCCGCAGGATTATCTCAAAGAGTCGTAGCCACAATGAGACAAGCTAGAAAGTCGACTTCTGCTAAGATCTACCACAGAACGTGGAAGATTTTCTTATCCTGGTGCTCTGCTCAGGGAGTGTCTCCCTGGCCATTTGCATTGCCCACGTTTCTTTCCTTCCTGCAATCGGGGTTAGAAAAGGGCTTGTCGCTCAGCTCTCTTAAAGGGCAAGTTTCGGCACTATCCGTGTTTTTCTTCAGCGCTCTATTGGGAGACCCAGACGATTGGGGTATAGCTACTGCCCTCTGGAGGCCACACAAAGCACTACATTAAAAGTGCAAGGCCCCTCCCCCTCTGGCTATACCCCCCCGTGGCATCACGGGTACTCCAGTTTTAGCTTTGTGTGCGAAGGAGGTCAGACATTCCATACATAGCTCCACAGATTTTAGTCAGCAGTAGCTGCTGACTATTTCGGATGGAAGAAAAGAGGACACATATAGTGTCCCCAGCATGCTCCCTTCTCACCCCTGGATGGTGTTGTAAGGTTGAGGTACCTATTGCTGGTACAGGGCTGGAGCCTGACATGCTGTTTTCCTTCCACATCCCCTTGGGGGCTCTGTGGAAGTGGGATCCTGCCGGCCTCAAAGCTCTGACGCCGGGCTCCATCCACAGACCCATTAGAACCTGATGGATACGGAGCAGGAGTACCATCAGGGACCGGGCCCTGCATCATACAGGTACTCTGTGTCCCCGGCAGGCACAGACACACTCCGGGCTGGCTGGGTGTTGTAGTGCGCCGGGGACCGTACACTGAGCTGGTGTTCCTACAGTTATCTGGGGGACTTTGTGTTCTGGGAACGCAGCGCCGACCCCCTCTGGACCGGGCGGCGCTGCTGTGACTTGTTGTGCGCCGGGGATACGCCGACCGCGCTTTTACGGCGGCGGCGTTTATAACTCTAGTCCCCGGCTTTTGGGCCTAGGACGCCGGCAGCTCCGATCGTTCCCGCCCCCACCCTGTCAATCAGGGTAGGGGAGAGACGCTGTTTCACGGCAGCGACGAGGGCTGGAGCCTGTTTTACATGCTCCAGCCCTCTCACTAGGCACAGAGGGAAGCAGGCTTCCCGCTCTTGGTCAGGAACGCCCAGGGCCCGCCCCCCTTCTTCTCTCAGAACGCCGGCAGCCATTACATGCATGTCTGGCTGGAGGAAGGACGCAAGGCTCTGGGAGACCTAGACTGAGGGGCTTTGGAAGACCACACACCCGCTCTTAAGCGGGCGGTAAGCGGCTTTTCAGCTGGCCCCTCTAGTGCCTCAGTGTATGTTAGTGTATTGTGTCACTGGACATAGATATTTATTGATTCCCTGCACTGTGAGGTCGCTTCCTGGCTGAATACCCCAGATCGCTCTGAGGAGGCAGCAACATGTCATCCACAAGACGCAAAGCTGCCAAGGCTAGGGCTGTGTGCACTGCGTGTGCTGCATGTGGGGCTGCTCTACCAGCAGGCTCCAAGGACCCCCATTGTGTGCAATGCTCAGATCCGGTGCTGCTTCGCCAGCCGGAGTCAGGAGAGATAGTGACCCAGGCTGAGACGCCTGTAAGTCCTGCCCCGGTGTCGGGGACAGACTTTGCAGTTTTTGCGGTTAATATGTCTGTGACTATGGCAAAAATCCTGGAAACTTTGCAATCCATGCCTGGGGCTCAGTCTATGGACACGGCGAGGTCTATGTCCTCTAATCCTCCGCAGTTGGATTTAATCCAGACTGCAAGGGGGTCCCCGGCTTCTCAGGATGAGTATAATGACTCAGATGATTGCCCCAGCCACCCCAAGCGGGCTCGCTGGGAAAGACCCTCAACGTCATCACACTGCTCAGGGTCTCAGCGCAATCAGTCTCCCTGTGATGTGTCTGAAGAGAGTGATCAGGAGTCTGATCCTGGAACCCCTCTCAATCTGGATACCCCGGATGGGGACGCCATGGTAAACGATCTTATCTCAGCCATCAATAGGCTGTTAGATATTTCTCCCCCAGCCCCTTCAGCAGAAGAGGCAGCGGCAGAGCAGGAGAAATTTCGTTTCCTCTATCCCAAGCGTAAATTAAGTGCTCTGTTGGATCACTCTGACTTCAGAGAATCAATCCAGAAGCACGACGCTCATCCAGAAAAGCGTTTCTCTAAACGTTCTAAGGATACACGTTATCCTTTCCCCCCTGATGTGGTCAAGCGCTGGACCCAGTGTCCAAAGGTAGACCCCCCGATTTCCAAGCTTGCAGCTAGATCCATAGTTGCAGTGGAGGATGGCGCTTCACTTAAGGATGCCAATGACAGACAGATGGACCTTTGGTTAAAATCTGTCTATGAAGCTATCGGCGCGTCGTTTGCTCCAGCATTCGCAGCCGTATGGGCACTCCAAGCTATTTCAGCTGGTTTAGCAAAAGTGGATGCTATCTTACATCCAGCGGTGCCGCAAGTGGCGTCCCTTACCTCGCAGATGTCCGCGTTTGCGTCTTACGCTATCAATGCGGTCCTAGAATCTACCAGCCGCACCTCAATGGCGTCTGCCAATTCGGTAGTTTTGCGCAGAGCATTGTGGTTAAAGGACTGGAAAGCAGATGCTGGTTCAAAAAAATGTTTAACCAGCTTGCCTTTATCTAGAGATAGACTGTTTGGCGAGCCATTGGCTGACATCATTAAACAGTCCAAGGGTAAAGACTCTTCTTTACCCCAGCCCAGATCAAGCAAACCTCAGCAGAGAAAGTGGCAGCAGAAGTTTCAGTCCTTTCGAGGTTCGGGCAAAACACAATTCTCCTCGTCCAAAGGGACTCAGAGGACGCAAAGAAACTCGGATTCCTGGCGGGCTCATTCACGCCCCAAGAAGACAAATGGAGGAACCGCTTCCAAAGCGGCTACCTCATGACTTCCAGTCCCCTCCCTCCGCATCTCCGGTCGGGGGCAGGCTCTCCCGCTTTTACGACACTTGGATGTCACAGGTCAAAGACCGGTGGGTGACAGACATTTTGTCGCGCGGGTACAGAATCGAGTTCAGTTCTCGTCCTCCAGCTCGGTTCTTCAGAACCTCCCCACATCCAGACCGTGTAGATGTCCTGCGGCAGGCGGTGGACTCCCTAAGAGCGGAAGGAGTAGTGGTTCCTGTACCGTCTCAGGAACAAGGGAGAGGGTTTTACTCCAATCTCTTTGTGGTGCCAAAAAAGGACGGCTCGTTCCGTCCTGTTCTGGACCTAAAACTGCTCAACAAACATGTGCACGCCAGACGGTTCCGGATGGAAACCCTCCGTTCTGTCATTGCCTCAATGTCTCAAGGAGACTTCCTTGCCTCAATAGACATCAAAGATGCTTATCTCCACGTGCCAATTGCTACAGAACATCAACGTTTTCTACGTTTTGTGATAGGAGACGACCATCTTCAGTTCGCAGCTCTGCCATTCGGTCTGGCGACAGCCCCCCGGGTCTTCACCAAGGTCATGGCGGCGGTGGTAGCAGTCCTGCACTCTCAGGGTCACTCGGTGATCCCTTACCTAGACGATCTACTTGTCAAGGCACCCTCTCAAGAGGCATGCCAACTCAGTCTACAGGCTACGCTGGAGACTCTCCAGACTTTTGGATGGATCATCAACTTTCCAAAGTCAAATCTGTCACCGACACAGTCACTAACGTATCTTGGCATGGAGTTCCATACTCGAGCAGCGAGAGTGAAGCTTCCGCTGAACAAGCAGCGGTCCCTACAGACAGGGGTGCAATCTCTCCTTCAGGGCCAGTCGCACCCCTTACGGCGCCTCATGCACTTCCTAGGGAAGATGGTGGCAGCCATGGAAGCAGTTCCCTTTGCGCAGTTTCATCTGCGTCCACTTCAATGGGACATTCTCCGCCAATGGGACGGGAAGACGACTTCCCTAGACAGGAAAGTCTCTCTTTCCCAGACGGCCAAGGACTCTCTACAATGGTGGCTCCTTCCCACCTCATTGTGTCAGGAAAGATCCTTCCTGCCCCCATCCTGGGCAGTGGTCACGACAGATGCGAGTCTGTCGGGGTGGGGAGCAGTGTTTCTACACCACAGGGCTCAGGGGACGTGGACTCCGCAAGAGTCCACCCTTCAGATCAATGTTCTGGAAATCAGGGCAGTGTATCTTGCCCTACTAGCCTTTCAACAGTGGCTGGAAGGAAAGCAGATCCGAATCCAGTCGGACAACTCCACAGCGGTGGCATACATCAACCACCAAGGAGGGACGCGCAGCCGGCAAGCCTTTCAGGAAGTCCGGCGCATTCTGAATTGGGTGGAGGACACAGCATCCACCATCTCCGCGGTTCACATCCCAGGCGTAGAAAACTGGGAAGCAGACTTCCTCAGTCGCCAGGGTATGGACGCAGGGGAATGGTCCCTTCACCCGGACGTGTTTCAGGAAATCTGTCGCCGCTGGGGGGTGCCGGACGTCGACCTAATGGCGTCTCGGCACAACAACAAGGTCCCGGCATTCATGGCGCGGTCGCGCGATCAAAGAGCTCTGGCGGCAGACGCCTTGGTGCAAGATTGGTCGCAGTTCCGCCTCCCATATGTATTCCCGCCTCTGGCACTCTTGCCCAGAGTACTACGCAAGATCAGATCCGATTGCAGCCGCATCATACTCGTCGCCCCAGACTGGCCGAGGAGATCGTGGTATCCGGATCTGTGGCATCTCACGGTCGGCCGACCGTGGTCACTTCCAGACCGTCCAGACCTGCTGTCTCAAGGGCCGTTTTTCCATCAGAATTCTGCGGCCCTGAACCTGACTGTGTGGCCATTGAGTCCTGGATCCTATCGTCAACAGGCTTATCACAGGGAGTGGTAGCCACAATGAGACAAGCTAGGAAGTCAACTTCTGCTAAGATCTACCACAGAACGTGGAAGATTTTCTTAACCTGGTGCTCTGCTCAGGGAGTGTCTCCCTGGCCATTTGCATTGCCCACTTTTCTGTCCTTCCTGCAATCAGGGTTGGAAAAGGGCTTGTCGCTAAGTTCCCTTAAAGGGCAAGTCTCGGCACTATCCGTGTTTTTTCAGAAGCGTCTAGCACGTCTTCCTAAGGTGCGCACGTTCCTGCAGGGGGTCTGTCATATTGTGCCCCCGTACAAGCGGCCGTTGGATCCATGGGATCTGAACAGAGTACTAGTGGCTCTCCAGAAACCGCCTTTCGAGCCTCTCAAAGAAGTTTCTTTTTCTCGCCTGTCACAGAAAGTGGCGTTTCTTGTTGCGATCACATCACTTCGGCGAGTGTCTGAGCTGGCAGCTCTGTCATCCAAGGCTCCCTTCCTGGTGTTCCACCAGGACAAGGTAGTGCTGCGCCCCATTCCGGAATTTCTCCCTAAGGTCGTATCCTCGTTTCATCTTAATCAGGATATATCCTTGCCTTCCTTTTATCCTCATCCGGTTCACCGGTATGAAAAGGACTTGCGTTTGCTAGATCTGGTGAGAGCACTCAGGATCTACATTTCCCGCACGGCGCCCATGCGCCGGTCCGATGCACTTTTTGTCCTTGTCGCCGGTCCGCGCAAGGGGTTGCAGGCTTCTAAAGCCACCCTGGCTCGATGGATCAAAGAACCAATTATAGAGGCCTACCGTTCTGCTGGGCTTCCGGTTCCTTCAGGGCTAAAAGCCCACTCAACCAGAGCCGTGGGTGCGTCCTGGGCATTACGGCACCAGGCTTCGGCTCAACAGGTGTGTCAGGCAGCTACCTGGTCGAGTCTGCACACTTTCACCAAGCATTATCAGGTGCATACCTATGCTTCGGCGGATGCCAGCTTAGGTAGAAGAGTCCTGCAGGCGGCATTGACATCCCCGTAGGGGGGGGCTGTTTTGCAGCTCTAACATGAGGTATTTCTTTACCCACCCAGGGACAGCTTTTGGACGTCCCAATCGTCTGGGTCTCCCAATAGAGTGCTGAAGAAGAAGGGAATTTTGTTACTTACCGTAAATTCCTTTTCTTCTAGCTCTTATTGGGAGACCCAGCACCCGCCCTGTTGTCCTTCGGGATTGTTTTTGCTGTTTGCGGGTACACATGTTGTTCATGTTGAACGGTTTTTCAGTTCTCCGATGTTACTCGGAGTTAATTTGTTTAAACCAGTTGTTGGCTTCCTCCTTCTTGCTCTGGCACTAAAACTGGAGTACCCGTGATGCCACGGGGGGGTATAGCCAGAGGGGGAGGGGCCTTGCACTTTTAATGTAGTGCTTTGTGTGGCCTCCAGAGGGCAGTAGCTATACCCCAATCGTCTGGGTCTCCCAATAAGAGCTAGAAGAAAAGGAATTTACGGTAAGTAACAAAATTCCCTTCTTTCAGAAGCGTCTAGCAAGTCTTTCTAAGGTGCGCACGTTCCTGCAGGGGGTCTGTCATATTGTGCCCCCGTACAAGAGGCCGTTAGATCCATGGGATCTGAACAGGGTACTAGTTACTCTCCAGAAGCCGCCTTTCGAGCCTCTGAAGGAAGTTTCCTTTTCTCGGCTGTCACAGAAAGTGGCGTTTCTTGTTGCGATCACATCGCTTCGGCGAGTGTCTGAGCTGGCAGCTCTGTCATCTAAGGCTCCCTTCCTGGTGTTCCACCAGGACAAGGTAGTGCTGCGCCCCATTCCGGAGTTTCTCCCTAAGGTCGTATCCTCGTTCCATCTTAATCAGGATATATCCTTGCCTTCTTTTTGTCCTCATCCGGTTCACCGGTATGAAAAGGACTTACGTTTGCTAGATCTGGTGAGAGCACTCAGAATCTACATTTCCCGCACGGCGCCCATGCGCCGTTCCGATGCACTTTTTGTCCTTGTCGCTGGTCCGCGCAAGGGGTTGCAGGCTTCTAAAGCCACCCTGGCTCGATGGATCAAAGAACAAATTCTAGAGGCCTACCGTTCTGCGGGGCTTCCGGTTCCTCCAGGGCTAAAAGCCCACTCAACCAGAGCCGTGGGTGCGTCCTGGGCATTACGACACCAGGCTTCGGCTCAACAGGTGTGCCAGGCAGCTACCTGGTCCAGTCTGCACACTTTCACCAAACATTATCAGGTGCATACCTATGCTTCGGCGGATGCCAGCTTAGGTAGAAGAGTCCTGCAAGCGGCAGTGACATCCCCGTAGGGGAGGGCTGTTTTGCAGCTCTAACATGAGGTATTTCTTTACCCACCCAGGGACAGCTTTTGGACGTCCCAATCGTCTGGGTCTCCCAATAGAGCGCTGAAGAAGAAGGGAATTTTGTTACTTACCGTAAAATCCTTTTCTTCTAGCTCTTATTGGGAGACCCAGCACCCGCCCTGTTGTCCTTCGGGATGTTTTTTGTTGTTTGCGGGTACACATGTTGTTCATGTTAAACGGTTTTTCAGTTCTCCGATGTTATTCGGAGTTAATTTGTTTAAACCAGTTATTGGCTTCCTCCTTCTTGCTTTGGCACTAAAACTGGAGAACCCGTGATACACGGGGGGGGTATAGCCAGAGGGGGAGGGGCCTTGCACTTTTGGTGTAGTGCTTTGTGTGGCCTCCGGAGGGCAGTAGCTATACCCCAATCGTCTGGGTCTCCCAATAAGAGCTAGAAGAAAAGGAATTTACGGTAAGTAACAAAATTCCCTTCTTCTTTATTGTTCCTTTGGGAGACCCATACCATGGGTGTTTAGCTTCTGCCTCCGGAGGACACACAAAGTGCTACACTTAAAAGTGTAGCTCCTCCCTCTGAGCTTATACACCCCCTGGTAGCCAGTCCTAGCCAGTTTATTGCTTTGTGTCAGGAGGCACACATCCACACATGCATTCTCATCTGATTTGTTTGACTTTTGGAAAGAGTTTGAAGAAAAGCGGGTCCATGTCTGGACTCCCAGCATGTCACTTCTCACCCCACTGTGTCGGCGGTGTTGTTAAGGTTGATTTACAAGGCTGAAGCCTTACATGCCGCGCTCCTTCACCATCCCTTCTGGGCTCTAGCTTGAAGTGGGAGCCAGCACAGTCTCCATGCCTGGCAGGAGTCCGGTCTCCATCCACAGCCCCTTGAGGATTCTGTTGGACCGGAGCACTCATCCCCAGGGACATGGCCCTGCGTCTCAGCAGCTTAAGTACCTGAGACGTTTATGTTGGGGGTCCCGGTTCTTTATTGTAAGGGGAGAGTATGCTGTATGTGATTGTTTTTAACTTTCTTTGTCGCTCCATTGGGAGACCCAGACAATTGGGTGTATAGCTTCTTCCTCCGGAGGCCACACAAAGTATTACACTCAAAAGTGTAACTCCTCCCCTCTGCCTATACACCCTCCCGTGCCTCACGGGCTCCTCAGTTTTATGCTTTGTGTAGAAGGAGGCACACATCCACTCACACATCTCCATTTTAGTCAGCAGCAGCTGCTGATTGTATCGGTTGGAAGAAAAGAGGGCCCCCACGGGGCCCCCGGCATGCTCCCTTCTCACCCCACTAAGTCGGCGGTGCTGTTAAGGTTGAGGTACCCATTGCGGGTACGACGGCCGGAGCCTCATGCCGTGTTTCCTTCTTCATCCCTGAGGGCTCTGGTAGAAGTGGGATCCGAAGCGGTCATCCAGGTTCTGGGACCGTGCTCCCTCCGCAGCCCCTGAGGGAATCTGCTGGACAGGAGCTTATCTATCTTCAGGGACACAGGGCCCTGCATCCACGAGGTACTCTGTGTCCCCATGAGGACTGTGTATGGAGCGCCTGGTTCCCGGACGCCGCAACTGACTGCTGAATTGTGAAGACCGGGGACTACCGCGCCGACCGCACCTGCTTGTCGGCCACGGTATTAAATTTAGTCCCCGGCTTCATCGCGGCCTAGTGGCAAACTCCCGCCCCCGGGCCTGTCTATCAGAGATAGGGGCGGGACAGCCGACCTGACGTCGGATGTGAGGGCCGGGGCATCCTGTGTGCTCCCTCCCCCCTCACTGATCACTGTGGGGACCCCAGATTCCCGCACTTTTCCTGACGCCGCCCACCCCTCCCCTGAGAGCTCCGGCAGCCATCTTTAGGACATTCTGCCGGTGGAGAATCACACAGAACAGCTCTGCAGCTCTGGGAGACCAGGCAGGGAGTCTGGAGCGCACACACCCCGCTTTTTAGCGGTCGGTAAGCCGCACCGGTCACTCGGTGTTGGTCCCCTTGGGTGCCGGTATAGATACGTATATATATACCTTTCTGTTCGGCCGGGCTGTATACCCTCAGTGATCACGCTCCTAGGACACAACAGCATGTCGGTCACAAGGAGCAAGGGCACTAAAGCACAGGGTTTTTTTGCGACATGTACCTCTTGTAGGGCCATGTTACCTGCGGGTTCCACCTACCCTCACTGTGAGCAATGCTCGTCCCCTGTTACGCTTGCTCAGCCGGAGCCTCAGTCACTAGTGGGCCCCTCGGCTCAGGCAGACCCCCCTGTTTCTACTGTCCAGGTGGCAGCGACAGAGTTTGCAGTTTTTGCTGACAAGCTCTGAGTCACTCTCACAATCCATGGCTCAGTCTATGGACAAATGGTCTGCCAAGTTGCTGGAAGCCCTGCAGTCCAGACCGGTCCTTACACAGGCCCCGGACCCGGTTAGATCGGCACCTCCAGGTCCCTCTGGGTACACCCCAGCCGGGGTGGGCCCTAGGTCTTACGTGGAGGACTCCTCCACGGACCACAGTCCCAGACCAGCTAAGCGGGCTCGCTTGGAATCTTCCCCGACTTCCTCACGCTGCTCGGGTTCCCAGCTTGCGGACTCTCTGGAGGACGAGGCGGAGGTCGCAGCTCAGGGCTCGGACCCTGATGTTGCTCTCAATCTTGATACACCTGAAGGGGACGCCATAGTAAATGATCTTATCTCGTCCATCAATCAGGTGTTGGATTTATCTCCGCCGCCTCCACCTATAGAGGAGTCGGCCTCTCAGCAGGAGAAACACCAGTTTCGGTTTCCCAAACGTACACGGAGTGCATTTTTCGATCACTCTAACTTCAGAGATGCTGTCCAGAAGCCCAGAGCGGTTCCGGACAAACGCTTTACTAAGCGCCTTACTGACACACGTTACCCCTTCCCCGCTGACGTAGTTAAGGGTTGGGCTCAATGTCCTAAGGTAGATCCCCCAGTCTCCAGATTGGCGGCTAGATCCGTGGTTTCGGTTGCAGATGGCTCATCACTAAAAGATGCCACTGACAGGCAGATAGAACTCCTGGTGAAATCCATCTATGAGGCCACGGGAGCGTCTTTTTCCCCGGCTTTTGCAGCCGTGTGGGCACTCCAAGCTATCTCAGCTTGTCTGGCTGAGATTAATGCGGTCACACGTACGTCTGCTCCGCAAGTTGCATCTTTAACCTCTCAGGCGTCGGCGTTTTCTTCCTACGCCATGAATGCAGTCCTAGACTCTGCTAGCCGTACAGCGGTGGCATCCGCTAATTCTGTGGCAGTCCGCAGAGCCATGTGGCTGCGCGAATGGAAGGCAGACTCGGCTTCCAAGAGGTTCTTAACCGGTTTGCCGTTTTCTGGCGAGAGATTGTTTGGCGAACGATTGGATGAGATTATTAAGGAATCCAAGGGAAAGGACTCCTCCTTGCCCCAGTCCAAACCAAAGAGACCTCAGCAACGAAAAATACAATCGAGGTTTCGGTCCTTTCGTCCCTCCGCCAAGCCATAGTCCTCTTCGTCCAATAGACAGGACAAAGGCCAGAAGAACTCCTATGCGTGGCGGTCTAAGTCACGCCCCCAAAAGACCGCCGGAGGCACTGCTTCCAAGGCGGCCTCCTCATGACTCACGGCATCCCCGAACCGCATCCTCGGTCGGTGGCAGGCTCTCCCGCTTTCGCGACGCCTGGTGGCCACATGTTCAAGACCGATGGGTGAGAGACATCCTGTCTCACGGTTACAGGATAGAGTTCAGCTCTCGTCCTCCGACTCGTTTCTTCAGAACCTCCCCGCCCCCCGCGCGAGCAGACGCACTTTTTCAAGCAGTGGACGCTCTGAAAAAAGAAGGCGTCGTGACCCCCGTTCCCACTCAGGAACAGGGTCGCGGTTTTTACTCCCAACTTATTCGTGGTACCAAAGAAAGACTGATCATTCCGTCCCGTTCTGGACCTCAAATTGCTCAACAAACACGTGAGCACCAGACGATTCCGGATGGAATCTCTCCGCTCGGTCATCGCCTCGATGTCACAAGAAGACTTCCTCGCATCGATCGACATCAAGGATGCCTATCTCCATGTGCCGATCGCACCAGAACATCAACGCTTTTTGCGTTTCGCCATAGGAGGACGAACACCTTCAGTTCGTGGCATTGCCCTTCGGCCTGGCGACAGCCCCACGGGTTTTCACCAAAGTCATGGCATCCGTTGTGGCGGTCCTGCATTCTCAGGGGCACTCGGTGATTCCCTACTTGGACGATCTCCTAGTCAGGGCACCTTCTCGGGCAGCGTGTCAACACAGCCTTACCGTCGCTCTGGAGACCCTCCAGCAGTTCGGGTGGCTCATCAACTTCCCAAAATCCAAGTTGACACCGACCCAATCTCTGACCTATCTAGGGATGGAGTTTCATACACAGTCAGCGGTAGTCATGCTACCGCGGGACAAACAGCTTTCTTCGTCGCTCTATTGGGAGACCCAGACGATTGGGTGTATAGCACTGCCTCCGGAGGTCACACAAAGCAATTACACTAAAAAGTGTAAGGCCCCTCCCCTTCTGGCTATACACCCCCAGTGGGATCACTGGCTCACCAGTTTTCTGCTTTGTGCGAAGGAGGTCAGACATCCACGCATAGCTCCACTGTTTGTAGTCAGCAGTAGCTGCTGGCTATATCGGATGGAAGAAAAGAGGGCCCATATGGGGCCCCCAGCATGCTCCCTTCTCACCCGCGGTGGTGCTTGTAAGGTTGAGGTACCTATTGCTGGTACAGAGGCTGGAGCCCACATGCTGTTTTCCTTCCACATCCCCGGGAGGGCTCTGTGGAAGTGGGATCTTGCCGGCCCCCAAGCCCTGGGGCCGGGCTCCATCCACAGACCCATAGAACCTGCTGGATTTGGAGCGGGAGTGCCGTTCAGGGACAAGGCCCTGCAACTTTCAGGTACTCTGTGTCCCCGGCAGGCACGGACACTCTCAGGCTTGCTGAGCGTTATAGTGCGCCGGGGACAGTAGCGCTGTGCGCCGGGGTTAGGTCACTGCAGCTTTGCTGAGTGACGTTTCATGTTGGGAACTACTGCGCCGACCGCTCCTGGAGCGGCGGCGCAGCTGCGACTTGTAGTGCGCCGGGGACTTTGCGCCGACCGCGCTTTTACGGCGGCGGCGCTTCTAACTTTAGCCCCCGGCTTCTGCGGCCTAGTGCCGCTTCGTTCCCGCCCCCACCCTGTCAATCAGGGTAGGGGAGAGACGCTGCTCAATTAACAGCGCCGAGGGCTGGAGCTTTATTTACATGCTCCAGCCCTCTCACTAGGCACAGGGGGAAGCAGACTTCCCGCTCTTCGTCGGTGTACGCCCAGGGCCCGCCCCTCCTCTCCACAAGGACGCCGGCAGCCATTACACGTGCGGCTGGCTGGGGAAAGGCAGCAGGCTCTGGGAGACCCAGACTAGAGGGATTTCTGGCGTCCACACACCGCTCCTAAGCGGGTGGTAAGCAGCACAGTAGTGCTGGCCCCTCTAGTGCCTCAGTGTTATATTAGTGTACTTTTTTCTTGGTACCATATATATATATATATTTATATAGTGCACTGTAAGGTCGCTTCTTGGCTGGACACCCTGTACTGCTCTGAGGAGGCAGCAACATGTCATCCGCAAAACGCAAGGGTGCCAAGGCACAGGCTGTGTACACTGTTTGTACTGCATGTGGGGCTGATCTACCGGCAGGCTCCAAAGACTCACATTGTATGCAATGTTCAGTCCCAGTGGCACTCCGTCAGCCAGAGCCTAATGTGGTGGTAGCCCAGGCAGAGACGCCTGTGAACCCTGCCCCGGTGACGGGGACAGACTTTGCAGTTTTTGCTGACAAAATGTCTGTGACTATGTTAAAAATACTGGAGACCTTGCAGTCCAGGCCAGTTACTCAGACCATGGACACTGCTGTGTCTATGCTCTCCGGTCCCCCTCAGTTGGAACTAATCCGTACTTCAAGGGGGTCTCAAGCATCACAGGCTGAAGTCTCTGACTCAGATGACAGTCCCAGGCAGCCTAAGCGAGCTCGCTGGGAAAGACCCTCCACATCTTCACACTGTTCAGGGTCTCAGCGACAAGAGTCTCTCTGTGATGACACTGAGGACGGTGACCAGGAGTCTAATCCTGAGGCCCCTCTCAATCTGGATGCCCCTGATGGTGACGCCATGGTTAATGACCTTATATCGGCAATTAATAGACTGTTGGATATTTCTCCCCCAGCCCCTTCTGCAGAGGAGGCAGCGGCACAGCAGGAGAAGTTCCATTTCCTGTATCCCAAGCGTAAATTAAGTGCTTTTTTGGACCACTCTGACTTCAGAGAATCGATCCAGAAACACGACGCTCATCCAGACAAGCGTTTCTCTAAATGTTCTAAGGATACCCGTTATCCTTTTCCCTCTGAGGTGGCCAAACGCTGGACCCAGTGTCCAAAGGTGGATCCCCCAATTTCCAAGCTTGCGGCTAGATCCATAGTCGCAGTAGAGGATGGCGCTTCACTTAAAGATGCCAACGACAGACAGATGGACCTTTGGTTGAAATCTGTCTATGAATCTATCGGCGCGTCGTTTGCTCCAGCATTCGCGGCCGTGTGGGCACTCCAAGCTATTTCAGCTGGTTTAGCACAGGTGGATGCTTTCATACATCCAGCAGTGCCGCAAGTGGCGTCCCTAACTTCGCAAATGTCTGCGTTTGCGACCTATGCTATCAATGCTGTCCTAGAATCTACGAGCCGTACCGCTATGGCGTCCGCCAATTCTGTGGTTTTGCGCAGAGCCTTGTGGTTAAAGGACTGGAAAGCAGATGCTGGTTCCAAAAAATGCTTAACCAGCTTGCCATTATCTAGAGACAGACTGTTTGGTGAGCCATTGGCTGAAATCATAAAACAGTCCAAGGGTAAGGACTCTTCCTTACCACAGCCCAGAGCAAGTAAACCTCAACAGAAAAAATGGCAGTCGAGGTTTCGGTCCTTTCGAGGCTCGGGCAAGGCCCAATTCTCCTCGTCCAAAAGGACTCAGAAAGAACAAGGGAGCTCAGATTCCTGGCGGGCTCACTCACGCCCCAGGAAAACAAATGGAGGAACCGCTTCCAAAGCGGCTACCTCATGACTTTCGGCCTCCTCCCTCCGCATCCTCGGTCGGTGGCAGGCTCTCCCGCCTTTGCGACATTTGGCTGTCACAGGTCAAAGACCGGTGGGTAACAGACATTCTGTCTCGCGGGTACAGAATCGAGTTCAGTTCTCGGTTTCCACTTCGGTTCTTCAGAACCTCCCCACACCCCAACCGAGCAGATGCCCTGCTGCAGGCGGTGGACTCTCTAAGAGCAGAAGGAGTCGTGATCCCTGTCCCCCCTCACGAACGGGGGCGAGGATTTTACTCCAATCTCTTTGTGGTTCCAAAAAAGGACGGCTCCTTCCGTCCTGTTCTGGACCTAAAACTGCTCAACAAGCATGTGAACGCCAGGCGGTTCCGGATGGAATCCCTCCGCTTCGTGATAGGAGACGACCATCTTCAGTTCGTAGCTCTGCCATTTGGTCTGGCGACAGCCCCTCGGGTGTTCACCAAGATCATGGCGGCAGTGGTAGCAGTCTTGCACTCTCACGGACACTCTGTGATCCCTTACTTGGACGATCTACTGGTCAAGGCACCCTCTCAAGAGGCATGCCAACTCAGCCTGAATGTTGCACTGGAGACTCTCCAGGCGTTCGGGTGGATCATCCACTTCCCAAAGTCAGATCTGTCACCGACCCAATCACTAACGTATCTTGGCATGGAGTTTCATACTCTATCAGCGATAGTGAAGCTTCCGCTGGACAAGCAGCGGTCTCTACAGACTGGGGTGCAGGCTCTCCTTCAAAGTCAGCCGCACTCCTTAAGACGCCTCATGCACTTCCTCGGGAAGATGGTGGCGGCAATAGAGGCGGTTCCGTTTGCGCAGTTTCATCTGCGTCCACTTCAATGGGACATTCTCCGCCAATGGGACGGGAAGTCAACATCCCTGGACAGGAAAGTCTCCCTTTCCCAGACGGCCAAGGACTCTCTGCAGTGGTGGCTTCTTCCCACCTCATTATCACAGGGAAGATCCTTCCTGCCACCGTCTTGGGCGGTGGTCACGACAGCTGCGAGTCTGTCAGGGTGGGGAGCAGTCTTTCTCCACCACAGGGCTCAGGGTATGTGGTCTCAGCAGGAGTCCACCCTTCAGATCAATGTTCTGGAAATCAGAGCAGTGTATCTTGCCCTACTAGCCTTCCAGCAGTGGCTGGAAGGAAGGCAGATCCGAATTCAGTCGGACAACTCCACAGCGGTGGCATACATCAACCACCAAGGGGGGACACGCAGTCGGCAAGCCTTCCAGGAAGTCCGGCGGATTCTGATGTGGGTGGAAGCCACGGCCTCCACCATATCCGCGGTTCACATCCCCGGCGTAGAAAACTGGGAGGCAGACTTCCTCAGTCGCCAGGGCAGGGACGCAGGGGAATGGTCCCTTCACCCAGACGTGTTTCAGGAAATCTGTCGCCGCTGGGGGGTGCCGGACGTCGACCTAATGGCGTCACGGCACAACAACAAGGTCCCAACCTTCATGGCACGGTCTCGCGATCAAAGAGCGCTGGCGGCAGACGCCCTAGTGCAAGATTGGTCGCAGTTCCGGCTCCCTTATGTGTTTCCACCTCTGGCACTCTTGCCCAGAGTGCTACGCAAGATCAGATCCGATTGCAGCCGCGTCATACTTGTCGCCCCAGACTGGCCGAGGAGGGCGTGGTATCCGGATCTGTGGCAGCGCACGGTCGGCCAACCGTGGGCACTCCCACACCGACCAGACTTACTGTCCCAAGGGCCGTTTTTCCATCGGAATTCTGCGGCCCTTAACCTGACTGTGTGGCCATTGAGTCCTGGATCCTAACGTCTTCAGGATTGTCCCAAGGTGTCGTTGCCACCATGAGACAGGCTAGGAAGCCCACGTCCGCTAAGATCTACCACAGAACGTGGAGGATATTTTTATCCTGGTGCTCTGCTCAGGGAGTGTCTCCCTGGCCATTTGCATTGCCTACCTTTCTTTCCTGCAATCTGGGTTAGAAAAAGGTTTGTCGCTCGGCTCCCTTAAAGGTCAGGTCTCGGCGCTATCCGTCTTTTTTCAGAGGCGTTTGGCACGCCTTCCTAAGGTGCGCACGTTCCTACAGGGGGGTTTGCCATATCGTACCCCCGTACAAGCGGCCGTTAGATCCATGGGATCTGAACAGGGTACTAGTTGCCCTCCAGAAGCCGCCCTTCGAGCCTCTGAAGGAGGTTTCACTTTCTAGACTATCACAGAAAGTGGCTTTTCTGGTAGCGATCACATCTCTTCGGAGAGTGTCTGAGCTGGCAGCACTATCATCCAAGGCTCCCTTCCTGGTCTTCCACCAGGACAAGGTTGTGCTGCGTCCTATTCAGGAGTTTCTCCCGAAGGTGGTATCCTCTTTTCATCTTAATCAGGATATCTCTTTGCCTTCGTTTTGTCCTCATGCAGTTCATCGGTATGAGAAGGATTTACATTTGTTAGATCTGGTGAGAGCACTCAGAATCTACATTTCCCGCACGGCGCCCTTGCGCCGTTCGGATGCACTCTTTGTCCTTGTCGCTGGTAAGCGCAAAGGGTCGCAGGCTTCTAAAGCCACCCTGGCTCGATGGATCAAAGAACCAATTCTTGAAGCCTACCGTTCTGCTGGGCTTCCAGTTCCATCAGGGCTGAAGGCCCATTCTACCAGAGCCGTGGGTGCATCCTGGGCATTACGACACCAGGCTACGGCTCAACAGGTGTGCCAGGCAGCTACCTGGTCGAGTCTGCACACTTTCACCAAACATTATCAGGTGCATACCTATGCTTCGGCGGACGCCAGCCTAGGTAGAAGAGTCCTGCAGGCGGCAGTTGCCTCCCCGTAGGGGAGGGCTGTCTTGCAGCTCTAACATGAGGTATTTCTTTACCCACCCAGGGACAGCTTTTGGACGTCCCAATCGTCTGGGTCTCCCAATAGAGCGCCGAAGAAGGGAATTTTGTTACTTACCGTAAATTCCTTTTCTTCTAGCTCTTATTGGGAGACCCAGCACCCGCCCTGTTGTCCTTCGGGATTGTTGGTTTGTTTGCGGGTACACATGTTGTTCATGTTGAACGGTTTTCAGTTCTCCGATGTTACTCGGAGAGAATTTGTTTAAACCAGTTATTGGCTTTCCTCCTTCTTGCTTTTGCACTAAAACTGGTGAGCCAGTGATCCCACTGGGGGTGTATAGCCAGAAGGGGAGGGGCCTTACACTTTTTAGTGTAATTGCTTTGTGTGACCTCCGGAGGCAGTGCTATACACCCAATCGTCTGGGTCTCCCAATAAGAGCTAGAAGAAAAGGAATTTACGGTAAGTAACAAAATTCCCTTCTTCTCTGCAGGCAGGGGTGCAATCTCTGATTCAGACTCAGTCTCACCCCTTGAGACGCCTCATGCACTTCCTGGGGAATATGGTAGCAGCGATGGAGGCAGTGCCCTTCGCGCAATTCCATCTGCGGCCACTCCAGTGGGACATTCTCCGCAAATGGGACAGGAGGTCGAACTCTCTCGACAGGAACGTCTCTCTTTCCCTTGCAACAAAGACGTCCCTTCAGTGGTGGCTTCTTCCCACTTCTCTATCACAGGGAAAATCCTTCCTGCCCCCAACCTGGGCTGTGGTCACCACGGACGCGAGCCTGTCAGGGTGGGGAGCGGTGTTCCTCCATCACAGGGCTCAGGGAACCTGGACTCCGATAGAGTCTTCCCTTCAGATCAATGTCCTGGAGATAAGGGCAGTGTATCTGGCCCTACTGGCTTTCCAGCAGTTGCTGGAGGGCAGGCAGATCCGTATCCAGTCGGACAACGCCACTGCCGTCGCATACATCAACCACCAAGGCGGCACGCGGAGTCGTCAAGCCTTCCAAGAAGTCCGGCGAATTCTGCAGTGGGTTGAAGCTACAGCATCCAGCATCTCCGCAGTTCACATCCCGGGCGTAGAAAACTGGGAAGCAGATTTTCTTTTTCGCTCTATTGGGAGACCCAGACAATTGGGTGTATAGGCTATGCCTCCGGAGGCCGCACAAAGTACTACACTTAAAAGTGTTAGGCCCCTCCCCTTCTGCCTATACACCCCCCGTGCTCCCACGGGCTCCTCAGTTTTTTGCTTTGTGCGAAGGAGGTCAGACACACACAGCACAGCTCCACAGATTAGTCAGCAGCAGCTGCTGACTATGTCGGATGGAAGAAAAGTGGGCCCATATAGGGCCCCCAGCATGCTCCCTTCTCACCCCACTCTTGTCGGCGGTGTTGTTAAGGTTGAGGTATCCATTGCGGGTACGGAGGCTGGAGCCCACATTCTGCTTTCCTTCCCCATCCCCCTCTGGGCTCTGGGTGAAGTGGGATCTTACCGGTCTCCAGGCACTGAGACCGTGCTCCATCCACAACTCCTGTGGAGCCTGATGGATAGGAGCCGAGTATCGTTCAGGGACATGGCCCTGCATCTTGGAGGTACTCTGTATCCCTGTGGGGACCGCGCACGGCATCACCTCAGCTTTGCTGGGTGTGCTAGTGCACCGGGGACCGCGGCGCTGACCGGGTCTATATGTGCCATTACACACTCAGCGTCGCTGAGTGTGTTTATATGTAAGGGCTACCGCACTAACCGCCGCTGCCATGGGACACTGCGGCGCGGCTGGGACTTGTAGTTTGCCGGGGACTTTCACGCCGGCCGCGCTTTTACGGCGGCCGCGTTTATTACTAGAGTCCCCGGCTTCCTTGCGGCCTAGTTTACTTTTCTCCCGCCCTCAGCCCTGACAGGCAGGGGGAAGGGCGGGACGCTGCACGGAGCGAGCAGCTCTGAGGGCTGGAGTATGATTTACATACTCCACCCCCCTCACTGTGCACGGTGTGAGCACCAGTTCGCGCTCTTTCTCGGCCACGCCCACAGCTCCCTCATCTCGTCAGGACGCCGCAGCCATTCCTGTCAGCTCCACCGACGCTGCAGAAGAGGGACAAGTCCTGGGAGACCCAGACACGGTCTCTGGTGGCCTCACAACCGCTTTAGGCGGCTGGTAAGCAGCACCTGTTGGTGCTAGCCCCATGGTGCTGTAGTGTATTGGTACATTATTTGTGTATCATATATACTTTACACTGTATGAGCACAGTGCATTCTGGCTATATACCCTTTTGTGTAACTCAAGGAAAACTATAGCATGGCGCCCACAAAAGGCAGGGGTGCCAAAACACAGGCTTATTATGCTGCCTGCGCCGCTTGTAAGACCCCACTACCGGCAGGTTCCACTGACCCTCATTGTGTGCAGTGTTCGACCCCTGTGCCACTTCTTCAGCCGGAGCCTATGCTAAGAGGGGCCCAGGGGGAGACACCTGTTGACACTGTCCAGGTGACGGGGACTGAGTTTGCTAAACTCTCTGAGACTATGGCTAAGATACTAGAAGCCTTGCAGTCCAGGCCGGTATCTCAGCAACGGGACCCTGTTGAATCGTTGTTCCCGGGCCCCCCTCAGTTGGACCACCAATGTCCTCCCGGGGTATCTCCTACATCCCAGTCTGAGGGTTCTGACTTAGACCCCAGCCCCAGATTGACTAAGCGGGCTCGCTTAGAATTTCCCTCGACATCATATTGTTTAGGGTCTCAGCGGGGGGAATCTTTGGTTGATGATGCGGAGACAGCTGATCAGGATTCTGATCCTGAGAGCGCTCTCAATCTTAATACTCCAGACGGGGACGCCATAGTGAACGATCTTATTGCGTCCATCCATCAGTTGCTGGATATTTCTCCCTCAGCCCCTCCGGCGGAGGAGTCAGCTTCTCAGCAGGAGAAATTTCGTTTCAGGTTTCCCAAGCGGACACAGAGTATGTTTCTAGACCACTCTGATTTCAGAGAGGCAATCCAGAATCACCATGCTTGTCCAGATAAGCGTTTTTCTAAGCGCCCTAAGGATACACGTTATCCTTTCCCCCCGGACGTGGTTAAAGGTTGGACTCAATGTCCCAAAGTGGATCCTCCAATCTCCAGACTGGCGGCTAGATCCATACTTGCAGTGGAAGATGGGGCCTCGCTCAAAGATGCCACTGACAGGCAGATGGAGCTCTGGTTGAAATCCATCTATGAAGCTATCGGAGCTTCTTTTGCCCCAGCATTCGCAGCCGTATGGGCGCTGCAAGCTATCTCAGCAGGTCAAGCGCAAATTGAAGCAGCCACTTGCACGGCCGCGCCACAAGTGGCATCCATTACCACCCAGACCTCGGCAATTGCGTCTTACGCTATTAATGCTGTCCTGGACTCTGTGAGCCGTACGGCGGTGGCGACCGCCAATTCGGTGGTACTCCGCAGGGCCTTGTGGCTACGGGAATGGAAGGCAGATTCTGCTTCCAAAAAGCGCTTAACCAGTTTGCCAATTTCTGGCGACAGGCTGTTTGGCGAGCGTCTGGATGAAATCATCAAACAATCCAAGGGAAAGGATACAGCCTTACCCCAGCCCAAACAGAACATTCCCCAACAGAGGAGAGGGCAGGCGAGGTTTCGGTCCTTTCGGGGCGCGGGCAGGTCCCAATTCTCCTCGTCCAAAAGGTCTCAGAAAGAACAAAGGAACTCTGATGCATGGCGGTCTAAGTCACGTCCTAAAAAGAACATTGGAGGCACCGCTAACAAGGCGGCTTCCTCATGACTTTCGACCTCCTCTAGTAGCATCCTCGGTCGGTGGCAGGCTCTCCCGCTTTTGCGACGCCTGGCTGCCACAAATAAAAGACCGCTGGGTGAGAGACATTCTGTCTCACGGTTACAAGATAGAGTTCATCTCTCGTCCCCCGACTCGATTCTTCAGGTCTTCTCCGCCTCCCGAGAGAGCCGAGGCTCTTCTGCAGGCGCTGGGCACTCTGAAGGCAGAAGGAGTGGTGGTCCCTGTTCCTCTTCATCAACAGGGCCACGGTTTTTACTCCAACTTGTTTGTGGTCCCAAAGAAGGACGGCGGGTCTTTCCGTCCTGTCCTAGACCTGAAACTTCTCAACAAACACGTAAAGACCAGGCGGTTCCGGATGGAATCCCTTCGCTCCGTCATCGCCTCAATGTCCCAAGGAGATTTCCTTGCATCGATCGATATCAAAGATGCTTATCTCCACGTTCCGATTGCCCCAGAGCACCAGCGCTTCTTGCGCTTCGCCATAGGAAACGAACACCTGCAGTTCGTGGCACTGCCATTCGGCCTGGCAACAGCCCCACGGGTTTTCACCAAGGTTATGGCTACTGTAGTAGCGGTCCTCCATTCTCAGGGTCACTCGGTGATCCCGTACTTGGACGATCTGTTGATCAAGGCACCCTCTCAAGAGGCATGCCAACACAGCCTCGACGCTACCCTGGAGACTCTCCAGAGTTTCGGGTGGATCATCAATTTTCCAAAGTCAAATCTGACACCGGCCCAATCGCTCACATACCTTGGCATGGAGTTTCATACCCTCTCAGCGATAGTGAAGCTTCCGCTGATCAAGCAGCGGTCACTACAGACAGGGGTACAATCTCTCCTTCAAGGCCAGTCACACCCCTTGAGGCGCCTCATGCACTTCCTGGGGAAGATGGTGGCAGCAATGGAAGCAGTCCCTTTCGCGCAGTTTCACCTGCGTCCTCTTCAATGGGACATCCTACGCAATTGGGACAGGAAGCCGACGTCCCTCGACAGGACCGTCTCCCTCTCTCAGGCGACCAAAGCTTCCCTTCGGTGGTGGCTTCTTCCCACTTCATTATCGAAGGGGAAATCCTTCCTACCCCCATCCTGGGAGGTGGTCACGACGGACGCGAGTCTGTCAGGGTGGGGAGCGGTTTTTCTCCACCACAGGGCTCCGGGTACGTGGACCCAGCAAGAGTCCTCGCTTCAGATCAATGTTCTGGAAATTCGGGCAGTGTATCTTGCCCTGAAAGCGTTCCAGCAGTGGCTGGAAGGCAAGCAGATCCGAATTCAGTCGGACAATTCCACAGCGGTGGCATACATCAACCACCAAGGCAGCACACGCAGTCGACAAGCCTTCCAGGAAGTCCGGCGGATTTTGATGTGGGTGGAAGCCACGGCCTCCACCATATCCGCAGTTCACATCCCAGGCGTGGAAAACTGGGAAGCAGACTTTCTCAGTCGCCAGGGCATGGACGCAGGGGAATGGTCCCTTCACCCGGACGTGTTTCAGGAGATCTGTTGCCGCTGGGGGGTGCCGGACGTCGACCTCATGGCGTCCCGGCACAACAACAAGGTACCAACGTTCATGGCACGGTCTCAAGATCCCAGAGCTCTGGCGGCAGACGCCTTAGTTCAGGATTTGTCGCAGTTTCAGCTCCCTTATGTGTTTCCTCCGCTGGCACTGTTGCCCAGAGTGTTACGCAAGATCAGGGCCGACTGCCGCCGCGCCATCCTCGTCGCTCCAGACTGGCCGAGGAGGTCGTGGTACCCGGATCTGTGGCATCTCACGGTCGGCCAACCGTGGGCACTACCAGACCGACCAGACTTGCTGTCTCAAGGGCCGTTTTTCCATCTGAATTCTGCGGCCCTCAACCTGACTGTGTGGCCATTGAGTCCTGGATCCTAGCGTCTTCAGGGTTATCTCAAAAAGTCATTGCCACTATGAGACAGGCTAGGAAACCAACGTCCGCCAAGATTTATCACAGGACGTGGAAAATTTTCCTGTCGTGGTGCTCTGCTCAGGGTTTTTCTCCCTGGCCATTTGCATTACCTACTTTTCTGTCCTTCCTTCAATCTGGACTGGAAAAGGGTTTGTCGCTCGGTTCCCTTAAGGGACAAGTTTCAGCGCTCTGTGTTTTTCCAGAAGCGCCTAGCTAGACTTCCACAGGTACGCACGTTCCTGCAGGGAGTTTGTCACATCGTTCCACCTTACAAGCGGCCGTTAGAACCCTGGGATCTAAACAGGGTGCTGATGGTTCTTCAGAAACCACCATTCGAGCCAATGAGAGATATCTCTCTCTCACGACTTTCGCAGAAAGTGGTTTTTCTAGTAGCAGTCACTTCTCTTCGGAGAGTGTCTGAGCTAGCAGCGTTGTCGTGCAAAGCCCCTTTTCTGGTTTTTCACCAGGACAAGGTGGTTCTACGTCCGGTTCCGGAATTTCTCCCTAAGGTGGTATCCCCCTTTCATCTCAATCGGGATATCTCCTTACCCTCTTTTTATCCTCATCCAGTTCACCAATGTGAAAAGGATTTGCACTTGTTAGATCTGGTGAGAGCACTCAGACTCTACATTTCTCGTACGGCGCCCCTGCGCCGCTCGGATGCACTCTTTGTCCTTGTCGCTGGCCAGCGTAAAGGGTCACAGGCTTCCAAATCAACCCTGGCTCGGTGGATCAAGGAGCCAATTATCGAAGCTTACCGTTCGGCTGGGCTTCCGGTTCCCTCAGGGCTGAAGGCCCATTCTACCTGAGCCGTGGGAGCGTCCTGGGCTTTGAGGCACCAGGCTACGGCTCAACAGGTGTGTCAGGCGGCTACCTGGTCGAGCCTGCACACTTTCACGAAGCACTATCAGGTGCATACCTATGCTGCGGCGGATGCCAGCCTAGGTAGACGAGTCCTTCAGGCGGCGGTTGCCCACCTGTAGGAAAGGGCCGTTTTACGGCTCTCTTACGAGGTATTATTTTACCCACCCAGGGACTGCTTTTGGACGTTCCAATTGTCTGGGTCTCCCAATAGAGCGAAAAAGAAGAAGGGAATTTTGTTTACTTACCGTAAATTCCTTTTCTTCTAGCTCTAATTGGGAGACCCAGCACCCGCCCCTGTTTTTTTGTGTACACATGTTGTTCATGTTGAATGGTTTCAGTTCTCCGAGTTTTCCTTCGGATTGAAGTTACTTTAAACCAGTTTATAATTTATTTTTCCTCCTTCTTGCTTTTGCACCAAAACTGAGGAGCCCGTGGGAGCACGGGGGGTGTATAGGCAGAAGGGGAGGGGCTTAACACTTTTGAGTGTAGTACTTTGTGCGGCCTCCGGAGGCATAGCCTATACACCCAATTGTCTGGGTCTCCCAATTAGAGCTAGAAGAAAAGGAATTTACGGTAAGTAAACAAAATTCCCTTCTTCTCAGTCGTCAGGGCATGGATGCGGGGGAATGGTCCCTGCACCCAGAGGTGTTTTGAGAGATCTGTCGCCGCTGGGGAACGCCGGACGTCGATCTCATGGCGTCACGGCACAACAACAAGGTCCCGGCCTTCATGGCACGATCTCAAGATCACAGAGCTCTGGCGGCGGACGCATTAGTCCAGGATTGGTCGCAGTTTCGACTGCCTTATGTATTTCCTCCTCTGGCAATGCTGCCCAGAGTACTACGCAAGATCACTGCCGACTGCCGTCGCGCCATTCTCGTCGCTCCAGACTGGCCGAGGCGGTCATGGTACCCGGATCTGTGGCATCTCACGGTGGGTCAGCCGTGGGCGCTGCCAGACCGCCCAGACTTGCTGTCGCAAGGGCCGTTTTTCCATCTGAATTCTGCGGCCCTCAACCTGACTGTGTGGCCATTGAGTCCTGGCTCCTAGCGTCTTCAGGGCTGTCTCAGGATGTCATTGCCACTGAGACAGGCCAGGAAACCGACGTCCGCCAAGATCTATCACAGGACTTGGCGGATTTTCTTGTCCTGGTGTTCTGATAAAGGTTTTACTCCCTGGCCTTTTGCCTTACCCACTTTTCTTTCCTTCCTTCAATCCGGAATGGATAAGGGGTTGTCACTTAGTTCTCTCAAAGGGCAAGTATCGGCACTCTCAATATTCTTTCAAAAGCGCCTGGCCAAGCTTCCGCAGGTCCGCACGTTCCTGCAGGGAGTTTGCCACATAGTCCCACCTTACAAGCTCCCGCTTGAACCCTGGGACCTTAACAGGGTGCTAACGGCTCTTCAGAAACCGCCTTTTGAACCGCTGCGTGATATCTCCTTATCACGTCTTTCGCAGAAGGTGGCATTTCTAGTAGCAGTTACTTCACTCCGTAGAGTGTCGGAGCTTGCAGCACTGTCATGCAAAGCCCCCTTCCTGGTTTTTCAGGCAGGTCCTTCAGGCGGCGGTGGCCCACCTGTAGGAGGGAGTCGTGTCGACTCTTATCGAGGTATTCTTTTACCCACCCAGGGACTGCTTTTGGACGTCCCAATTGTCTGGGTCTCCCAATGGAGCGACAAAGAAGAAGGGAATTTTGTTTACTTACCGTAAATTCCTTTTCTTCTAGCTCCTATTGGGAGACCCAGCACCCGCCCCTGTTCCCTTCGGGCTGGTTGTTCTTTTGTGTACACATGTTGTTCATGTTCAATTGTTTCATGGTTTTCAGTTCTCCGAACATCCTTCGGATTGAATTTACCTTTAACCAATTTATAAGTTTCCTCCTTCCTGCTTTTGCACCAAAACTGAGGAGCCCGTGAGGCACGGGAGGGTGTATAGGCAGAGGGGAGAGGTTACACTTTTGAGTGTAATACTTTGTGTGGCCTCCGGAGGCAGAAGCTATACACCCAATTGTCTGGGTCTCCCAATAGGAGCTAGAAGAAAAGGAATTTACGGTAAGTAAACAAAATTCCCTTCTTTCCGGCGGATTCTCTAGCTTTTGCCTGAGAACCGCGCCGATGGTGCCTGCTTGTCGGCCTCGCCGCTTAAATTTAGGCCCCGGCTTCGCCGGAGGCCTAGTTTCGTTTTCCTGCCCTCGCATGTCACTCATGCAGAGGGACAGGTTCGGCTCCTCCCGGCGGCCGTTCTACACAGGGGAGGGACACTCCCCACTGCTGGGGCGTCCCTCCTTCCCTGCAGGTCTCTATAGCCCTCCAGTTCCCGCTCTTTTATAGGAACGCCCCCTAGTCATTTCTCAGGCAGAGTTCACTCTGCTCTGGGACATCCTGCATTCTGCATTTCTGCTGAGGTGCTGCGACTGGGGGACCGGGCTTCAGGATCTGGAGGGCACACAACACCGCGCTCAGCGGTCTGGTAAGCCACAGCCGGTCTCCGGTTGTGGACCTCTGTATACCACCAGCATGTCTCACACAAGGAGCAAGGCCCAGTGGTCTCTCAGGCTGCTGCTGCACCTGTGACTGAACCCCCGGCCTGGGTAGAGTCCTTTTCTAGGTCCATATCCCAGTCATTTGCTGAGTCCATGGGGCTTTTGTCCAGGACTTTAATGAATATGCATCAGCCCCCCTCACAGGGTGCCTCTAATACTCTTGACAGAGGACTCCTATCCTCTGACCTCCGTCCATCGGAGCTCACGGAGGATTCATCATCTGATCCCAGACCCCGTCCTTCTAAGAGAAGGCGCAGGGTTTCCTCCCCCTCCCCATCCCACGGCTCTGTCTCAAGAGCTGACTCTCAAGATGAGGAGGATGCCCTCACTGGGGGCTCGGAGGCTATGTATCCCATCGATTTCTCTGAGGGTGACTCAGATCTTAGTGACTTGATTGCTTCTATTAATTCTGTGCTGGATCTCAATCCGCCAGTGTCAGAGGAGCAACTCTCTTTGGCAGAAAAACATCAGTTTACCTCGCCTAAGAGAGTGAAGAGTGTGTTCTTTAACCACTCCAGTCTTCAGACCGCTGTGACCAAACCCAGGGCCTGCCCTGACAAACGCTTTCCAAAGCGTAGTTCTGATGACCGGTTTCCATTTCCACCTGAGGTGGTCAAGGAGTGGTCTCACTCCCCAAAGGTAGACCCTCCGGTGTCTAGGCTATCAGCCCGGACCGTTGTGTCGGTGGCTGACGGCACCTCACTTAAGGATTCCACTGACCGTCAGATTGACCGTCTGGCCAAATCTGTGTATGAAGCTGCAGGGGGCCGCGTTTTCCCCGACTTTTGCAGCAGTGTGGGCTCTCAAAGCCATCTCTGCTTCTCTAGAGGAGATGCATTCCCTCACCAAGGAATCTATGCCTGAGATGGTTACCTTAACTGCTCAGGCTTCAGCCTTTTCATCTTATGCCATGTCTGCCATGCTAGAGGCTGCTCACCGCACTGCGGTGGCTTCAGCTAATTCTCTTGTTATCCGCAGGATTTTGTGGCTTCGAGAGTGGAAGGCAGATGCTTCTTCCAAGAAGTTTCTTGCTGGGCTCCCTTTTGCTGGTTCACGGCTGTTTGGTGAACAGCTGGATGAAATCATTAAAGAAGCTACTGGCGGGAAGAGTACTTCCATGCCACAAACCAAGACCAGGAAACCCGCCCAGGGTAGGAATCAATCGAGGTTTCGTTCCTCCAACTGGTCATCCTCTAAGCCTTCCGCCTCGTCCGCTAACTCAGCCAAGGATCAGAAATCCAAAAGCGCATCCGCAGAAGACCGCAGGAGGTTCTCCCACTAAGGCAGCTTCCTCATGACTCTCGGCCCGCTCCAGCCACGTCCTTAGTCGGTGGCAGGCTCTCCCACTTTGGCGACGCTTGGTTAAAGCAGGTCTCCGATCAGTGGGTGAGAGATATCATATCTTACGGCTACAGGATAGAATTCTCTTCCAGCCCTCCAAACAGATTTTTTTCTCTCAACTCCCCCCTGCTCCAAGGCCGCCGCCTTCTCGCAGGCCGTGGCGTCCTTGCAGGCAAACGGAGTGATTGTCCCAGTTCCCGCTCAGGAACGGTTCAGAGGTTTTTACTCAAATCTCTTCCTAGTTCCAAAAAAGGACGGTACCTTCCGGCCCATCCTGGATCTCATGCTTCTCAACAAGCATGTCCGGGTGCGGCATTTTCGCATGGAGTCTCTGCGATCAGTCATTGCCTCTATGACCCAAGGGGAGTTCCTGGCGTCCATCGACATCAGAGATGCCTATCTACATGTGCCAATCGCAGTGTCACATCAGCGTTGATTACGTTTTGCGATAGGAGAGGATCATTTCCAATTCGTGGCTCTCCCCTTTGGGTTAGCCACGGCCCCTCGGGTATTCGCCAAGGTCATGGCGGCAGTGATTGCGGTCCTGCACCTCCAGGGGTTAGCAGTGCTTCCTTATCTGGACGACCTTCTGGTCAAGGGTCCATCCAGCGCAGACTGTCAGCGGAGTGTTTCGCTCACTCTCGCCACCCTAGCCCAATTCGGGTGGATTGTCAATCTTCCCAAATCCACTCTGACTCCGACCCAGAGTCTCACGTACCTAGGGATGCAGTTCGAGACTTTGCCGGCACTTGTGAAGTTGCCCTTAATCAAACAGCAGTCTCTCCGGCTAGCGGTGCGCTCTCTCCTGAGGCCCCGCCGTTATTCCCTCAGGTGCCTGATGCAGGTGCAGTTCAAATTGTGGCCTCCATGGAGGCGGTTCCCTTTGCCCAGTTCCATCTGCAGCTGGACATTCTCCGCTGTTGGGACAAGCGGCCTTCCTCCTTACAGAGGTTAGTGGCTCTGTCGCCACGGACCAGGAGCTCTCTTCAGTGGTGGCTTCGACCACTCTCCCTGTCCCAAGGGCGCTCCTTCCTGACTCCGTCCTGGGTGATTCTCACCACGGATGCCAGCCTATCCGGCTGGGGAGCGGTACATCTCCACCACAGAGCACAGGGCACTTGGACTCCGTCCGAGTCAGCCCTTTCAATCAATGTGCTGGAAACCAGAGCTGTGCTTCTAGCTCTCCTAGCCTTTCACCACCTGTTGGCGGGCAGGCACATTCGAGTCCAGTCAGACAACGCGACAGCGGTTGCCTACATCAATCACCAAGGCGGGACACGCAGCCGCCTGGCAATGTTGGAGGTCCAACGCATTCTTCAATGGGCGGAGGACTCCAAGTCCACCATATCCGCAGTCCACATTCCTGGCGTAGAAAACTGGGAGGCAGATTATCTCAGCCGTCAATCCGTGGACGGTGGCGAGTGGTCCCTGCACCCGGCAGTGTTTCAGTCAATCTGCCACAAGTGGGGCACTCCGGACGTGGACCTAATGGCATCCCGTCACAACAACAAGGTTCCGGTTTACGTGGCTCGCTCCCACGATCCTCAGGCCTTCGCCGCGGACGCTCTGGTTCAAGACTGGTCCCAGTTTCGTTTGTCCTACGTGTTTCCCCCTCTAGCTCTCTTGCCCAGAGTCCTGCGCAAGATCAGAATGGAGGGCCGTCGAGTCATCCTCATTGCACCGGACTGGCCCAGGCGAGCTTGGTATCCGGACCTGCTCCAACTGTCCGTGGAGATGCCGTGGCATCTTCCGGACCGTCCAGACCTGCTCTCGCAAGGTCCGTTTTTCCGCCCGAATTCTGCGGCACTCAAATTGATGGCGTGGCTCTTGAGTCCTGGATTTTGACGGCTTCTGGTATTCTTCCTAAAGTCATCTCCACTATGACTCGGGCCCGTAAGTCTTCCTCCGTCAAGATCTATCACAGGACTTGGAAAATGTTCCTGTCCTGGTGTCGCTCTTCCGGCCATTCTCCTTGGCCATTCTCGTTGCCGACCCTTCTGTCTTTTTTACAGTCCGGTCTGCAGCTAGGACTGTCCCTCAACTCTCTCAAGGGACAAGTCTCAGCTCTATCAGTGCTGTTCCAGCGGCGTCTCGCCCGGCTGGCTCAGGTCCGCACCTTCATGCAAGGTGCGTCTCACATCATTCCGCCTTACCGGTGGCCCTTGGATCCCTGGGACCTTAACTTGGTCCTCACGGTATTGCAGAAACCCCCTTTCGAGCCCCTTAGGGAGGTTTCTTTGTATCGTCTTTCTCAAAAGGTGGCCTTTCTAGTTGCCATAACTTCTCTCAGGAGAGTTTCTGATTTTGGCTGCGCTCTCCTCGGAGTCACCTTTTTTGGTTTTTCACCAAGACAAGGTAGTTCTCCGTCCGACCCCGGACTTTCTTCCTAAGGTGGTCTCTCCCTTCCACCTTAACCAGGATATTTCCTTGCCTTCCTTCTGTCCAGGCCCTGTTCATCGCTTTGAGAAAGCGCTGCATACTCTAGATCTGGTGCGGGCTCTCCGCATTTATGTGTCTCGCACCGCTGCGCTTAGGCGGTGCATCTCTCTTTTTGTGCTAACCACAGGGCGGCGCAAGGGTCTCTCTGCTTCTAAGCCGACCTTGGCCCGTTGGATTAGATCGACCATTTCGGACGCCTACCAGAGTACTCAGGTGCCTCCCCCGCTGGGGATCAAAGCACACTCGACCAGAGCTGTCGGTGCCTCTTGGGCTTTTAGGCACCAGGCTACGGCTCAACAAGTCTGTCAGGCTGCCACTTGGACTAGCCTGCATACCTTTTCGAAGCACTACCAAGTGCATGCTCATGCTTCGGCAGATGCGAGCTTGGGCAGACGCATCCTTCAGGCGGCTGTCGCCCACTTGTGAAGTTAGGCTCCGCCTACTTCTTAGTTTTTCTGTTTATTCCCACCCAGGGACAGCTTTGGAACGTCCCATGGTCTGGGTCTCCCAAAGGAACGATAAAGAAAAAGAGAATTTTGTTACTTACCGTAAATTCTTTTTCTTACAGTTCCGTATTGGGAGACCCAGCTCCCTCCCTGTTGCCTGTTGGCAATTTTCTTGTTCCGTGTGTTTATCACCGGCTGTTGTCGTGGACAGAGTCTCCGGTTGTTCCGGTTTTTACTCGGTTCTACTTGTGGGTGGCTATTCTCCTTCAGCTTTTGCACTAAACTGGCTAGGACTGGCTACCAGGGGGTGTATAAGCTCAGAGGGAGGAGCTACACTTTTAAGTGTAGTACTTTGTGTGTCCTCCGGAGGCAGAAGCTATACACCCAATGTCTGGGTCTCCAAATACGGAACTATAAGAAAAAGAATTTACGGTAAGCAACAAAATTCTCTTTTTCTTTGTCGCTCTATTGGGAGACCCAGACAATTGGGTGTATAGGCTATGCCTCCGGAGGCAGCACAAAGTATTACACTCAAAAGTGTTAAGCCCCTCCCCTTCTGCCTATACACCCCCCGTGCTCCCACGGGCTCCTCAGTTTTTTGCTTTGTGCGAAGGAGGCAGACATGCACAGCACAGCTCCACAGATTGGTCAGCAGCAGCTGCTGACCAGGTCGGATGGAAGAAAAGTGGGCCCATATAGGGCCCCCAGCATGCTCCCTTCTCACCCCACTCTTGTCGGCGGTGTTGTTAAGGTTGAGGTATCCATTGCGGGTACGGAGGCTGGAGCCCACATGCTGCTTTCCTTCCCCATCCCCCTCAGGGCTCTGGGTGAAGTGGGATCCTATCGGTCTCCAGGCACTGAGACCGTGCTTCATCCACAACTCCTGTGGAGACTGCTGGATAGGAGCCGTGTTCCGTTCAGGGACATGGCCCTGCTACTTGGAGGTACTCTGTATCCCTGTAGGGACCGCGCACGGCAACACCTCAGCTTTGCTGGGTGTGCTAGTGCACCGGGGACCGCGGCGCTGACCGGGTCTATATGTGCCATTACACACTCAGCGTCGCTGAGTGTGTTTTATATGTAGGGGCTACCGCGCTAACCGCCGCTGCCATGTGAAACTGCGGCGCGGCTGGGACTTGTAGTTCGCCGGGGACTTCGGCGTCGGCCGCGCTTTTACGGCGGCGACGCTTATACTAGAGTCCCCGGCTTTCTTGCGGCCTAGCTTCCTTTTTCCCGCCCTCAGCCCTGACAGGCAGGGGAAGGGCGGGACGCTGCACGGAAGAGAGGGACAAACGAGCAGCATGAGGGCTGGAGCATGCTTTGCATACTCCACTCCCCTCACTGTGCACTGTGTGAGACGCCCACGGCTCCCTCCTCTCGTCAGGACGCCGCAGCCATTTCCTGTCAGCTCCTCCGACGCTGCAGAGAGGGACAAACCCTGGGAAACCCAGACACGGTCTCTGGTGGCCTCACAACCGCTTTAGGCGGCTGGTAAGCAGCACATGTGGTGTTAGCCCCATGGTGCTGTAGTGTATTGATACATTCTGTGTTATCACTATATACTTTACACTGTATGAGCACAGTTCATTATGGCTATTTACCCTTTTGTGTTAATCAGGGAAAACAATAGCATGGCGCCCACAAAGACAGGGGTGCCAAAAAACAGGATTATTATGCTGCCTGCGCCGCTTGTACGACCCAGCTGCCGGCAGGTCCCATTGACCCTCATTGTGTGCAATGTGTGGCCCCTGTGACTCTCTTCTTCAGCCAGAGCATCTGCTAAGAGGGGCCCAGGGGGAGACACCTGTTGACACGGTCCTTAGTGACGGGGATGGAGTTTGCAAAACTCTCTTAGACTATGGCTGAGATACTAGAAGCCTTGCAGTCCAGGCCGGTATCTCAGCAAAGGGACTCTGTTGAATCATTGTTCCCTGGCCCCCCTCAATTGGAACAACAATGTCCTCCCGGGATACATTCCAGGCTGAGGGTTCTGACTTAGACCCCAGCCCCAGACCGACTAAGCGGGCTCGCTTAGAATTTCCCTCGACATCATGTTGTTAAGGGTCTCAGCGGGGGGAATCTCCGGTTGATGATGCGGAGACAGCTGATCAGGATTCTGATCCTGAGGGCGCTCTCAATCGTAATACTCCAGACGGGGACGCCATAGTGAACGATCTTATTGCGTCCATCAATCAAATGCTGGATATTTCTCCCTCAGCTCCTCCGGCGGAGGAGTCAGATTATCAGCAGGAGTAATTCCGCTTCAGGTTCCCCAAGCGTACACCGAGTATGTTTCTAGACCATTCTGATTCCAGAGAGGCAGTCCAGAATCACCATGCTTGTCCAGATAAGCGTTTTTTCTTAGCGCCTTAAGGATACACGTTGTCCTTTTCCACCTGACGTGGTTAAAGGTTGGACTCAGTGTCTCAGAGTGGACCCTCCAATCTCACAGACTGGCGGCTAGATCATTACTTGCAGTGGAAGATGGAGCCTCGCTCAAAGATGCCACTGACGGGCAGATGGAGCTCTGGTTGAAATCCATCTATGAAGCTATCGGAGCTTCTTTTGTCCCAGCATTCGCAGCCGTATGGGCGCTACAAGCTATCTCAGCAGGTCAAGCGCAAATTGAAGCAGCCACATGCACGGCCGCGCCACAAGTGGCATCCATTACCTCCCAAACCTCGGCAACGCTATTAGTGCTGTCCTGGACTCTGCGAGCTGTACGGCGGTTGCGGCCGCCAATTCGGTGGTACTCCGCAGGGCCTTATGGCTACGGGAATGGAAGGCAGATTCTGCTTCCAAAAAAGCGCTTAACCAGTTTGCCAATTTGTGGCGACAGGTTGTTTGGCGAGCGTCTGGATGAAGTCATCAAACAATCCAAGGGAAAGGATACATCCTTACCCCAGTCCCAACCAAACATATCCCAACAGAGGAGAGGGCAGTCGAGGTTTCGCTCCTCTCGGGGCGCGGGCAGGTCCCAATTCTCCTCGTCCACAAGGTCTCAGAAAGACAAAGGAGCTCTGATGCATGGCGGTCTAAGTCACGTCCTAAACAGACCACCGGGGGCGCCGCTAACAAAGCGGCTTCCTCATGACTTTCGGCCTCCGCTAGTAGCATCCTCGGTCGGTGGCAGGCTCTCCCGCTTTTGCGACACCGGGCTGCCACAAATAAAAGACCGCTGGGTGAGAGTTATTCTGTCTCACGGTTACGAGATAGAGTTTACCTCTCGTCCCCCGACTCGATTCTTCAGGTCATCCCCGCCTCCCGAGCGAGCCGAGGCTCCTCTGCAGGCGCGGCGCACTCTGACGGCTGAAGGAGTGGTCATCCCTGTTCCTCTTCAGCAACAGAGCCACGGTTTTTACTCCAACTTGTTGGTGGTCTCAAAGAAGGACGGGTCTTTCCGCCCGGTCCTGGACCTGAAACTGCTCAACAGACGGGTAAAAACCAGGCGGTTCCGGATGGAATCCCTCCGCTCCGTCATCGCCTCAATGTCCCAAGGAGATTTCCTTGCATCAATCGATATCAAAAATGCTTATCCCCATGTACCGATTGCTCCAGAGCACCAGCGCTTCTTGCGCTTCACCATAGGACACGAATACCTGCAATTCGTGGCACTGCCGTTCGGCCTGGCAACAGCCCCACGGGTTTTTACCAAGGTTATGGCTACTGTAGTAGCGCTCCTACACTCCCTGGGTCACTCGGTGATCCAGTATTTGGACGATCTGCTGATCAAGGCACCCTCTCTAGAGGCATGCCAACGCAGCCTTGACGCTACCCTGGAGACTCTCCAGGGTTTCGGGTGGATCATCAATTTTCCAAAGTCAAATCTGACACCGGCCCAATCGCTGACATATCTTGGCACGAAGTTTCATACTCTCAGTGATAGTGAAGCTTCCGCTGATCAAACAGCAGTCACTACGGAAAGGGGTACAATCTCTCCTTCAAGGCCAGTCACACCCCGTGAGGCGCCTCACGCACTTCCTGGGGAAGATGGTGACAGCAATGGAGGCAGTCCCTTTCGCGCAATTTCACCTGCGTCCCCTTCAATGGGACATCCTATGCAAATGGGACAGGAAGCCGACGTCCCTCGTCAGGACCGTCTCCCTCTCTGACGACCAAAGCTTCCCTTCGGTGGTGGCTTATTCCCACTTCATTAGCGAAGGGGAAATCTTTCCTACCCCCATCCTGGGAAGTAGTCACGACGGACGCGAGTCTGTCAGGGTGGGGAGCGGTTTTTCTCCACCACAGGGCTTAGGGTACGTGGACCCAGCAAGAGTCCTCGCTTCAGATCAATGTTCTGGAAATACGGGCAGTGTATCTTGCCCTGAAAGCTTTCCAGCAGTGGCTGGAAGGCAAGCAGATCAGAATTCAGTCGGACATTTCCACAGTGGTGGCATACATCAGCCACCAAGGCGGCACACGCAGTCGGCAAGCCTCCCAGGAAGTCCGGCGGATTTTGATGTGGGTGTAAGCCACGGCCTCCACCATCTATGCAGTTCACATTCCAGGCGTGGAAAACTGGGAAGCGGATTATCTCAGTCGCCAGGGCATGGACACAGGGGAATGGTCCCTTCACCCGGGCGTGTTTCAGGAGATCTGTTGCCGCTGGGGGGTGCCGGACGTCGACTTCATGGCGTCCCGGCACAATAACAAGGTACCGACGTTCATGGCACGGTCTCAAGATCCCAGAGCTCTGGCGGCAGACGCCTTAGTTCAGGATTGGTCGCAGTTTCAGCTCCCTTGTGTGTTCCTCCGCTGGCACTGTTGCCCAGTGTGTTACGCAAGATCAGGGCCGACTGCCGCCGCGTCATCCTCGTCGCTCCAGACTGGCCGAGGAGGTCGTGGTACCCGGATCTGTGGCATCTCACGGTCGGCCAACCGTGGGCACTACCAGACCGACCAGGCTTGCTATCTCAAGGGCCGTTTTTTTTCCATCTGAATTCTGCGGCCCTCAACCTGACTGTGTGGCCATTGAGTCCTGGATCCTAGCGTCTTCAGGATTATCTCAAGACGTCATTGCCACTATGAGACAGGCTAGGAAACCAACGTCCGCCAAGATCTACCACAGGACGTGAAAAATTTTCCTGTCATGGTGCTCTGCTCAGGGTTCTTCTCCCTGGCACTTTGCCTTGCCCATTTTTTCTGTCCTTCCTTCAATCTGGACTGGAAAAGGGTTTGTCGCTCAACTCCCTTAAGGGACAAGTCTCAGCGCTCTCTGTGTTTTTTCCAGAAGCGCCTAGCCAGACTTCCACAGGTACGCACGTTCCTGCAGGGGGTTTGTCACATCGTTCCTCCTTACAAGCTGACGTTAGAACCCTGGATTCTGAACAGGGTGCTGCTGGCTCTTTAGAAATCACCATTTGAGACAATGAGAGATATTTCTCTCTCTCACGCCTTTCGCAGAAAGGGTTTTTTCTAGTAGCAGTCACTTCACTTCGGAGAGTGTCTGAGCTAGCAGCGCTGTCATGCAGAGCCCCTTTCCTGGTTGTTCACCAGGACAAGGTGGTTCTGCGCAGGGCTGTGGAGTCGGAGTCGGAGCTCATTTTGGTGGAGTCGGAGTCGGTATAAAATGCACCGACTCCGACTCCTAAAATATATAATAAATTGGGGACAGGAGTGCAATGCAGAATGTGCTGAATATTTTACTAAATAACAACATTTAGTATAATGCTTATATTTAAGTGAAAAATTTATTGTAGTACAATGTGAACATCAGACATTTAATTGTTTTTATGATACAATAATCAAGATATTTGGATAGAACATAAAATATTTATTGGAATACAACTTTAGAACACAAAAAAACTAATAAATTGTAAATATGTAATATATATAATATATATATATATATATATATATATACAGTGTATATACACACACACAAGATATATATGTAATCTACTGTATATTACATAGTGTATTACATATTTACAATTTATTACAGTTTTTTGTGTTCTAAAGTTGTATTCCAATAAATATATTTTATGTTCTATCCAAATATCTTGATTATTGTATCATAAAAATTATTAAATGTCTGATGTTCACATACACATATTCATGTACTACAATAAATTTTTCACCTAACTATAAGCAATATATGTAGGAGCCGGAGCCGGAGTCGGAGCCGGAGTCGGTGCAAGAGAATTTGAGGAGTCGGAGTCGAAGGTTTGGCTTACCGACTCCACAGCCCTGGTTCTGCGTCCGGTTCCGGACTTTCTCTCTAAGGTGGTATCCCCCTTTCATCTCAATCAGGATATCTCCTTACCTTTTTTTTTGTCCTCATCCAGTTCACCAATGTGAAAAGGATTTGCACTTGTTAGATCTGGTGAGAGCACTCAGACTCTACATTTCTCGTACGGCGCCCCTGCGCCGCTCGGATGCACTCTTTGTCCTTGTCGCTGGCCAGCGTAAAGGGTCACAGGCTTCCAAATCAACCTTGGCTCGGTGGATCAAGGAGCCAATTCTCGAAGTCCACCGTTCGGCTGGGCTTCCGGTTCCCTCAGGGCTGAAGGCCCATTCTACCAGAGCCGTGGGTGCGTCCTGGGCTTTGAGACACCAGGATACGGCTCAGCAGGTGTGTCAGGCGGCTACCTGGTCGAGCCTGCACACTTTCACGAAACATTATCAGTTGCATACCTATGCTTCGGCGGATGCCAGCCTAGGTAGACGAGTCCTTCAGGCGGCGATTGCGCACCTGTAGGAAGAGGCCGTTTTACGGCTCTCTTACGAGGTATTATTTTACCCACCCAGGGCTTGCTTTTGGACATCCCAATTGTCTGGGTCTCCCAATAGAGCGACAAAGAAGGGAATTTTGTTTACTTACCGTAAATTCCTTTTCTTCTAGCTCTAATTGGGAGACCCAGCACCCGCCCCTGTTTTTTTGTGTACACATGTTGTTCATGTTGAATGGTTTCAGTTCTCCGATATTCCTTCGGATCGAAGTTACTTTAAACCAGTTTATAATTCTTTTTCCTCCTCCTTGCTTTTGCACCAAAACTGAGGAGCCCGTGGGAGCACGGGGGGTGTATAGGCAGAAGGGGAGGGGCTTAACACTTTTGAGTGTAATACTTTGTGCTGCCTCCGGAGGCATAGCCTATACACCCAATTGTCTGGGTCTCCCAATTAGAGCTAGAAGAAAAGGAATTTACGGTAAGTAAACAAAATTCCCTTCTTTTTGCAGGTTGGTCCCTGCGGGTTTTTACCATTATCTATGGCAAAAACTGCAGGTACCATTGGAAATTAAGTGCCATGCACATTAATTCCGCAGCAGAAATTCTGCGGCAAGATCCGCAGGGACAAAAAAAAACCGCAGTGTGCGCACAGCATTTTTTAATCCCCATAGATTTTTCTGCAGAAGGACTGCAGAAATGTTATAAACCTTTTCTGCCGCATTCCTTCAGCGAAATCCGCGGTAAATCCGCAGCGTGCGCACAGGGCCTTATTGCGTGTTCTTTTCATATCAGTCTGTTTTACCCACCCAGCATCCAAGATCCCATCTGCCAGGCGTTTGTATGGTCTCACCGTGTTTTTGTGGGTTTCCACTGGGTACTCCAGTTTCCTCCCACACTCTAAAGGGTACTTTACACACTGCGACATCGCTAGCGATCTCGTTAGCGATGTGAAATTCTAGATCGCAAGTGCGATCTTTTGAGATCGCACATGCGTAAAATGACCTATGTGCGATCTCAAAAGATCGCACTTGCGATCTAGAATTTCACATCGCTAACGAGATCGCTAGCGATGTCGCAGTGTGTAAAGTACCCTTAAGGCTATGTGCCCACACTGTGGAAAATGCGCGGATTTTGCCGCGGATTTCTCGCGGAAAAGCCGCAAATTTTCAAAAAATCTGCAGCACAGCTACTCCCCAGCCATTTCTATGGCATTTGGGAAATGCTGTGCCCACGCTGCGGGAAATCGTGCGGATTTTCGTGCGGAAAAATCAGCAGCATGTCAATTATTCCTGCGGATTTCTCCGCAGGGTCCCATATACTTACCTGCCTCACCGGAGTCACTTTCTTTGTCCGGTGTATAGGAGCGCGGTGAATCCAGGTACAGGAAGGAAGAGGTGGGGCGGAGCCTGCACAAGCTCTGGTCATGTGACAGCCGGAGCTAGTTCAGGCCTGCCCACCTTCTCCTGCAGACGCTGAGAGAGTGACCCGGCTGCCGGAAAGCGAGATGCTGCATGATGGAGGTAAGTATGAACTCCCCCGATCACTCAGCACTTGTTCTGCATTGAGGATGCAGTGCCGAAGCCATGGTACTGTATCCTCAATGCAGAATGACCGCAATATATCCGCAGGACATTCCGCAGCATGGAAACAGACAAAAGTTGTGCTGCTGTTTCCTGGGAGCACCTGCGGATATATCCGCAGGACACTGTCCCCGTGGGCACATAGCCTAAGGACATACAGATAGGAAATGTAGATTGTGAGCCCCAATGGGGGGACAGTGATGATCATATCTGTAAAACACTGTGGAGTTAATAGCGCCGCTATATAAGTGACTAAAATAAATATAGTTAATCTGAATTCGTTAAATTGGCCCGACTAGATGTACTCTAAGGAAATATTTGCAATTTCTATTGATTCAAAGTGGAAATGACTGGTCCTCATTGTGTACTGCTATAACTGTGTAACATAATGGATGTTTCAGCACTTTATTATCCTCGTCTAGAGTGCAGTCGTCTTCGCACCTTTACAGCTGCCTTTTTCTGTCCTGCAGGGAGACTTTGGCACTCAGAAGGAAGCTGCATGGGCGATCAGCAACTTAACGATAAGCGGCCGGAAAGACCAGGTAAGCCAAGGACTCAGAACAGAATGTGGGTTATGGAGCTGGGATTTTCTAGAGGTTGTCCAGCATCTGCCTGTGACAGAATACAGTCATACTTGTACTAGATGTGAGTGTTTGATAACGATCACATCTTATAAGGCTTAATTTGCTCATATTCGTTGACTGGTTTTTTTTTTCCCCTGTCATGACATGGAAACTCCAGAGGGAAACTGATGCAGGAATGGATCCTATAGAAATCTGGTGTAAAAAGCTTTGAAAAGTCGCAAACTTTTAGCGCAACGCAATGCTGTGCTAAACTTTTGCGACTTTTTGGCGTTCTCACAACATTTTCTTCGGCGCTCCATTGGGAGACCCAGACGATTGGGTGTATAGCACTGCCTCCGGAGGCCACACAAAGCATTACACTAAAAAGTGTAAGGCCCCTCCCCTTCTGGCTATACACCCCCCGTGGGATCACGGGCTCATCAGTTTTCAAGCTTTGTGCGAAGGAGGTCAGACATCCACGCATAGCTCCACTGTTTAGTCAGCAGTAGCTGCTGACTATATCGGATGGAAGAAAAGAGGGCCCATACTAGGGCCCCCAGCATGCTCCCTTCTCACCCCATTCCTATTGGCGGTGTTTGTTAAGGTTGAGGTACCCATTGTGGGTACGGAGGCTGGAGCCCACATGCTGCTTTCCTTCCCCATCCCCCTGAGGGGCTCTGAGGAAGTGGGATCTTACCGGCCCCCAAGCCCTGAGGCCGGGCTCCATCCACAGACCCGTAGAACCTGCTGGATACGGAGCTGGGTACCGTTCAGGGACAAGGCCCTGCAACATTCAGGTACTCTGTGTCCCCGTATGGACAGGCCGCGCACACTCCAGACTTGCTGGGTGTGCTAGTGCGCCGGGGACAGTAGCGCTGTGCGCTGGGGTTACAGTCACTGCAGTTTCTCTGAGGGACTTTGTGTTGGGGACTGCCGCGCCGGCCGCCCCTGGAGCGGCGGCGCGGCTGAGACTTGTGGTGCGCCGGGGACTTAGCGCCGACTGTGCTTTTACGACGGCGGCGCTTATAAATCTAGTCCCCGGCTTTTGCGGCCTAGCTCCGCTTCGTTCCCGCCCCCACCCTGTCAATCAGGGCAAGGGAGAGACGCTGTAAGATAGTCAGCGCCGAGGGCTGGAGTCTTATTTACATACTCCAGCCCTCTCACTGAGCACAGTGGGGAGCAGGTTTCCCGCACTTTGTCTGCACACGCTCAGGGCCCGCCCCTCTCCACAGGACGCCGGCAGCCATTCCTACATGCAGTCTGGCTGGAGAACGGACACAGGCTCTGGGAGACCCAGACAAGGGATTTCTGGCGACCACACACCCGCGTTAAGCGGGCGGTAAGCAGCACATTAGTGCTGGCCCCACTAGTGCCCCAGTGTTATATTGGTGTATTTTTTTCTCTATACCATATATATATTGCACTGTAAGGTCGCTTCTTGGCTGTATACCCTATATTGCACTGAGGAGACGACAACATGTCATCCGCAAAACGCAAGGGTGCCAAGACACAGGCTGTATACGCTACTTGTGCCGCTTGTGGGGCTGATCTACCGGCAGGTTCCCATGACCCCCATTGTGTGCAATGTTCGGTCCCTGTGCCACTTCGTCAGCCGGAGTCTATGGTGGTAGTGGCCCAGGCAGAGTCACCGGTGAACCCTGTCCCGGTGACGGGGACAGAGTTTGCAGTTTTTGCTGACAAGATGTCTGTCACTATGACAAAAATCCTAGAGACCTTGCAGGCCAGGCCAGTTACTCAGACCATGGACACTGCTGCGTCAATGTTCCCCGGTCCCCCTCAGTTGGAGTTAATCCGTGCTTCAAGGGGGTCCCAGGCATCTCAGGCTGAAGGCTCTGACTCAGATGACAGTCCCAGGCAGCCTAAGCGAGCTCGCTGGGAGAGACCCTCCACGTCATCACGCGGATCAGGGTCTCAGCGAGAAGAGTCTCTGCATGATGAGACAGAGGAGGGTGATCAGGAGTCTAATCCTGAGACCGCTCTCAATCTGGATACTCCTGATGGTGACGCCATGGTAAATGACCTTATAGCGGCCATCAATAGACTGTTGGATATTTCTCCCCCAGCCCCTTCAGCAGAAGAGGCAGCTGCACAGCAGGAGAAGTTCCATTTCAGGTATCCCAAGCGTAAACTGAGTACTTTTCTGGACCACGCTGACTTCAGAGAATCAGTCCAGAAACACCATGCTTATCCAGACAAGCGTTTCTCCAAACGTCTTAAGGATACACGTTATCCCTTTCCCCCTGACGTGGTCAAACGCTGGACCCAGTGTCCAAAGGTGGATCCCCCAATCTCCAGGCTTGCGGCTAGATCCATAGTTGCAGTGGAGGATGGGGCTTCACTTAAAGATGCCAATGACACAGATGGACCTTTTGGTTGAAATCTGTCTATGAAGCTATCGGCGCGTCGTTTGCTCCAGCATTCGCGGCCGTGTGGGCACTCCAAGCTATTTCAGCTGGTCTGGCACAGGTGGACTCTATCATACGTCCAGCAGTGCCGCAAGTGGAGTCCTTAACTTCGCAAATGTCTGCGTTTGCGACCTATGCTATCAACGCTGTCCTGGACTCTACGAGCCGTACCTCAATGGCGTCTGCCAACTCGGTGGTTTTGCGCAGAGCCTTGTGGTTAAAAGAATGGAAAGCGGATTCTGCTTCCAAAAAATGTTTAACCAGCTTGCCACTATCTGTAGACAGACTGTTTGGTGAGCAATTGGCTGAAATCATTAAACAGTCCAAGGGTAAAGACTCCTCCTTACCCCAGCCCAGATCAAGCAAACCTCAACAAAGGAGGTGGCAGTCGAGGTTTCGGTCCTTTCGAGGCTCCGGCAAGGCCCAATTCTCCTCGTCCAAAGGGACTCCGAAGGAGCAAAGGGGCTCAGATTCCTGGCGGGCTCACTCACGCCCCAAGAAAGCAACCGGAGGAACCGCTTCCAAGGCGGCTGCCTCATGACTTTCGGCCTCCTCCCTCCGCATCCTCGGTCGGTGGCAGGCTCTCCCGCTTTTGCGACATTTGGCTGCCACAGGTCAAGGACCGGTGGGTAACAGACATTTTGTCTCACGGGTACAGGATAGAGTTCAGTTCTCGTCCTCCGCCTCGGTTCTTCAGAACTTCCCCACATCCCGACCGAGCAGATGCTCTTCTGCAGGCGGTGGGCTCACTAAGAGCAGAAGGAGTGGTGATCCCTGTTCCTCTTCAGGAACAAGGGCAAGGTTTTTACTCCAATCTCTTCGTGGTTCCAAAAAAGGACGGCTCGTTCCGTCCTGTTCTGGACCTAAAGCTGCTCAACAAGCATGTGAACGCCAGGCGGTTCCGGATGGAATCCCTCCGCTCCGTCATTGCCTCAATGTCTCAAGGAGATTTCCTTGCATCAATAGACATCAAAGATGCTTATCTCCACGTGCCGATTGCTACAGAGCACCAACGTTTTCTACGTTTTGTGATAAGAGACGAACATCTCCAGTTCGTAGCTCTGCCATTTGGTCTGGCGACAGCCCCACGGGTTTTCACCAAGGTCATGGCGGCAGTGGTAGCAGTCTTGCACTCCCAGGGACACTCGGTGATCCCTTACTTGGACGATCTACTTGTCAAAGCACCCTCTCAAGAGGCATGCCAACACAGCCTGAATGTTGCGCTGGAGACTCTCCAGACTTTCGGGTGGATCATCAACTTTTCAAAGTCAAATCTGTCACCGACTCAATCACTAACGTATCTTGGCATGGAGTTTCATACTCTCTCAGCGATAGTGAAGCTTCCGCTGGACAAGCAGCGGTCACTACAGACAGGGGTACAGTCTCTCCTTCATGGTCAGTCGCACTCCTTAAGGCGCCTCATGCACTTCCTAGGGAAGATGGTGGCAGCAATGGAGGCAGTCCCGTTTGCACAGTTTCATCTGCGCCCACTTCAATGGGACATTCTCCGCCAATGGGACGGGAAGTCAACTTCCCTGGACAGGAAAGTCTCCCTTTCCCAGACGGCCAAGGACTCTCTGCAATGGTGGCTTCTTCCCACCTCATTATCACAGGGAAGATCATTCCTACCCCCATCCTGGGTAGTGGTCACGACAGACGCGAGTCTGTCAGGGTGGGGAGCAGTTTTTCTCCACCACAGGGCTCAAGGGACGTGGACTCAGCAGGAGTCCACCCTTCAGATCAATGTTCTGGAAATCAGGGCAGTGTATCTTGCCCTACTAGCCTTCCAGCAGTGGCTGGAAGGAAAGCAGATCCGAATTCAGTCGGACAACTCCACAGCGGTGGCATACATCAACCACCAAGGAGGGACACGCAGTCGGCAAGCCTTCCAGGAAGTCCGGCGGATTCTGTTGTGGGTGGAGGACAGAGCATCCACCATATCAGCGGTTCACATCCCGGGCGTAGAAAACTGGGAAGCAGTCTTCCTCAGTCGCCAGGGCATGGACGCAGGGGAATGGTCCCTTCACCCGGACGTGTTTCAGGAAATCTGTCGCCGCTGGGGGGTGCCGGACGTCGACCTAATGGCGTCGCGGCACAACAACAAGGTCCCGACGTTCATGGCGCGGTCTCGCGATCAAAGAGCTCTGGCGGCAGACGCCTTAGTGCAAGATTGGTCGCAGTTCCGGCTCCCTTATGTGTTCCCACCTCTGGCACTCTTGCCCAGAGTGCTACGCAAGATCAGATCCGATTGCAGCCGCGTCATACTCGTCGCCCCAGACTGGCCGAGGAGGTCGTGGTACCCGGATCTGTGGCATCTCACGGTCGGCCAACCGTGGACACTACCAGACCGACCAGACTTACTGTCCCAAGGGCCGTTTTTCCATCGGAATTCTGCGGCCCTGAACCTGACTGTGTGGCCATTGAGTCCTGGATCCTAGCGTCTTCAGGATTATCCCAAGGAGTCGTTGCCACCATGAGACAGGCTAGGAAGTCCACTTCTGCTAAGATCTACCACAGAACGTGGAGGATTTTCTTATCCTGGTGCTCTGCACAAGGAGTATCCCCCTGGCCATTCGCGTTACCTACTTTTCTTTCCTTCCTGCAATCTGGGTTGGAAAAGGGCTTGTCGCTCGGCTCCCTTAAAGGGCAAGTCTCGGCACTATCCGTGTTTTTTCAGAAGCGTCTAGCACGACTTTCTCAGGTGCGCACGTTCCTGCAGGGGGTTTGTCATATCGTCCCTCCGTACAGGCGGCCGTTAGATCCATGGGATCTAAACAGGGTACTAGTTGCTCTCCAGAAGCCGCCCTTCGAGCCTCTGAGGGATGTTTCACTTTCTCGTCTCTCACAGAAAGTGGCCTTTCTAGTGGCGGTCACGTCTCTTCGGAGAGTGTCTGAGCTAGCAGCGCTGTCATCCAAGGCTCCCTTCCTGGTGTTCCACCAGGACAAGGTAGTGCTGCGCCCCATTCAGGAGTTTCTCCCTAAGGTGGTATCCTCTTTTCATCTTAATCAGGATATCTCCTTGCCTTCCTTTTGTCCTCATCCAGTTCTTCGGTATGAAAAGGATTTACATTTGTTAGATCTGGTGAGAGCACTCAGGATCTACATTTCCCGCACGGCGCCCCTGCGCCGCTCGGATGCACTCTTTGTCCTTGTCGCTGGTAAGCGCAAAGGGTCGCAGGCTTCCAAAGCCACCCTGGCTCGATGGATCAAAGAACCAATTCTTGAAGCCTACCGTTCTGCTGGGCTTCCGGTTCCATCAGGGCTGAAGGCCCACTCTACCAGAGCCGTGGGTGCGTCCTGGGCATTACGACACCAGGCTACGGCTCAACAGGTGTGCCAGGCAGCTACCTGGTCGAGTCTGCACACTTTCACCAAACATTATCAGGTGCATACCTATGCTTCGGCGGACGCCAGCCTAGGTAGAAGAGTCCTGCAGGCGGCAGTTACCTCCCCGTAGGGGAAGGCTGTCTTTGCAGCTCTAACATGAGGTATTTCTTTACCCACCCAGGGACTGCTTTTGGACGTCCCAATCGTCTGGGTCTCCCAATGGAGCGCCGAAGAAGAAGGGAATTTTGTTACTTACCGTAAATTCCTTTTCTTCTAGCTCCTATTGGGAGACCCAGCACCCGCCCTGTTGTCCTTCGGGATTGTTGGTTTTGTTCGGGTACACATGTTGTTCATGTTGAACGGTTTTCAGTTCTCCGATGTTACTTCGGAGTGAATTTGTTTAAACCAGTTATTGGCTTTCCTCCTTCTTGCTTTAGCACTAAAACTGATGAGCCCGTGATCCCACGGGGGGTGTATAGCCAGAAGGGGAGGGGCCTTACACTTTTTAGTGTAATGCTTTGTGTGGCCTCCGGAGGCAGTGCTATACACCCAATCGTCTGGGTCTCCCAATAGGAGCTAGAAGAAAAGGAATTTACGGTAAGTAACAAAATTCCCTTCTTTGCCCACCTGTGGCAAAGTGGGCGAGACAAAGCAGTGCCCATTGGTCACATTCAGTACAAGCTGTGGCATTCCTCCGCCACTTACCTTACTCCAGTTTCTGACTGGAGTAGAATCTGGCAAAGCGCCTTGAGGTGCCCACAACTCTTCAGACATCCTGGATTCATAAAAAGCTGTGTCAGGAGCATCTGACTCCAGCACACGCCTATGGCCCCAATTCATCAAAACTGATGTTTTGTACCCTAGCTTTAATAAAAAGCGTGCTGGATTAAGATGTGCTAAATCCATTAAGAGGTGCGCACTTCTGCCAGAAATACTAGAGGCTGGTGCAAACTGCTGTTGTAATTTTTATACATTGTAAGGTAAATTCTGATGAATTTGTCAGGCATACTTGGTTTTGTCTCGTTCTGCCCACTCTTCAAGAAGTTGGCATAGACAGTATTGAGTTCAAATGCCCAAAATAGGGACCTGTAAAGCATTTCTATGCCAAAATTCTGTTAACCTTCTTGAGGGATCTGGCCCTGTATGTCACATTTTTTTGATCCGGCTCACAAGTTTTGCAGTAGAACTGGTGGAGCCTTTTTGAGACCATTTGAGGCAAAAATAGTGATGGTTGGAAACATTGAAACCACCTAGCCATAGATGCTCCTTCTGGGTCCAGATAAAAGTGAACAGGGGAAAAAATAGTAAGAATGTAGAATCCGACCACCGGTTAGTTTTATTTTTTAATCATGGAGCCACATTATTTTCAAATTAGGACAATTTTTTACAGGGAAATTCGATTTGCAGCAAAGTTATTTGCCACAATTTAAATGTCCTGTATTCTCTGGGCTTGTTCCAGATGTTAGAGCATAATCTAGGGCCTAAATAAACCAATTTACCCTCCTGCTCTGCAGCCCACCATCTGATTCTCTGTACATCTTCTGTTCTCCTTACCCCCCCATTGCACGTGTTCTCTTCAGCCCAGGCTGCAGCTTGTGGTTCGGCGAGGATTCAGCAGTCATTGCGCATGCACGCCATGTTGTCACTCGGGCAGTGCACATTGAGACATTATGGCGCACGCACAGTGTTATCAGTCAGAGGAGGCCTTAAGCGGGCTTGACACGCAACGACATGTCGTTGGGGTCACGGAGTTCGTGACGCACATCCGGCCTCGTTAGCGACGTCATTGTATGAAACGCAGGAACGACCTGTTAACGATCAAAATTACTTACCAAATCGTTGATCGTTGACCAGTCGTTCCTATCCCAATTATATTTACTGTTGCAGGTATGATGTTGTGCATCGTTCCTGCGGCAGCACACATCGCTACGTTTGACACCGCAGAAACGAGGAACAACATCGTACCTGCGGCTGCTAACAATGAGAAAGAAAGGAGGTGGGTGGGATGTTCGGATCTCTCATCTCCGCTCCTCCACTTCTATTGGGCGGCAGCTTAGTGACGCCGAACGAACCGCCCCCATAAAAAGGAGGCGGTTCGCTGGCCACAGCGACGTCGCTAGGCAGGTAAATTCGTGTGACGGGTGTAAGCGATGTTGTGCGCCACGGGCAGCGATTTGCCCGTGACGCACAACCAATGGGGGTGGGTACGCTCGCTAGCGATGTCGCTGTGTGTAAAGCTCGCTTTGAGGCAAAAGCCAGAGCCTGGAGTGAAAAGGCTGAAGAGAATGAGCATGACGGATAGAAAAAGAAGCGGTCTGGCCAGAATAATGGGGATAGCACGGTTGTGAGGGAGTATTATTTATTTAACAGTTTGCCTGGCCTTCTATAGTTAGGAAAAAAATGTCGGCCTCGTAATTTGCTGATTTCACTTGGAGCAAATTGGGGGAAAATTCTAGTAGAACTCAATTCCACTGAATAAATTTGCCAATCTTTTAATGGAAAGAAATCAACCTAATTCCAAAGGTTTGTTTTTTTATGTGATTGGTAAAGTGCTCCTCATGTGTTGAGAGCACATCGGGGAAATGTATTCTGCCAATTTACCCAGTGTGTTTGTAGCTGAGGTAAGATGCGGATGACGCAAGTGTTACATTAAACCTTATTAAATAACCTTGAGAAATAAGTGTGACCCTAAGTAAGTTACTCATGGTACAGATTGTCCCCAAAGCCATGGTAGGATGTATAGATGTCACCCTCTGCTTGTTCTCCGCAGGTGGAGTACCTCGTGCAGCAGAACGTTATCCCACCATTTTGCAACTTACTGGCTGTGAAAGACTCTCAAGTTGTCCAGGTTGTTTTGGACGGCTTAAAAAACATTCTTATAATGGCAGGAGAAGAAGCGAGCACAATTGCCGAGATCATAGAGGAGTGTGGAGGTAAGAAATAGTAACAAAGCTGCAGCAGATGGGAACATAGCTATAGGACGCAGCGGCTGCAGTCACACCGAGCCCGAGAATATAGAAGGATGCGAATACGGTGAGCGTTACACCATGGCTGCGGACTGGGGATGGAGTTGAGGCTCAAGATCTTAATTTCTTTTTCGCTCCTAATTGGGAGACCCAGACAGTGGGTGTATAGCTACTGCCCTCTGGAGGCCGCACAAAGAACTACACTTAAAAGTGTAAGGCCCCTCCCCTTCTGGCTATACACCCTCCCGTAGGAGTACAGATTCCTCAGTTTTAGCTTTGTGCGCAAGGAGGTCAGACACGCACGCATAGCTCCATTGTTTTTAGTCAGCAGCAGCTGCTGACTATGTCGGATGGAAGAAAAGAGGGCCCATACAGGGCTCCCAGCATGCTCCCTTCTCACCCCACTGTATGTCGGAGGTGTTTGTAAGGTTGAGGTACCCATTGCGGGTACGGCGGCAGGAGCCCACATGCTGATTCCTTCCCCATCCCTTTTTACAGGGCTCTGGGTGAAGTGGGATTTACTGGTCTCCAGGCACTGAGACCGTGCTCCATCTACAGCCCCTGGAGAAGATGCTGGATGGAGCGGAGTACATCAGGGACATGGCCCTGCTTCCTCAAGGTACTCTGTGTCCCCGTGCATTTGGCGCTCACACCGCAGCATGCTGGGTGTTGTAGTGCGCCGGGGGACATCAGCGCTACGGCGCTTGTGCCATGGCCTCATTCAGCTTCGCTGAAGCAGGCACACTTATAGGAATCGGTCGCGCCGGCCGCTGGGACTGCGGCGCGGCTGGCACTTGTGGTGCGCCGGGGACTTCAGCGCGGCCCGCGCTTTTACGGCGGCCGCGCTGATAACTCGAGTCCCCGGCTTTTGCGGCCTGCTTCCGTTCGTTCCCGCCCCCGGACCTGCCAGTCAGGAGAGGGGCGGGACGCTGACCACGTCTAGGAATCGGTCACGCCGGCCGCTGGGACTGCGGCGCGGCTGGCACTTGTGGTGCGCCGGGGACTTCAGCGCGGCCCGCGCTTTTACGGCGGCCGCGCTGATAACTCGAGTCCCCGGCTTTTGCGGCCTACTTCCGTTCGTTCCCGCCCCCAGACCTGCCAGTCAGGAGAGGGGCGGGACGCTGGTCAGTGCATCAGCGCTGAGGGCTGGAGTCGTTTTTACATACTCCAGCCCTCACAATCGGCACAGAGGGGACACTGTTTCCCGCACTTTTGTTTGGGAACTCCCACGGACCGCCCCTCTCCACAGACGCCGGCAGCCATTCCTGCTGACACGCTGAGCTGCAGAGGGGAGCCGGGGAGACCCAGACAAGGAATTCTGCATCCTCTTACCCGCTATTCAGCGGGCGGTAAGCAGCCCTCAGGGCTCACCCCCTCTTGTGCCAGTAGTATTCTTAGTATTTTGTTTCTACAAATACTTTGTATTGCATAGCGCTGGTCGCCCTTTGGCTATAGACTCTCTCACATTGCAGAGAGCCAGCAGCATGTCGTCCGTAAAACGCAAGGGTGCCAAGGCACAGACATTATATGCTTCCTGCACAGCATGTGGGACTTTTCTACCGGCAGGCTCCACGGACCCCCATTGTGTGCAGTGCTCGGCCCCTGCGGCGCTTGCACAGTCGGGACCTCTGCTGGACGTGACCCAGGGTGTACCACCTGTGAATGCTGTCCAGGTGACAGGAACTGAGTTTGCAGCTTTTGCTGACAGAATGTCTCTCACTATGTCACAAATTCTTGACACATTGCGAGCTAGGCCTGTACTTCAGGCCACGGACACTGTGCAATCATTGCCCCCTGGTCCCCCTCAGCTCCAAGCTCCGGGACGGGCATATACACCTCAGGGTGAAGACTCTGACTCGGACGATGGCCCCGGGCAGCCTAAGCGGGCTCGCTATGACGGGCCTTCACATTCATCTCAATGGTCAGGATCCCAGCGAGATGAATCTATGGGTGATGAGGCGGACGTAACTGATCAGGATTCTGATCCTGGGACCGCTCTCAATCTAGATACACCAGATGGTGACGCCATAGTTAATGATCTTATATTTAACATCAATAAGATGTTAAATATTTCCCCACCAGCTCCTCTTGTGGAGGAGTCAGCTTCGCAGCACGAGAGAATCCATTTCAGATACCCTAAGCGTACTTTAAGCACTTTTCTGGACCACGCTGACTTTAGAGACGCAATCCAGAAACCCCACGCTTATCCTGAAAGGCGTTTTCCTAAACGGCTTAAAGATACACGCTATCCTTTTCCCCCTGAGGTGGTCAAGGGTTGGACCCAGTGTCCAAAAGTGGATCCTCCAATTTCCAGGCTTGCAGCTAGATCCTTGGTTGCAGTTGAAGATGGAGCGGCACTTAAAGATGCCACTGACAGGCAGATGGAGCTCTGGCTGAAATCCATCTATGAAGCGATTGGAGCGTCATTAGCGCCTTCTTTTGCAGCCGTATGGGCACTCCAAGCTATCTCAGCCGGGCTTGCGCGAGTTGACTCCGTCACACGTGTGCATTTGCCCCGCAGGTAGCACCATTGACCTCGCAAATGGCGGCATTCGCGTCGTACGCGATTAATGCTGTTCTTGACGCTACAAGCCGCACGGCAGTGGCGTCAGCCAACTCCGTTGTTTTGCGTAGGGCCCTGTGGTTGAGACATTGGAAAGCAGATTCTCATTCCAAGAAGTGCTTAACCAATTTGCCTTTTTCTCGTGACCGATTGTTTGGAGAGCGTTTGGATGAAATCATCAAACACTCCAAGGGTAAGGACTCATCCTTACCGCAACACAGACAAAACAGACCCCAACAGAGGAAGGGTCAGTCTGGTTATCGGTCCTTTCGAGGACCGGGCAGGTCCCAATTCGCCTCGTCAAAAAAGACTCAAAAAGACCAGAGACGCTCAGATTCTTGGAGGTCTCAGTCACGCCCAAAAAGGACAGCCGGAGGAACCGTTGCCAAGACGGCGTCCTCCTGACTTGCGGTCTCCGATTCCCACACCCGCGGTCGGTGGGAGGCTTTCCCACTTTGGCGACATCTGGCTGTCACACGTCAAAGACCGTTGGGTGAGGGATATTCTGTCTCACGGGTACAGGATAGAGTTCAGTTCTCGTCCGCCAACTCGTTTCTTCAGAACTTCTCCACCACCAGACCGAGCCGATGCTCTGTTGCAGGCGGTGGCCGCTCTAAAGGCGGAAGGAGTGGTGACCTCCGTCCCTCTTCAGGAACAAGGTCACGGTTTTTACTCCAATCTGTTTGTGGTCCCAAAAAAGGACGGATCGTATCGGCCCGTCCTGGATCTAAAGTTGCTCAACAGACACGTAAAAGTCAGGAGGTTCCGGATGGAATCCCTACGCTCCGTCATAGCCTCAATGTCTCAAGGAGATTTTCTAGCATCAATAGTTATCAAAGATGCGTATCTCCACGTGCCGATCGCACCAGAGCATCAGCGTTTCCTACGCTTCGTCATACACGACGAACACCTGCAGTTCGTAGCGTTACCTTTCGGTCTGGCAACAGCCCCCCGGGTCTTCACCAAAGTCATGGCAGCAGTAGTAGCTGTTCTGCACTCGCAGGGTCACTCGGTCATCCCGTATCTAGACGACCTGCTTATAAAGGCACCCTCTCAAGAGGCATGCCAACACAGTCTGAAGGTGGCACTAGACACTCTCCAGAGTTTCGGGTGGATTATCAACTTTCCAAAGTCTCATCTAACCCCGACCCAATCTCTGACTTATCTTGGCATGGAGTTTCATACTCTCTCAGCGATAGTGAAGCTTCCACTGGACAAGCAGTGCTCGCTACGGACTGGAGTGCAATCTCTCCTTCAGAGCCAGTCGCACTCACTGAGGCGCCTCATGCATTTCCTAGGAAAGATGGTAGCAGCAATGGAGGCAGTCCCGTTCGCGCAGTTTCATCTGCGCCCTCTACAATGGGACATTCTACGCCAATGGGACGGGAAATCGACGTCCCTCGACAGGACTGTCTCCCTCTCTCAGACTGCCAAGGACTCTCTGCGTTGGTGGCTTCTCCCCACCTCATTGTCACAGGGAAAGTCGTTCCTTCCCCCGTCCTGGGCAGTGGTCACGACGGATGCGAGCCTATCAGGGTGGGGAGCGGTGTATCTCCACCACAGGGCTCAGGGGATGTGGACTCTGGAAGAGTCCACCCTGCAGATCAATGTTCTGGAAATCAGAGCAATCTATCTTGCCCTGCGAGCCTTCCAACAATGGCTGGAAGGCAAGCAGATTCGGATTCAGTCGGACAATTCCACGGCGGTGGCGTACATCAACCACCAAGGGGGAACACGCAGTCGCCAAGCTTTTCAAGAAGTCCAACGGATTTTGACGTGGGTGGAAAGCAGAGCGTCCACCATATCCGCAGTTCACATCCCAGGCGTGGAAAACTGGGAAGCAGACTTTCTCAGTCGCCAGGGCATGGACGCAGGAGAATGGTCCCTTCACCCGGACGTGTTTCGGCAGATCTGTTGCCGCTGGGGGACGCCGGACGTCGATCTGATGGCGTCACGGCACAACAACAAGGTCCCAGTTTTCATGGCACGGTCTCACGATCACCGAGCACTGGCGGCAGACGCCTTGGTTCAGGATTGGTCGCAATTCCGACTCCCCTATGTGTTCCCACCTCTAGCATTGTTACCCAGAGTTCTCCGGAAAATCAGGTCCGACTGCCATCGAGCCATACTCGTCGCTCCAGATTGGCCAAGAAGGTCGTGGTACCCGGATCTGTGGCATCTCACGGTAGGCCAACCGTGGACACTACCAGACCGTCCAGATTTGCTGTCTCAAGGGCCGTTTTTCCATCTGAATTCTGCGGCCCTGAACCTGACTGTGTGGCCATTGAGTCCTGGATCCTAGCGGCCTCAGGTTTATCTCATGAGGTTGTTGCCACAATGAGACAGGCTAGAAAACCATCCTCAGCTAAGATCTATCACAGAACGTGGAAGATATTCTTAGCGTGGTGCTTGGCTCAAGGGTTTTCTCCCTGGCCATTTGCATTGCCAATTTTTCTTTCCTTCCTGCAGTCTGGGTTGGAAAAAGGTTTGTCGCTTAGCTCTCTTAAGGGTCAAGTCTCCGCGCTATCCGTATTCTTTCAGAAGCGCTTGGCACGGCTTTCTAAAGTACGCACGTTTCTCCAAGGAGTTTGTCATATCGTTCCTCCTTACAGACGGCCATTGGAACCCTGGGATCTGAACAAGGTTCTCATTGCTCTCCAGAAGCCGCCTTTCGAGCCTTTGAAAGAGGTTCCCCTTTCTCGGCTTTCACAAAAGGTAGTTTTTCTTGTGGCGGTCACGTCTCTTCGAAGAGTGTCCGAGCTAGCGGCATTATCTTGCAAATCTCCCTTCCTGGTGTTTCACCAAGACAAGGTAGTACTGCGTCCAATTCCAGAGTTTTCTCCCAAGGTGGTTTCTTCCTTTCATCTCAATCAGGATATCACTTTGCCATCTTTGTGTCCGCATCCAGTTCACCAATTTGAAAAGGGTTTACATCTGTTGGACCTGGTGAGAGCACTCAGGATTTACATTTCTCGCACGGCGGCTCTACGCCGTTCTGATGCGCTCTTTGTCCTAGTCGCTGGTCAGCATAAGGGATCGCAAGCTTCCAAATCCACCCTGGCGCGGTGGATCAAGGAACCAATTCTTCACACATACCGTTCTGCTGGGCTTCCGATTCCATCTGGACTGAAGGCCCATTCTACCAGAGCCGTGGGTGCGTCCTGGGCATTGCGGCATCAGGCTACGGCTCAGCAAGTGTGCCAAGCGGCTACCTGGTCGAGTCTGCACACGTTTACCAAACACTATCAAGTGCATACCTACGCTTCGGCAGATGCCAGCCTAGGTAGACAGGTCCTTCAGGCGGCGGTGGCCCACCTGTAGGAAGAGGCTGTCTGACAGCCCGTTCATGTGGTATCTTTTTACCCACCCAGGGACTGCTTTTGGACGTCCCACTGTCTGGGTCTCCCAATTAGGAGCGAAAAAGAAGAAGGGAATTTTGTTTACTTACCGTAAATTCCTTTTCTTCTAGCTCCAATTGGGAGACCCAGCACCCGCCCTATTTGTTCTTAGGGTTTCGTTTTTTCGGGTGCACATGTTGTTCATGTTGTTTCTTAAGTTCTCCGATCGTGTTATCGGATTGAATTTGTTTTTGAAACTGTTATTGGCTTTCCTCCTTCTTGCTTTGGTACTAAAACTGAGGAATCTGTACTCCTACGGGAGGGTGTATAGCCAGAAGGGGAGGGGCCTTACACTTTTAAGTGTAGTTCTTTGTGCGGCCTCCAGAGGGCAGTAGCTATACACCCACTGTCTGGGTCTCCCAATTGGAGCTAGAAGAAAAGGAATTTACGGTAAGTAAACAAAATTCCCTTCTTTCTTTGTCGCTCTATTGGGAGACCCAGACAATTGGGTGTATAGGCTATGCCTCCGGAGGCCGCACAAAGTATTACACTCAAAAGTGTTAAGCCCCTCCCCTTCTGCCTATACACCCCCCGTGCTCCCACGGGCTCCTCAGTTTTTTTGCTTTGTGCGAAGGAGGTCAGACACGCACAGCACAGCTCCACAGATTGGTCAGCAGCAGCTGCTGACTATGTCGGTTGGAAGAAAAGTGAGCCCATATAGGGCCCCCAGCATGCTCCCTTCTCACCCCACTCTTGTCGGCGGTGTTGTTAAGGTTGAGGTATCCATTGCGGGTACGGAGGCTGGAGCCCACATGCTGCTTTCCTTCCCCATCCCCCTCAGGGCTCTGGGTGAAGTGGGATCCTATCGGTCTCCAGGCACTGAGACCGTGCTTCATCCACAACTCCTGTGGAGCCTGCTGGATAGGAGCCGGGTACCGTTCAGGGACATGGCCCTGCTACGTGAAGGTACTCTGTATCCCTGTGGGGACCGCGCACGGCAACACCTCAGCTTTGCTGGGTGTGCTAGTGCACCGGGGGACCGGGTTAAACTGTGCCATTACACACTCAGCGTCGCTGAGTGTGTTTATATGTAGGGGCTACCGCGCTAACCGCCGCTGCCATGGGAAACTGCGGCGCGGCTGGGACTTGTAGTTCGCCGGGGACTTCGGCGTTGGCCGCGCTTTTACGGCGGCCACGCTTATACTCGAGTCCCCGGCTTGGCTTGCGGCCTAGTTTCCCTTTCTCCCGCCCTCAGCCCTGACAGGCAGGGGAAGGGCGGGACGCTGCACGGAAGAGCAGCACTGAGGGCTGGAATATGATTTCCATACTCCACCCCCCTCACTGTGCACAGTGTGAGCACCTCGGCTACGCCCACGGCTCCCTCCTCTCGTCAGGACGCCGCAGCCATTTCCTGTCAGCTCCTACGACGCTGCAGAGAGGGACAAACCCTGAGAGACCCAGACACGGTCTCTGGTGGCCTCATAACCGCTTTAGGCGGATGGTAAGCAGCACCTGTGGTGCTAGCCTCATGGTGCTGTAGTGTACTGATACATTATTTGTTTTTAGTATATATTTTACACTGTATGAGCACAGTTCATTCTGGCTATATACCCTAGTGTGTTACTCAGGGGAAACAATAGCATGGCGCCCACAAAAGGCAGGGGTGCCAAAAACACAGGCTTATTATGCTGCCTGTGGCGCTTGTACGACCCAGCTGCCGGCAGGTTCCATTGACCCTCATTGTGTGCAATGTTCGGCCCCGGTGACACTTCTTTAGCCAGGGCCTCTGCTAAGAGGGGCCCAGGGGGAACCACCTGTTGACACTGTCCTAGTGACGGGGACGGAGTTTGCAAAACTCTCGGAGACTATGGCTGAGATACTAGAAGCCTTGCAGTCCAGGCCGGTATCTCAGCAAAGGGACTCTGTTGAATCATTGTTCCCTGGCCCCCCTCAGTTGGACCAACAATGTCCTCCCGGGGTATCTCCTTCATCCCAGGCTGAGGGTTCTGACTTAAACCCCAGCCCCAGACCGACTAAGCGGGCTCGCTTAGAATTTCCCTCGACATCATATTGTTCAGGGTCTCAGCGGGGGGAATCTCTGGTTGATAATGCGGAGACAGCTGATCAGGATTCTGATCCTGAGGGCGCTCTCAATCTTAATACTCCAGACGGGGACGCCATACTGAACGTTCTTATTGCGTCCATCGATCAAATGCTGGATATTTCTCCCTCAGCTCCTCCGGCGGAGGAGTCAGCTTCTCTTACACAGAGTATGTTTCTAGACCACTCTGATTTCAGAGAGGCAGTCCAGAATCATCATGCTTGTCCAGATAAGCGTTTTTTCTAAGCGCCTTAAGGATACACGTTATCTTTTTCCCCCTGACGTGGTTAAAGGTTGGACTCAGTGTCCCAAAGTGGATCCTCCAATCTCCAGACTGGCGGCTAGATCCATACTTGCAGCGAGGGGGCCTCGCTCAAGGATGCCACTGACAGATGGAGCTCTGGTTGAAATCCATCTATGAAGCTATCGGAGCTTCTTTTGCCCCAGCATTCGCAGCTGTATGGGCGCTACAAGCTATCTCAGCAGGTCAAGCACAAATTGAAGCAGCCACATGCACGGCCGCGCCACAAGTGGCATCCATTACCACCCAGACCTCGGCAATTGCTTCTTACGCTATTATTGCTGTCCTGGACTCTGCGAGCCGTACGGCGGTCGCGGCCGCCAATTCGGTGGTGCTCCGCAGGGCCTTGTGGCTACGGGAATGGAAGGCAGATTCTGCTTCCAAAAAGCGCTTAACCAGTTTGCCAATTTCTGGCGACAGGCTGTTTGGCGAGCGTCTGGATGAAATCATCAAACAATCCAAGGGAAAGGATACATCCTTACCCCAGCCCAAACAGAACATTCCCCAACAGAGGAGAGGGCAGTCGAGGTTTCGGTCCTTTCAGGGCGCGGGCAGGTCCCAATTCTCCTCGTCCAAAAGGTCTCAGAAAGTACAAAGGAACTCTGAAGCATGGCGGTCTAAGTCACGTCCTTAAAAGGCCACCGGAGGCGCCGCTAACAAAGCGGCTTCCTCATGACTCTCGACCTCCTCTAGTAGCATCCTCGGTCGGTGGCAGGCTTTCCCGCTTTTGCGACACCTGGCTGCCACAAATAAAAGACCGCTGGGTGAGAGACATTCTGTCTCACGGTTACAAGATAGAGTTCACCTCTCGTCCCCCGACTCGATTCTTCAGGTCATCCCCGCCTCACTAGCGAGCCGAGGCTCTTCTGCAGGCGCTGCGCACTCTGAAGGCAGAAGGAGTGGTGATCCCGGTTCCTCTTCAGCAACTGAGCCACGGTTTTTACTCCAATTTGTTTGTGGTCCCAAAGGAGGACGGGTCTTTCCGCCCGGTCCTGGACCTGAAACTGCTCAACAAACATGTAAAAAACCAGACGGTTCCGGATGGAATCCCTCCGCTCCGTCATCGCCTCAATGTCCCAAGGAGATTTCCTTGCGTCGATCGATATCAAAGATGCTTATCTCCACGTACCGATTGCTCCAGAGCACCAGCGCTTCTTGCGCTTCGCCATAGGAAATGAACACCTGCAATTCGTGGCACGGCCGTTCGGCCTGGCAACAGCCCCACGGGTTTTTACCAAGGTTATGGCTACTGTAGTAGCGGTCCTCCACTCTCAGGGTCACTCGGTGATCCCGTACTTGGATACTGATCAAGGCACCCTCTCAAGAGGCATGCCAACGCAGCCTCGACGCTTCCCTAGAGACTCTCCAGGGTGTCGGGTGGATCATCAATTTTACAAAGTCAAATCTGACACCGGCCCAATCGCTGACATATCTTGGCATGGAGTTTCATACCCTCTCAGCGATAGTGAAGCTTCCGCTGATCAAGCAGCGGTCACTACAGACGGGTACAATCTCTCCTTCAAGGCCAGTCACACCCCTTGAGGCGCCTCATGCACTTCCTGGGGTAGATGGTGGCAGCAATGGAGGCAGTCCCTTTCGCGCAGTTTCACCTGCGTCCCCTTCAATGGGACATCCTACGCAAATGGGACAGGAAGCCGACGTCCCTCGACAGGACCGTCTCCCTCTCTCAGGCGACCAAAGCTTCCCTTCGGTGGTGGCTTCTTCCCACTTCATTATCGAAGGGGATATCCTTCCTACCCCCATCCTGGGAAGTAGTCACGACAGACGCGAGTCTGTCAGGGTGGGGAGCGGTGTTTCTCCACCACAGGGCTCAGGGTACGTGGACCCAGCAAGAGTCCTCGCTTCAGATCAACGTTCTGGACATACGGGCAGTGTATCTTGCCCAGAAAGCGTTCCAGCAGTGGCTGGAGGGCAAGCAGATCCGAATTCAGTCGGACAATTCCACAGTGGTGGCATACTTCAACCACCAAGGCGACACACGCAGCCGGCAAGCCTTCCAGGAAGTCCGGCGGATTTTGATGTGGGTGGAAGCCACGGCATCCACCATATCCGCAGTTCACATCCCAGGCGTGGAAAACTGGGAAGCAGATTATTTCAGTTGCCAGGGCATGGACGCAGGGGAATGGTCCCTTCACCCGGACGTGTTTCAGGAGATCTGTTGCTGCTGGGGGGTGCCGGACGTCGACCTCATGGCGTCCCGGCACAACAACAAGGTACCAATGTTCATGGCACGGTCTCAAGATCCCAGAGCTCTGGCGGCAGACGCCTTAGTTCAGGATTGGTCGCAGTTTCAGCTCCCTTATGTGTTTCCTCCGCTGGCACTGTTGCCCAGAGTGTTACGCAAGATCAGGACCGACTGCCGCCGCGCCATCCTCGTCGCTCCAGACTGGCCAAGGTGGTCGTGGTACCCGGATCTGTGGCATCTCACGGTCGGCCGACCGTGGACACTACCAGACCAAACAGACTTGCTATCTCGAGGGCCGTTTTTTCCATCTGAATTCTGCGGCCCTCAACCTGACTGTGTGGCCATTGAGCCCTGGACCCTAGCGTCTTCAGGGTTATCTCAAGACGTCTTTGCCACTATGAGACAGGCTAGGAAACCAACGTCCGCCAAGATCTACCACAGGACGTGGAAAATTTTCCTGACGTGGTGCTCTGCTCAGGGTTTTTTCTCCCTGGCCTTTTGCCTTGCCCACTTTTCTGTCCTTCTTTCAATCTGGACTGGAAAAGGGTTTGTCGCTCGGCTCCCTTAAGGGACAAGTCTCAGCGCTCTCTGTGTTTTTCCAGAAGCGCCTAGCCAGGCTTCCACAGGTACACACGTTCCTGCAGGGGGTTTGTCACATCGTTCCACCTTACAAGAGGCTGTTAGAACCCTGGGATCTAAACAGGGTTCTGATGGTTCTTCAGAAACCACCATTCGAGCCAATGAGAGATATTTCCCTCTCACAACTTTCGCAGAAAGTGGTTTTTTCTAGTAGCAGTCACTTCTCTTCAGAGAGTGTCTGAGCTAGCAGCATTGTCGTGCAAAGCCCCTTTCCTGGTGTTTCACCAGGACAAGGTGGTTCTACGTCCGGTTCCGGATTTTCTCCCTAAGGTGGTATCCTCCTTTCATCTCAATCGGGATATCTCCTTACCTTCTTTTTATCCTCATCCAGTTCACCAATGTGATTTGCACTTGTTAGATTTGGTGAGAGCACTCAGACTCTACATTTCTCGTACGGCGCCCTTGCGCCGCTCGGATGCACTCTTTGTCCTTGTCGCTGGCCAGCGTAAAGGGTCACAGGTTTCCAAATCAACCCTGGCTCGGTGGATCAAGGAGCCAATTATCGAAGCTTACCGTTCGGCTGGGCTTCCGGTTCCATCAGGGCTGGGGGCCCATTCTACCAGAGCCGTGGGCGCGTCCTGGGCTTTGAGGCACCAGGCTGCGGCTCAGCAGGTGTGTCAGGCGGCTACCTGGTCGAGCCTGCACACTTTCACGAAACACTATCAGGTGCATACCTATGCTTCGGCGGATGCCAGCCTAGGTAGACGAGTCCTTCAGGCGGCGGTTGCCCACCTGTAGGAAAGGGCCGTTTTACGGCTCTCTTACGAGGTATTATTTTACCCACCCAGGGACTGCTTTTGGACATCCCAATTGTCTGGGTCTCCCAATAGAGCGACAAAGAAGAAGGGAATTTTGTTTACTTACCGTAAATTCCTTTTCTTCTAGCTCTAATTGGGAGACCCAGCACCCGCCCCTGTTTTTTTGTGTACACATGTTGTTCATGTTGAATGGTTTCAGTTCTCCGATATTCCTTCGGATTGAAGTTACTTTAAACCAGTTTATAATTCTTTTTCCTCCTTCTTGCTTTTGCACCAAAACTGAGGAGCCCGTGGGAGCACGGGGGGTGTATAGGCAGAAGGGGAGGGGCTTAACACTTTTGAGTGTAATACTTTGTGCGGCCTCCGGAGGCATAGCCTATACACCCAATTGTCTGGGTCTCCCAATTAGAGCTAGAAGAAAAGGAATTTACGGTAAGTAAACAAAATTCCCTTCTTTGCTTGAAAATATGGAATACTTCTCATAAGGGTATTTTCACACAGAGCATCAAAATCCACATAACCTAAAAGGGAACCGGTCACCAGATTTGGGGCGTATAAGCTGCGGCACCACCTGTGGGATCTTATATGCAGCATGTTAGAATGCTGTATAAGAGCTCAGGCCGCTGTGTAGAACGAAAAAAATCACTTTATAATACTCAACTAAGTGGTCGCTCTGGTGCAGACTGGTCAAATGGGTGGCGCTGTTGTCAGATACCGGCGCCTCTTCTTTCGGCCATCTTTGTTCTCCTTCTAAAGCCGGCCTGCTTGACGCATTCGATGTCATACAAACTTGCCGGCACTGAGGTCCTGCGCAGGCACACTTTGATCTGCCCTGCTCAGGGCAGATCAAAGTATTGTAGTGCGCCCGCTCAGGACCTCCAATACTGGCTTGTTTGCCTGATGTAGGACGCGTCATGCAGGCCGGCTTCAGAAGAAGGAGGCCCAAGATGGCCGAAAGAGGAGGCGCCGGTACCGGACAACAGCGCCACCCATTTGACCAGTCTGCACCAGAGCGACCCCTTAGGTGAGTATTCTAAAGTGATTTTTATGTTGTACACAGCGGCCTGGGCTTTTATATACAACATGTTAGAATGCTGTATATAAGAGCCCAGTGGTGGCAGCCGCAGCTTATAGGCCCCAAATCTGGTGACAGGTTTCTTTTATAAAGGGAAATGGTCACCAGTTTTTTGAGTTATAAACTAAAACTAGCACCTCAAGCAGCGCCCGTGCTGTATTCTATAAAGATGCAAATTAACCCCTGACTACCCCTGTTACACCCCTCAAATACCTTTTTGAAAATCTCCTGGTAATCCTTGGGTCTGATGGGCATCTTTGGTTGCGGCTTCTGTCCCTCCTCTCCGCGCTGATCGCAGTCTTCTGCTGATGATTGATGTGGATAACCCCTCCTGTGCCATGCGCAACGACGGGCAAAATCTCGCACTGGCGTAGAGACCTTGCTGGTTTGCACAGACACTTTGCTTTGCCAGTGCAGTATACATATGTGCGCATGCGCAAAACGGTGGAGTCTCTGCACAGATGCACAGACGCGAGACTCAGCCTAAGTATGGGGATTGTGCAAGAGATGTCATCCACGTCGTCGGGCAAAATATTGCACCTGTGCAGAGACTTTGCCGGTTCGCGCATGGGTACCTATGTATTCAGCTCTGCCCACAATAGGGCAGAGAGAAATGACTGAATACCAATCTGCAGGCACATTTCGATTTCAGGACCCACAAAATTTTAAGTGGACTATTTTCTTAAGATGTTATCATATCCAATGTAATATAACTTATTTGTTCTCTTTCAGGCCTGGAGAAAATAGAAGCGCTGCAGCAGCACGAGAATGAAGAAATTTACAAATTAGCGTTTGAAATCATAGATCAGTATTTCTCTGGTGATGATGTAAGTCGCCTTCCTGTGTTTAGCTTCATAAAGTGTCTGTTCTCACGTAAACCTAAAATTCCTGCTTGGACCTCCACTACAGTGGATGATCCTCCGCAGGTTTCTCTAGTGTACTGTCCTGAACACAACTAGCAGCTAGCGGTTTTCAGCTGGATCCCGGCTGCATTTCTGCACTGAATCTGCAAGGATGGCAATAAAATATCATTGTAGCTTTAGGGACATGCTGCAGATTTCTTGTCTCCTACTTTTACAGCACCCGGCCACAGCCACAATACAGTGGATGGAGCTGTGTAGCTCCAAAACTCATCAAATCTGTCCGGCACTGGGACCAGCTAAGCAATGGGGTGCCGGGTGTTCCATCCATACCGAACTGATATTGATGACCATCTTAAAGGGAATCTGTCACCAGGTTGTTACTACCCTATTTCAGAGCAGCATAATGTAGGGGCAGAGATCCTGATGCCAGTGATGTCACTCACAGATCTAACCTGTGAATGCTGAGCTCTGTATAACCCCCCCCCCCCCCCCCCCGCACCACACCACTGATGTGGCAGCTGTATCTGTGTACAATCTGATGGAAATAGGGTTATACAGGGCTCATGAATATGGAGAACTATCTGGTTGCAGGTTTTAGGTTTCTCGTGATAATCTTCTGCTTATTTAAAACAGAGATTTTAATGAAAACTACACTAAGCAGCCCAGTAAGTAACACATCGCTGGAATCGGGGTCTTACACTATGCTGCTCTCGGAATAGGTGGGAAAACCCGGTGACTGTTTTTCCGTTTTAAGAATGATTCATCAATGTAAATGTAGACAACTCCCTTTATAAAATGTAATTGCATTTTTGACAGGCGTAAAACCCTGTCCCCTGTCCCCTATAGGGGAAAAAATGCACAGTGGAGATGAGTTTTCATAAAGTTTCAACCTCTTTTTCTTGAACTGTTTTAAAGCACCGCTCCAGCGTTTTGTTGTTTGTTCAGCTCTGGAGTGGGGCTTTAAATGTAAGTTCTTGCCCTCTGTCATATGTTCGCCTTTCGACGTCTTCACCTTCTGTCGACGCTGCTCCAGTTTTGTGGTTCCATCTTCTGCCCGTAATTGCTGACTGTCCTGAAGTCAGAAGTTACATCACAAGGTCTCAGTGCAAGTCTATGAGAGCCAGAACGAGGCTCTCATAGACTTGTATTGAGTTGTGACCTCCAGCAAACACTGGAGCTGCAAGTAGTTCACAAACACCAGGAGACCGACTGGAATAGCAGCTATAGAATAGGAATCCACCGTAAGGCAAGTATAATATAGGGGGGCAGGGGACTTAAATTAAAGCACCACTCCAGCGGTGCAATGAAAAAAGCGCTGGAGTGGGGCTTTAAATGCAGTTGATTTTCTATGGAAAAATCACATTTACGCTACATGAGCACATGGCCTTAGGGTACGTTCCCTACCGGACATTTCCAGTGTCCATTGTAGATGAGGTGCAGATTAGTCACATATTATCGTTTTATTGTGGTGTCTGCAGCGACATCCCGAGCCTGGATTGCAATTCTGAGAATTTCATATCCAGACCTCGGTCAATTTTATTTCTGTGCCGCTTGTAGATGGCACGGTGGCTCAGTGGTTAGCACTACAGCCTTGCAGCGCTGGGGTCCTGGGTTCAAATCCCACCAAGGACACCATCTGCAAGGAGTTTGTATGTTCTCCCCGTGTTTGCGTGGGTTTCCTCCGGGTTCTCCGGTTTCCTCCCACACTCCAAAGACATACAGATAGGAATTTAGATTGTGAGCCCCAATGAAGACAGTGTTCCTGATTTATTGTAAAGCGCTGCGGAATATGTTAGTTATATAAAAATTAAAGATTTATTTTATTTAAATTTTCAGGAAATGTTTAGAATTGTATCGTTCCGTAGTTTTCCACTTGTCTTTATTTTCCTTACCCATATTGTTTGTTTTTAATTTATTTTTTGTCTTCGGAGCAGATTGATGAAGATCAAAGCCTCATCCCTGAAGCCACGCAGGGAGGTACCTACAACTTCGAGCCGTCATCCAACCTTCAGACAAAAGAGTTTAACTTCTAAGTGTGTTGCAGTGCAGCTTTTCTGTCCCTCGACTTCTAGCACCACCAGACATCCACCGATTTGAAGACAAACCCTAAAAGCTTCAAGACACAAAACCGCCTCTTCATTTTGATGCTTCTAAAGCGAACCATGTATCTTTCACTTGCAGTTGCCAAATGTCACTCACACGGACCGTGATTGCATATGCATGAGCTCGGTTTTCTTTAAAATCTTAGCAGACCCAGCTGTATTTTTTACCTTCTCCATTTGGCACTGTGTGCTGACTGCCACAACATTCAGCCTTTTTTTTTTTTTTAATTTTTTTTTTTTTTTTTTGGTTAAGATTTCATAGTGATGGCATATCGGCTTCCTGTGGAAAACAAGTAGCTTTTCTTGAATCTGGTGCACTGTACATCAAGACTTTGCTATAATGCATACATTGTGGAAGACTCTGCAGGAGTAGAAGTCTATACTCCGCGTCTCAATCTTCCTCCATAGACATTTTCATACTTTGAGGAACTAGTAATTTCATGGATATAAAACATGCAAGCCAAAAGATTTCATTCATGAAACTAAATAAAATGATAACTTGGGTGAATTTAAGAAAAAAAGCAAAAAAAAAATCTGTTTTAAGAGCAAACTGTAATTGTCTCTTTACTTAGTATTTCCCAAACTGCCTCTTAAGTCAGGATTGGAAAAATGGAACTGACCGAAAAGCAAACCGCTTTGTATTTTACTGAACATCAAGCCCTGTCCGACCACTTTGACCTGTTTTCCTGCTGTTTTACAAGTAACCAAAAGCTGTGCATGGAGTTCCCCCCTCCCCAAAAGCTATAGAACATGTCAGACTTCAGTAAAAGCTGAAAGCAAGCGTCCCAAAAAAAAAAAAAAAAACTGCGGTAACTAAGATCTAAATTATGGGTGGGGAAAAGAAACCTTGCTTTCAACTTCAGTAGACATGTCATGTTACGTTTTGTTAGGTGGTTCTCGGTGGTTTGGATTTTTTTCGTCAGGGCTTTTCATGTTTACTGTAAATTGTCTGGAATCGATTTCCTCTTTGTATCCAGCGCTTCTGGGAATGTGGTTGGAGAACAGTGAGAATCTTGAAATAAGCTAAGCTAAGCAAGTTTCACGTCAATTACCAGCTGGCTGGGATTTGTAGTTCAGCAGCTGGCCCAGAATTACTTCAATGAGGTTCTAAGACGACATGTTGGTTTGGCGTATCCAAGAACACCTGTAGGTAATGGTGTGGACAGAGAACCGTCGGACGAGATTTCCCAACCTTGTCCGTTAGAAGATAAAAGTTGCCATACATGACACTTTCATTTCTCCATCGGATTAGATGGTCGTACACCGATAAAGCCAAGAGTATGGGTGACCAGAGACCGGCATACACGTACAGAGAACCCTGTCAGGTCCCATATGCCTTGTAACCTACAAGCAGGGTGATGTGGGGCCTAAAAACCCATCCCTGTGTTGTAATAATTGTGTAAAATGAATTTATAACAATAACGTTTTATAACTTACGTGTTCCCTATGTAAATGAGCAGAGGGACAAGTCCCTAGGGCGTCACTTCACCCCGTCTAGTTTACCCTCTTTCCATGGTATCGCTCCCTGTGGGCGTAATACCATAGATTTAGATGAGCGACGTCCGTGTCAGCTCCTGGAAATGCCGTGAGCGCTTCTCATTTGCGCAGCCTTGTTAGCCGGGCGTTTGCTTGTCAGCTTTATATGCGCTCTGCCCTAGTCAGAATCTCAGGAGCCTTCAAATCATGCGCCTGGAGCTTGTGAAGCCGACAAGTGTACGCCCGGCTAACAAGGCTGCGCAAATGAGAAGCACTCACGGGATTTCCTGGAGGTGACGGAGACATCGCTCATGTACATCCATGGTATCACACCCCACGGGCGTGATACGACGGAAAAAGGACAAACTAAATGGAGTGAAGCGATGCCCTGGGGACTAGTCCCACTGCTCATTTACATAGGGAACACGTAAGTTATAAAACTTTTTTTATACATTCATTTTACACATTATTACAACACAGGGATGGGTAAGAAAGGGTTTGTAGGCCTCACATCACCCTGCTTCTAGGTTACAAGACATATGGTACCTGACAGGTTCCCTTCATACTGCACTTAGATCAGTGGACACAGGTATGCGTGGCTCCAATGGTGATGCTGCATTGAATAGCATGTTAGGACCACCCCCTGTGGGCATCCTACCATGCTAAGAGGGCAGAATGAGCACAGGAACTAACGCCTTTGCGACTAGTCCCTGGCCCCATTTAGCATATCGTAAAAGATCTTTAGAAATACTTTTTCTAAAGATCCCTTTTATCTATGCGAGTGTATACAGGGACAGTTAGGCAGGGATTAGCAACATGCACCCAGAACTGCTCGTGTTTCTTGGTGCATATTGCGGAGTGCAAAATTGACCAAACCCGCCAGTATTGGCTGACCATCTAGTTTATCTGGCGACCTCCCAAGAGAAGGATTGTGGGCAATATGAATTCAGACTCCCCATCTTTTTGTTACCGCAGCACATAAGCCAGACACCACTGGCAGGGTTATATGGTTTTTGGGTTTTTTTTCCCCTCTCACCACCAAAAACATATAAACGCGACTGCAAAAGTTTAATGGTGTAGTCGGGAGGAATGGGGTTCAGCCAACTGTTATCTAAGCAGCCTGGGGACCTTAAGTGCATTCAACAGGCACACGCATAGTCAAAGGAGCCTTCATGGATCCATAATAAGGCTGTGTGCATGAAGGGTGCAGGGTTTGTGCAAGTATACCCTCTACCCAATCTGGCATTGGGTGTGGAGAGACGCCGCTGCATGCTGGACAGGTCGGTTACAGAGGCAACCACTTGACATCTCAAGTATGTATTAAGATAGGACCTATGCAGAATACTCGCTTGGCATTGGACAATACCTCTTCAACTATTCCCACAGCATGCAGTGAAGTCTTTCCATGCCCAAAGTCTTTAGTCGGAGGGTACTGCTGTGCAAGCAACTCTCCGCGCATGTGCAGAGCCCAATACAGGCTCCTTTGACCATCTAGTCTCCTGCCAATTGGCATTTTGTGTTCATCAGCCAGCTGATCTTTGTGTATGGACATATTTTTTTTTTTTTTTTTTTTACTCATAGAACAGTTTATTACATGTTCACAGTATTGGGTAAAAAAAATAAAAATAGACTTGTTTAAATGCCTGTAGAAAGGCAACATCATACCACTGGCCTGTACGACGCAGTGAGATCGGAACACAGTGCACAGACCGGCCGCGGCTCTCCTTACCGGAGCGTAACAGCTTCATGCTCAGGCTGGGAGAGCTGCCGGCCGGCCCGTGCACTGCACTTCGTTCTGATCTCACTCCAATTTCTATGGCCGTCTGTCTTCGCCCTTAGGCAGTACGATTCTAGTTTTCTTTGGTTTACCGGCATTCCCCCACCTTCATTCTATAGTCATTTAATAACCCTACAAACATTAACAGGCTTAAGTTATTTAATTTGTTCAACCAGGTTCATGCCAATGGTGACGTTCCGAATCTGGGCATACAACAATACGGTGTGATAGCTGAACGGCTTGATTTCCAAATTTCAGATATGCAGAAATGTATAAAGTGTTTTTTTGTTTTTTGTTTTTTTTTGTTTTTGTGGGAGCTACAATCGCCTGAGGAACTAGGAAACTTTTGTAATAGGAAGACTTATGGACGCAGTTTCTGGCGCGTCCGGTTTCCTGGTGATCTGATGTGAAGGGATACGTTTAAGTTAAAACTTTTTTTTTTTTTTTTTTTTTCTTAGGTAGCAGACTTGGGTTGTGTTTACTGTGATAATGAGATGCCATCCAAAATTTGTGGATCCGCTTTCCTTTAAATTGCTCAGTCTCTGACAACACAGCAGGTGTGCATTCATTACAATAATATATATATATATCTGCCAAGGTGGAGCCACTTTAAAGAGGGGGGGTGGGGTTTGTCTTGTATCGCCAGATGGATACAAGTGTATGTTTAAACTGCAAGATTTTTACTTGCTACAGAATCTGTTTTAATATAGCAGTCTGGCCTCTGATTATTTATAGGTTTTATAAATTTTAGATTCGATTTCTCTTTAAGGTGGCTCAAAACTTTTTCAACTCTTGTGCACATACGGAAAAAAAAAAATGAGTTGAAGTTCATTGTGCCTTTTTTTCTTCTCTCCCTTCCCCCATCCTATCATCCCGAGAGTTTTCGAGCTGGCTTCATATCATAGCTGCATCCCATTCACACAGTAGTCGTCTAACGTGTGGTGTTTTACTTAAGGTAGACCGATTTATAGCAGAACTTGATATGGTCACAATATTCAAAAAAATATGAATTTTCATCCTGATTTTTTATTTTTTTTGCCTTTTCACAATTTTTCCTCTTTAATTTGTACAAATGTTACATTACATAAATATACGTGTACATATATATATATAAGCTGCATTTGGATGCATTGTTTCTTTCTATGGTTTCCAGAAGTCATTTCTTTGTATTTTAATTGGCAGAAACACTTTACAGGCCTCCATTAAAGAGGAAATAAAGACCATTTGTATATAAATGCCTAAAAGTAAAGGTGTCATCTGAGACCTTTTTTTGTAAGGGTTGGTGGCCCCATGTACGTCGCCAAGTCCTGGAGAACCGATGGGCTGGATAATGTTTTTTCACAATGGCAGCCATCGTAGAGCAGATGACAAGCTCTCTTTAAAGCCCTAGCAAACTGAGTAGCTTTATTTGTGACCTTATTAAGTTTTGATAGGGATTGCATAATGTGATAGTTACAGAAACAAAGAATATTGCTGCACTTTTTTGTTTTCGGAACAGTGTTTGGTAAAATGCATATTTTTTTCATTTTTTTTTTTCATTTTTTTTTTCTTTTTTTTATTAACTGTTTAGACTAAAATGTTCTTTCAAAAGAGGCATCAAAATGTGTTCCTAATTTTGTATATGGGCTTAGGTTTTGTAACCAATAAAAAGCTGCTATCAAATACTATATCGTATTCCCTCGTGTGTGGGTTTTATTACTGGTTCTGTTAGAAATGAAGACTGCTGTAAGAATGATGCTGGTTTTTAGATGACACACACAGGCTACACAGTGACTATAAAAATAGCAGGGCAAATCTAATATGTGCGTGCCAAAAACTAAGTAAAATAAAACTTTCTTTGTCGCTCCATTGGGAGACCCAGACAATTGGGGTGTATAGCTTCTGCCTCCGGAGGCCACACAAAGTATTACACTTAAAAGTGTAAACCCCTCCCCTCTGCCTATACACCCCCCCCGTGCATCACGGGCTCCTCAGTTTTTATGCTTTGTGTTGAAGGAGGCACACATGAACGCAAGCTCCACAATTTAGTCAGCAGCAGCTGCTGACTATATCGGATGGAAGAAAAGAGGGCCCATAACAGGGCCCCCGGCATGCTCCCTTCTCACCCCACTCTGGTCGGCGGTGCTGTTAAGGTTGAGGTACCCATTGCGGGTACAAAGGCTGGAGCCACATGCTGTTTTCCTTCCCCATCCCTTAGGGGCTCTGGGTGAAGTGGGACCCTAACCGGTCACCAGGCACTGGGACCGTGCTCCCTCCGCAGCCTCTGGGGGAATCTGCTGGACAGGAGACCGGGTATCGTCAGGGACAGGCCCTGCTCTGAGGTACTCTGTGTCCCCTTGGGGACGGCGCATAGAGCGCCTGTCTAATGGACGCTGCAGCAGCTGCTGGGTGTGTTTGTGCGCCGGGACTACCGCGCTGACCGCGCTTGTTTGCCGGCCGCGCTTATAACTTTAGTCCCCGGCTTTTGCGGCCTAGTACCGCATATTCCCGCCCCCGGGCCTGCCAGTCAGGGGTAAGGGCGGGACGCTGCACTGGACGTCAGCGCTGAGGGCTGGAGCATACTGAGGTATCCTCCTCCCCCTCACTGAGCACCGTGGGGCACCAGATTCCCGCACTTTCTAAGGCACGCCCACGGCTCCCTCCTCCTCTCAGAACGCTGGCAGCCATTCCTATCAGCACTTCTGACGCTGGAGAACTTCAGAGACGAGCTCCACAGCTCTGGGAGGCCCAGGCAGGGAATCTGGTGGTCACACAACTGCTGAGGGCGGTCGGTAAGCCGCACCTGTTACTAGGTGCTGGCCCCCCTGGGTGCCGAAGTGTATATTTATATGCTTATATTGTATACATTTACTCTGTACGGCCGCACTATTGCTTTGGCTATATACCCTCTCTGATTGCTCTAAGAGGAGACAACAGCATGTCGTCCGCAAAAAGCAAGGGTGCCAAGGCACAGGCTTACTTTGCAACCTGTACCTCATGTGCGGCTATGCTACCTGCAGGTTCCACCTACCCTCATTGTGTGCAATGCTCGGCCCCTGTGACACTCACTCAGCCGGAGCCTCTGCCACTGGTGGGACCCTCGGCCCAGGGGGAACCACCTGCTGCCACTGTCCAGGTGACAGGGACAGAGTTTGCAGTATTCGCTGACAAACTTTCTGAGTCTATGGATAAATGGTCTGCTAAGATACTAGAAGCTTTGCAGTCCAGACCTGTAACACAGGCCCCGGGCACTGTTGAATCATTTCCCTCAGACCCCCCTCGGTCGGCGCAGCAAAGTGCTCCTGGGGCGACTCATAGGTCCCACGGTGAGGACTCCGACACGGACCGCAGTCCCAGACCGGCTAAGCGGGCTCGCTGGGAGCTTCCCTCGACTTCATCACACTGTTCAGGGTCTCAGCATGAGGACTCTCTGGAGGATGAAGCGGAGGTGGCAGATCAGGGCTCTGATTCTGACGCCGCTCTCAACCTTGATACACCTGAAGGGGACGCCATAGTAAACGACCTTATAGCGTCCATCAATCAGGTGTTGGATCTTTCTCCTCCAACTCCTCAGATTGAGGAGTCAGCTTCTCAGCAGGAGAAATTCCATTTTAGGTTTCCCAAACGTACACGGAGTGCGTTTCTTGATCACTCCGACTTCAGAGATACAGTCCAGAAACACCGAGCTTTTCCAGATAAGCGCTTTACTAAGCGCCTTAATGACACACGTTACCCCTTCCCCCCTGACGTAGTCAAGGGTTGGGCTCAGTGTCCCAAGGTGGATCCTCCAATCTCTAGACTGGCGGCTAGATCCATAGTTGCAGTGGCAGACGGTGCATCACTCAAGGATGCCACTGACAGGCAGATAGAGCTCCTGATGAAATCCATCTATGAAGCTATCGGCGCGTCCTTTGCTCCGGCATTCGCAGCCGTATGGGCACTCCAAGCTATCTCAGCTTGTCAGTCTGAGATTAATGCAGTCACACGTGCCTCTACTCCGCAGGTTGTGTCCTTAACCTCTCAGGCGTCGGCGTTTGCGTCCTACGCCATGAATGCTGTCCTGGACTCCGCGAGCCGTACGGCGGTAGCATCCGCCAATTCGGTGGCAGTCCGCAGGGCCATGTGGCTACGTGAATGGAAGGCAGACTCTGCTTCCAAAAAGTTCTTAACCGGTTTGCCATTTTCTGGCGACCGCCTGTTTGGCGAGCAATTGGATGAAATCATTAAACAATCCAAGGGAAAGGAACAACGGAAGGCACAATCGAGGTTTCGGTCCTTTCGGCCCTCAGCCAGGTCTCAATTCTCCTCGTCCAACAGGCCACAGAAGGGTCAGAGGAACTCTGATTCATGGCGGTCTAAGTCACGTCCTAAAAAGACCGCCGGAGGAACCGCTCCCAAAGCAGCCTCCTCATGACTTTCGGCCTCCCCAAACCGCATCCTCGGTCGGTGGCAGGCTCTCCCGCTTTTGCGACGCCTGGTTGCCACATGTCCAAGACCGTTGGGTGAGAGACATTGTCTCACGGTTACAGGATAGAGTTCCGCTCTCGTCCTCCGACTCGTTTCTTCAGAACATCTCCGCCCCCCGAGCGAGCCGATGCTCTTCTTCAGGCGGTGAGCACTCTGAAGGCAGAAGGAGTGGTGATCCCTGTTCCCCTTCAGCAATGGGGTCACGGTTTTTACTCCAACTTGTTTGTGGTGCCAAAAAAGGACGGATCTTTCCGTCCCGTTCTGGACCTCAAACTGCTCAACAGACACGTGAAAACCAGGCGGTTCCGGATGGAATCTCTCCGCTCCGTCATCGCCTCGATGTCCCAAGGAGACTTCCTAGCATCAATCGACATCAGGGATGCTTATCTCCACGTGCCGATTGCACCAGAGCATCAGCGCTTCCTGCGTTTCGCCATCGGGGACGAACACCTTCAGTTCGTGGCACTGCCTTACGGCCTGGCGACAGCCCCACGGGTCTTCACCAAGGTCATGGCAACAGTGGTAGCAGTCCTACACTCTCAGGGACACTCGGTGATCCCTTACTTAGACGATCTCCTTGTCAAGGCCCCCTCTCGGGTGGCATGCCAACACAGCCTGAACATTGCTCTGGAGACTCTCCAGAGATTCGGGTGGATCATCAATTTCCCAAAGTCAAAATTGACACCGACCCAATCGCTGACATATCTTGGGATGGAGTTTCATACTCTCTCAGCAATAGTGAAACTTCCGCTGGACAAACAGCGTTCACTACGGACAGGGGTGCAATCTCTCCTTCGAGCCCAGTCGCACCCCTTGAGGCGCCTCATGCACTTCCTAGGGAAGATGGTGGCAGCAATGGAGGCAGTTCCATTTGCGCAGTTTCATCTGCGTCCACTTCAATGGGACATTCTCCGCAAATGGGACAGGAAGTCGACGTCCCTCGACAGGAACGTCTCCCTTTCTCGGGCAGCCAAGGCCTCCCTTCAGTGGTGGCTTCTCCCCACTTCTTTGTCGCAGGGGAAATCATTCCTGCCCCCATCCTGGGCTGTGGTCACGACGGACGCGAGTCTGTCAGGGTGGGGAGCGGTCTTCCTCCACCACAGGGCTCAGGGTACCTGGACTCAGCCAGAGTCCTCCCTTCAGATCAATGTTCTGGAGATAAGGGCAGTGTATCTAGCCCTAAAGGCGTTCCAGCCGTGGCTGGAAGGCAGGCAGATCCGAATTCAGTCGGACAACGCCACGGCGGTGGCATACATCAACCACCAAGGCGGCACACGCAGTCGGCAAGCCTTCCAGGAAGTTCGGCGGATTCTGCTGTGGGTGGAAGCCACAGCCTCCACCATCTCCGCAGTTCACATCCCGGGCGTAGAAAACTGGGAAGCAGACTTTCTCAGTCGCCAGGGCATGGACGCAGGGGAATGGTCTCTTCACCCGGACGTGTTTCAAGAGATCTGTTGCCGCTGGGGGAAGCCGGACGTCGACCTAATGGCGTCCCGGCACAACAACAAGGTCCCGGCATTCATGGCACGGTCTCAAGATCACAGAGCTCTGGCGGCAGACGCATTAGTTCAGGATTGGTCGCAGTTTCGGCTGCCTTATGTATTTCCTCCTCTGGCACTGCTGCCCAGAGTATTACGCAAGATCAGGTCCGACTGCCGCCGCGCCATCCTCATCGCCCCAGACTGGCCGAGGAGGTCGTGGTACCCGGATCTGTGGCATCTCACGGTGGGTCAACCGTGGGCACTACCAGACCGTCCAGACTTACTGTCTCAAGGGCCATTTTTCCATCTGAATTCTGCGGCCCTCAACCTGACTGTGTGGCCATTGAGTCCTGGATCCTAGCGTCTTCAGGGTTATCTCAAGAGGTCATTGCCACTATGAGACAGGCCAGGAAACCAACGTCCGCCAAGATCTACCACAGGACGTGGAGGATCTTCTTATCCTGGTGCTCTGATCAGGGTTTTACTCCCTGGCCATTTGCCTTGCCCACTTTTCTGTCCTTCCTTCAATCCGGAATGGAAAAGGGTTTGTCTCTCGGCTCTCTTAAGGGACAAGTCTCTGTGTTTTTTCAAAAGCGTCTAGCCAGGCTTCCGCAGGTACGCACGTTCCTGCAGGGGGTTTGCCACATAGTCCCTCCTTACAAGCGTCCGCTAGAACCCTGGGATCTGAACAGGGTGCTAACGGCTCTTCAGAAACCACCTTTCGAGCCAATGAGAGATATTTCTCTTTCACGCCTTTCGCAGAAGGTGGTCTTCCTAGTGGCAGTCACATCACTTCGGAGAGTGTCTGAGCTAGCTGCACTGTCATGCAAAGCCCCCTTCCTGGTCTTTCACCAGGACAAGGTGGTTCTGCGTCCGGTTCCGGAATTTCTCCCTAAGGTGGTATCCCCTTTTCATCTCAATCAGGATATCTCCTTACCTTCTTTTCTTTATCGTTCCTTCCATGGGAGACCCAAACCATGGGGTGTATAGCTACTGCCCCCGGAGGACACACAAAGTTACTACACTCAAAAACGTGTAGCTCCTCCCTCCTAGCATATACACCCCCTGCTAGCCAGATCTAGCCAGTTTCTTGCTTTGTGTCAGGAGGATCACACACACGCATGCATCCTTTTTTGATTTTTCATTTTTTCTAAAGATTTGGAAGAAAAGCGGGTCCACTGGACTCCCGGCATGTCCCTTCACACTCCCCTGGCGGCAGTGCTGTTAAGGTTGACTTCAGGGCAGGAGCCCTTCATGCCGCGCTCCTTCACCATCCCTTAGGGGCTCTGGCTTGAAGTTGGAGCCAACACGGTTCTCACTGCCTTGCAGGAGACCGGCCTCCATCCGCAGCCCTTGTGCAGGACCCTGCTGGACGGAGCACTGACCCCCACCCCACAGGGACTGGGCCCTGCGTCTCAAAGCTAAGTATAGAGATGTTTATTCAGAGGGTCCTTCTGCATTGTGGGGCACTTTTATTGTGGGGGACAGTGATTGCTTGATAATGCTGCTTTTTCTACTGTGTTTCCGGCCGGTTCCACGGTTTTTACTGAGAACCGCGCCGACGATGCCTGATTCTCGGCCGCATGCATAACTCTAGGCCCCGGCTTCAGCCGCGGCCTAGTTTCGTTTCGTCCCCCTGCATGTCAGTCATGCAGGGGGACACTGCAGCGCCGCCCGCCGGCCGCTCTGCACAGGGGAGGACGCTCCTTTTGAGGAGATCATTCCCTCCCCTGTACATCTCCTTCGCCCTCCGATTCCCGCTCCTGGGTTAACCCCCGCCCCCCCCCTCACTCTGGCGCCATTTTCTCAGCGTCTTAGTACACTGGTCGGCGCTGGCTGCTCTGCAGCAGAGGGAGGGAATACTGGCTGGGGGTCCAGGATTGGAATTCGTATGGCACTCATAATAGCGGCCTGATAAGTCACAACCTCTGGTTGTGCACTTTTATACACTCTCAGGGCATTCTGTAGGAGTTAATTCTTTATTATAGAACCTCCTCCTCAGCAGCATGTCTCACTCTAGCAGCAAAGCTCCAAGGCTGTACACTACATGTTCTGCATGTAACCTCATATTGCCTGAACCGGCACACTGTAATGGTTCTTGTGTGGTGGATGGGTATTCTAGATATTCTAGACAGAGCCCCCACCTCTGCAGCATGTCTGAGGCTGCAGGCTGTTTTGTATTATCCACTGCAGGTAGTCTCGTACGGCTATACCGAGCTCATAACCACTGTGGCCCCTCAGCATGGGGGCTCATTAATGGTCCCTCCAGCTGCTCCAGTTTCGGTGGCTGACCCCCGTGGGAATCCTATTTCCAGGAGTCGGCTGTCCCGGCATCTGCTGAGCATGCAGCCCCCTTCTCAGGGCGTTTTCTGCTTCGCTCAGCAAAGCTCACAAGGGACTCTCCTTCTGGGCTCAGACCCCGTCCTCCTGACAGGGAGACGCAGGGTCCCCTGTCCTCCCCGTCCCGCAGCTCCGATTTCGAGCTGACTCACTGGACGAGGAGGATGTCTCTACCACGGGCACGGACGGATCCGTCCGTACGTGACGCAGCTGCGAATGATTGGATTGCGTCCATTATTCTTGTACTGGACCTCCATCCGCCTGATCAGGGGGAGTATTCCCCGCTGACAGAAAGGCATCAGTATACCTTTAACAGGACGAGGAGTGTGTTTCTTAACCACTCCAGTTTTCAGCCCGCTGCGTCCAAGCCCACAGCCTATCCTGCAGACCCCACAGCGGGGTTCTGCTGCCTGTCTCCCCCTCCCATCAGAGGTGGTCAAGGAGTGTACTCATTCGCCAAGGGTAGCCACTCCGGTGTCTAGACTTTCAGCCCGGTTAGTTGTATCAGTGGCTGACGGCACCTCTATATGGATTCTACGGTACATTAATTTTGTACTGGACCTCAATCCACCGGTGTTACCTTATCTAGGTGAACACAACGTGTGTTCCTTAACCACTCCAGTTTTCAGGCCCCTGTGACTAGCCCAGGGTCCGCTCTGACACTCGCTTCCCATGAAGCGTGATTCTGAGGACTGTGTTTCCCCTGTCCACCAATGGTGGTCAAGAAGTGGGCTCATTCACCTCAGGTGGCTCAGCCCGGACCGTTATGTCAGTGGCTGATGACTCCTCACTTAAGGTTCTGCGGTCCGCCCGGTTGTCCTTTGGGCCAAGTCGGTATAAGGACGGCAGGAGCTTCGTTCTCCTCAGCTTTACAGCACTGCGGTTTTTTTTTTTTGTACCTTCTCTGCTTCTCTGGAGGAGATGCATTCTCTCACAGGGACTCTATGCCCAAAACGGTTGCCTGAACTTCCAGACTTCACTCTTTTCATCCTCTGCCAGGTCTGCCATGCTGGACGCCGCACGGCGGTGGTCTGGGCTACCTTCCTCGCTATCCGCAGGCTCCTGTGGCTTCGGAATTGGAAGGCAGATGCCTCTATGGAGGTTCCTTGCTGGGCTCCCCCTTGGTGGGACCAGTTTCCCCGGAACCAACTGGGTGAAATTAAGGAAGCTCTTGGCGGGGAGTGTTCTTCCTTGCCACAAACCTAAACCAGGGAACCTGTCCATGGCAGGAATCAGTTGAGGTTTCGGTGGTTTCCGTTCCTCCATCTGATCGTCCTCTAGCTCGGCCCAGGTTCATAGAACCAAATGGCTCGAAGCTGTGTCTTCAGAAGACCGCAGGAGATGCTGTCACTGACTCAGCTTCCTCCGAGCTATTTAGCCACGCTCCTTGGTCGTGGCAGGCTCTCTCCACTTGGCGACGTAGGGTTCTAACACGTCTCCGTTCAGTGGGGGCGAGATTATATCTCCCTTGGCTACAGGATGGACTTCTGTCCACCCGCCAAACAGATTTTTTCTGTCAACTCCTCCCGGCTACAAGGCCGCCGCCTTCTCACAGGCTGTGGCATTTCTTGCTGGCCAATGGAGTAATTGTACCGGTTCCCGACTGGGAACGGTTCTGAGATTTTTGCTTAAATCTATCCTAGTCCCCGAAGAGTGCGGTGCCTTCCGACCTGGATCTTTAGCCTTTTAAGCATAGCCAGGTGGGGCGTCTTCACATGGAGTCTCGGTTTTGTTCCGTGTGTTTTCTTCACCGGATCAATCAAGAACCCAAGGAGATTCTTCTACTAGCCATCGGCATCAGAGATGCCTATCGACAGGAGTCAATCGCAGTTTCACACCAGCGTTAACTACGTTTTGACAATCGGAGTGGTCCAATTCGTGGCTCTTCCCTTGGGGTTAGCCAAGGCCCCTCGAGTATTCTCATTGGGGCAGCTGTGATTAGGGTCCTGCCCCCCTAGGGTTTGGCAGTGATCTTTTGCCCTGGACGGCCTTCTTGTCGGGGCTTCATCCAGTGCTGACTCTTAGCAGAGTGCTTCGCTCACTCTCGCCACTCTGACCTATTCGGGTGGCAAGTCCACTCTGACTTCGAACCAGAGGTTCTCAGGGCGTCAATGGAAGCGGTTCCTCGCCCAGTTTCTCCTGCGTCCTCTGAGACTGGATGTTTTCCGCTGTACAAGCGAACTCAATCCTCCCACGGGGTGGTGGCTTCACCACTGACCAGGGGCTTGTTTCAGTGGTGGCTTCGGCCACTCTGTCTCAGGGGCGCTCCTTTCTGGCCCGTCCCGGGTGATCTTCACCAGGATGTTAGCCTATCCGCCTTGGGAGCAGTATATCTCCACCGTGGAGCGCAGGGCGCTTGGACTCTGTCCGAATCAGCCCTCTGGATCAATGTGCTGGAAATCAGAGCTGTATTTCTGGCTCTCTAAGCCTTCACCATCTGTGGGCATCAAGGCACATTCGAGTCCAGTCGGATAACGTGTCAGCGTTTTCCTACATCAGCTTCCAGGGCGGGACACTCAGCCGCCTGGCAATCTTGGCGGCTCAACATTCTTCAGTGGACAAGGTACTCCTAGTCCACCGTATCCACAGTCCACATCCTAGATGTGAAAACTACGAGGCAGGCTTTTTCAGCTGTCCAACCGTGGTCCACAATCCTCAGGTTTTGCGGTAGACACACTGGTTCATGTTTGATCCCAGCTTTGTCTCTTTTCGAATTTCACCCTCTACCTCTTGTCCAGAGTCCTGCGCAAGATCGGTAAAGAGGGCCGTCGGGTCATTCTTCCAGACTGACCCAAGCAGGCTTGGTACTCTGACCTGCTCCTTCTGTCCGTTGGGTTGCCATGGCATCTTCCGGACCGTTCAGACCTTTTCTCAAGAGGTCCGTTTTTTCCCGTCAGAATTCTGGATTCTCAGATTGACGGCGTAGCTCTTGAGTCCTGGATCTTGGCGACTTCTGATATCCTTCCTGAAGTCATCTCCACTATGACTCGAGCTCCACAGTGTCCTTTGACCTTTTTGGCCTTGCCGACCCTCCTGTCCCTTCCACAGTCCGGTCTACAGCTAGGACTATCCCTCATTAAGGGACAGGTCTCGGCTCTGTCAGTATGTGCCAGCGGCGTATCGTCCGGCTGGCTCCGGTGCGCTCCTTTAAGGGCGCATCTCACATCATTCCGCTTTTCCGGCGGCCTATGGAGACCTGGGACCTTGATCCGGTCCTCCCGGTTCCCGGAAACCCCCCTTTGCGCCTCTTGGGGAGGTTTCGTTGTTTCATCTTTCACAGAAAGTACTCTTTCTAGTGGCTATAATTTCCCGCCAGAGAGTTCTGGCTGCACTCTTTCGGAGTCTCCCCCTTTGTTTTTGGTCTTTTGCATCAAGACAAGGTGGTCTTCGTCCGACTCCGGCCTTTTTTCCCTAAGGTGGTTTCTGCTCCACCTTATCCGGGGCAATTTTCCTGCCTTCCTTTTGTCCGGCTCCTGTTCATCGCTTGAGGAAGCGTTGCATATCCTGGATCTGGTGCGGGCGCTCCGGATCTATGTGTCTCGCACCGCCGTTATTAGGCGGTGCACCTCTCTGGTGCTGACTGTTCGTCAGCGTAACGGTCTCTCGGCATCTAAGCCGACCCTGATGTTGGCTTAGGTCGGCCATTTCCGAGACCTACGAGTGTACTCAAGTGCCTTCCCCGCCGGGGATCAGAGCACATTTGGTCAGTCCTGTCGGCGCCTTTTTTTTTGGGCTTTCAGGCACCAGGTTACGGCTCAGTAGGTCTGTCAGACTGCAGCTCGAATTAGTCTGCATACTTTTTCGAAGTACTTCCCAAGGCATGCTCATGCCTTGGCAGACGTGGGCTTGGGCAGACGCATTTTTCCGGCGTCTGTCGCCCATTTGTGAAGTTAGGTTTGCCTGCTTCTCAGTTGTCTGTTTATTCCCACCCATGGACTGCTTTGGAACGTCCCATGGTTTGGGTCTCCCATGGAAGGAACGATAAAGAAAAAGAGAATTTTGTTTACTTACCGTAAATTCTTTTTCTTATAGTTCCGACATGGGAGACCCAGCACCCTCCCTATTGCCTGTTGGCAGGTTTCTTGTTCCGTGTGTCTTCACCGGCTGTTATTGTTGTAGACAGAGGTTCCGGTTCTTCCGGTTTTTACTCTGTCTCTTCTTGTGGGTGGATGTCCTCCTTCAGCTTTTGCACTAAACTGGCTAGATCTGGCTAGCAGGGGGTGTATATGCTAGGAGGGAGGAGCTACACGTTTTTGAGTGTAGTAACTTTGTGTGTCCTCCGGGGGCAGTAGCTATACACCCCATGGTTTGGGTCTCCCATGTCGGAACTATAAGAAAAAGAATTTACGGTAAGTAAACAAAATTCTCTTTTTTGCCCTCATCCAGTTCACCAATGTGAAAAGGATTTGCACTTGTTAGATCTTGTGAGAGCACTTAGACTCTACATTTCTCGTACGGCGCCCCTGCGCCGCTCGGATGCGCTCTTTGTCCTTGTCGCTGGCCAGCGTAAAGGGTCGCAGGCTTCCAAGTCAACCTTGGCTCGGTGGATCAAGGAACCAATTCTTGAAGCCTACCGTTCTTCTGGGCTTCCGGTTCCTTCAGGGCTGAAAGCCCATTCTACCAGAGCCGTGGGTGCGTCCTGGGCATTGCGGCACCAGGCTACGGCTCAGCAGGTGTGTCAGGCGGCTACCTGGTCGAGTCTGCACACTTTCACGAAACACTATCAGGTGCATACCTACGCTTCGGCAGATGCCAGCCTAGGTAGGCGAGTCCTTCAGGCGGCGGTTGCCCACCTGTAGGAAGGGGCCGTTTTACGGCTCTATTACCGAGGTATTCTTTACCCACCCAGGGACTGCTTTTGGACGTCCCAATTGTCTGGGTCTCCCAATGGAGCGACAAAGAAGAAGGGAATTTTGTTTACTTACCGTAAATTCCTTTTCTTCTAGCTCCAATTGGGAGACCCAGCACCCGCCCCTGTTCCCTTCGGGCTGTTGTTCTTTTGTGTACACATGTTGTTCATGTTGAATTGTTCTTTTGGTTCATGGTTTCAGTTCTCCGAGCATCCTTCGGATTGAATTTACCTTAGACCAATTTATAAGTTTCCTCCTTCCTGCTTTTGCACCAAAACTGAGGAGCCCGTGATGCACGGGGGGGTGTATAGGCAGAGGGGAGGGGTTTACACTTTTAAGTGTAATACTTTGTGTGGCCTCCGGAGGCAGAAGCTATACACCCAATTGTCTGGGTCTCCCAATTGGAGCTAGAAGAAAAGGAATTTACGGTAAGTAAACAAAATTCCCTTCTTTTATTAGATAATTAAAAGAGCAAACAAACAAGCCTGTAATGAAATGAAACCGGCAATGTCCCGGAGAGTATTCACATAGGGGGAAATGACCAGGGGAAAACAAAAAAACCAATTGCAGGTATCAATAAGTAATTAGCAAATAGCACAACCCTGATATTTGTCCGTATATGCCCAGCATTATACATGAGTAAGGTGAGACCTTGTTTTTTCATAATACGGTGTTCCTACTTTACTTGTTTGCAGAGATTTGTATTTACTTCATGATTTATTTTCTAACCATAGATTTAACTGCTCTACTGGTTACGGTCTTTCCCTTGATGAGTGTAACAAAACACGTCGGGTGGTCCAGGAGCTTTGGTGTAGTGGTAATTTGAGCCCCCCACCCCCCTTTCCCCCCCCTCCCCTCTGCTTTATCTTGATTTTTTTTCTCTTAGGCTATGTGCCCATGTGGAAAGTGTCCTGCGTATATATCCGCAGGAGTTCCCAGAAAACCGCAGCACAACTTTTATCTGTTTACATGCTGCGGTTTTATTGCGGAATGTCCTGCGGATATCCTGTGGGCATTCTGCATTGAGGATATAGTACCATGGCTTCGGCACTGCATCCTCAATGCAGAACAAGTGTTGGAGTAATTGGTGAGTTCATCCTCCATCACGCAGCACTTCACTTAACGGCCGTGTCTGTCTGCACATTGCTGGAGAAGGTGGGCGGGCCTGCACTAGCTCCAGCTGTCACATGACCTGAGCTCATGCAGGCCCCGCCTACCTCCTGCTGCCCGCTCCTGGCTCCACCGCGCTCCTCTGCACCATAGGAAGTGACTCCGGTGTCTTCAATCAAGGCAGGTAGGTATGGGACCCTGCGGAGAAATCCACAGGAATAATTCACATGCTGCAGATTTTTCCGCAGGGAAATCCGCATTATTTCCGCTGTGGAAAAAAACACAGCATGGGTACAGCACTCCCCAAATGCCATAGAAATGGCTGGGGACTCGCTGTACTGCGGATTTTTGAAAAATCGGCGGAATTTCCGCGAAAAAAATTGAGGCAAATTCCGCAAATTTTCAGCAGCGTGCTTATTGTGCATATCATTTCTATGGTTATCTCTGTTGGGAGCCTGTAAGGGATTTGGTTGTCATAAGGATACGACTGTCACTCCCCCCTCCTATATCTGAGATGGACAATTTGAGTATTTAACCATAGGATTGGTTTTGTGTGTAGCTGTTTATTTGGCCTTATTTTATTACAGGCATTTTCTTACTCATTGATCAAGCCTATAGTCTGTTTTAATCCAAGAAATAGGTTTAGGGTATGTGCGCACGTCTCTGCGTTCTATTCCGCAGCGTATAGGTCACTACATGTGAGTTTCAAAACGCAGCCGAAAAGCTGCGTTTTGAAAGCATTGTGCATGCGGAATTCATGCTTTCTAGATGCCTGCTCTGCCATATTCAAATTGTCTCTCCAGTAAAGGAGACAAACTCTAGCACAGCGCCACCTATTGGAAGTAGCGATCCTAAAAGTCACAAGTGGATTTTCAACAATCCTTTGCAATATGACTCAGGATATATAAGCCAGATCAGAATCCCAATTTGCAGACACGGTGTTTCGGGGTGCTTGCCCCTCGTCAGTGCAAAGTATGGGGGTGTCTGATCTGGCTCATGAGAAAGCTATGTGGGGACCACGGGGGAACACTATTCTCCTTAAGGAGACTTTGCAAGCCAGTCTGGCTGCCAGGTAAGGGGACTTATAGCTGCAATGCCCCTCTGGGAAATATTCAAATTGTCTCTCCAGTAAAGGAGACATAGACAGAGTGGGAAAAGCATCCGGGACGCACAAAAGTGACGTTGCTTTTTAGAAAGGCAGCGTTTTGGCAAAATATTTCAGCAGCTGAAATGCTGCATTCTAAAACGTGGATGGAATTTGCACAATCTTCATAGATTGTGCTGGGGACGCAGGACGCAGCGTAAAAGCATGAAAACAGCACACGTGCACATACAACCTCAGACTGGGATAGGTTATTTAGGCTATACTCATAAATGTGCTTTTCTTTATCGTTCCTTTGGGAGACCCAGACCATGGGTGTTTAGCTTCTGCCTCCGGAGGACACACAAAGTACTACACTTAAAAGTGTAGCTCCTCCCTCTGAGCTTATACACCCCCTGGTAGCCAGTCCTAGCCAGTTTATCGCTTTGTGTTCAGGAGGTCATGCATCCACACATGCATTCTCATCTGATTGTTTGACTTTTGGAAAGAGTTTGAAGAAAAGCGGGTCCATGTCTGGACTCCTGGCATGTCCCTTCTCATCTCACTATGTCGGCGGTGTTGTTAAGGTTGATTTACAAGGCTGAAGCCTTACATGCTGCGCTCCTTCACCATCCCTTCTGGGCTCTGTCTTGAAGTGGGAGCCAGCACAGTCTCTATGCCTGGCAGGAGTCCGGTCTCCATCCACAGCCCCTTGAGGATTCTGTTGGACCGGAGCACTCATCCCCAGGGACATGGCCCTGCGTCTCAGCAGCTAAGTACCTGAGACGTTTATGTTGGGGGTCCCGGTTCTTTATTGTAAGGGGAGAGTATGCTGTATGTGATTGTTTTTAACTTTTCTGGCGGGTTCTCCAGCTTTTGCCTGAGAACCGCGCCGATGGTGCCTGCTTGTCGGCTTCGCCGCTTAAATTTAGGCCCCGGCTTAGCCGGAGGCCTAGTTTTGTTTTCCTGCCCTCGCATGTCACTCATGCAGAGGGACAGGTTCGGCTCCTCCCGGCGGCCGTTCTACACAGGGGAGGGACACTCCCCACTGCTGGGGCGTCCCTCCTTCCCGGCAGGTCTCTATAGCCCTCCAGTTCCCGCTCTTTTATAGGAACGCCGGGGGCCATTTCTCAGGCAGAGTTCACTCTGCTCTGGGACATCCTGCATTCTGCATCTCTGCTGAGGTGCTGCGCTCTGGGGGAGCTGGAGGTCACACAACACCGCGCTCAGCGGTCTGGTAAGCCACAGCCGGTCTCTGGTTGTGGACCTCTGTATATTCTCCCTGGCGTTCATTCTCTGCAAAGCCCCCACTCCAGCAGCATGTCTCACACAAGGAGCAAGGCTCCAAAGCTTTATTCTGCATGCACTGCTTGTAAGCTCCTGCTGCCTGAGCCGAGCATTTATCCACACTGTGATGGTTGCTCTAACTTGGCGGTGCCACAGCCTGGAGTCTCACCCCCAGTGGTCTCTCAGGCTGCTGCTGCACCTGTGATTGAACCCCCGGCCTGGGTAGAGTCCTTTTCTAGGTCCATATCCCAGTCATTTGCTGAGTCCATGGGACTTTTGTCCAGGACTTTGATGAATATGCATCAGCCCCCCCTCTCAGGGTGCCTCTAATACTCTTGACAGAGGACTCCTATCCTCTGACCTCCGTTCGAGAGTGGAAGGCGGATGCTTCGTCCAAGAAGTTTCTTGCTGGGCTTCCTTTTGCTGGTTCACGGCTGTTGGGTGAACAGCTGGATGAAATCATTAATGAAGCTACTGGCGGGAAGAGTACTTACATGCCACAAACTAAGACCAGGAAACCCGCCCAGGGTAGGAATCAATCGAGGTTTCGTTCCTTTCGTTCCTCCAACTGGTCATCCTCTAAGCCTTCCGCCTCGTCCGCTAACTCAGCCAAGGATCAAAAATCCAACTGGCGCCCAAAAGCGCGTCCGCAGAAGACCGCAGGAGGTTCTCCCACTAAGGCAGCTTCCTCATGACTCTCGGCCCGCTCCAGCCACGTCCTTAGTCGGTGGCAGGCTCTCCCACTTTGGCGACGCTTGGTTAAAGCAGGTCTCCGATCAGTGGGTGAGAGACATCATATCTCACGGCTACAGGATAGAATTCTCTTCCAGCCCTCCAAACAGATTTTTTTTTTCTCTCAACTCCTCCCTGCTCCAAGGCCGCCGCCTTCTCGCAGGCCGTGGCGTCCTTGCAGGCAAACGGAGTGATTATCCCAGTTCCCGCTCAGGAACGGTTCAGAGGTTTTTACTCAAATCTCTTCCTAGTTCCAAAGAAGGACGGTACCTTCCGGCCCATCCTGGATCTCAAGCTTCTCAACAAGCATGTCCGGGTGCGGCATTTTCGCATGGAGTCTCTGCGATCAGTCATTGCCTCTATAACCCAAGGGGAGTTCCTGGCGTCCATCGACATCAGAGATGCCTATCTACATGTGCCAATCGCAGTGTCACATCAGCGTTGGTTACATTTTGCGATAGGAGAGGATCATTTCCAATTCGTGGCTCTCCCCTTCGGGTTAGCCACGGCCCCTCGGGTATTCACCAAGGTCATGGCGGCAGTGATTGCGGTCCTGCACCTCCAGGGGTTAGCAGTGCTTCCTTATCTGGACGACCTTCTGGTCAAGGGTCCATCCAGCGCAGACTGTCAGCAGAGTGTTTCGCTCACTCTCGCCACCCTAGCCCAATTCGGGTGGATTGTCAATCTTCCCAAATCCACTCTGACTCCGACCCAGAGTCTCATGTACCTAGGGATGCAGTTCGAGACTTTGCCGGCACTTGTGAAGTTGCCCTTAATCAAACAGCAGTCTCTCCGGCTAGCGGTGCGCTCTCTCCTGAGGCCCCGCCGTTATTCCCTCAGGCGCCTGATGCAGGTGCTGGGTCAAATGGTGGCTTCCATGGAGGCGGTTCCCTTTGCCCAGTTCCATCTGCGTCCTCTGCAGCTGGACATTCTCCGCTGTTGGGACAAGCGGCCTTCCTCCTTACAGAGGTTAATGGCTCTGTCGCCACGGACCAGGACCTCTCTTCAGTGGTGGCTTCGACCCCTCTCCCTGTCCCAAGGGCGCTCCTTCCTGGCTCCGTCCTGGGTGATTCTCACCACGGATGCCAGCCTATCCGGCTGGGGAGCGGTACATCTCCACCACAGAGCTCAGGACACTTGGACTCCGTCCGAGTTAGCCCTTTCAATCAATGTGCTGGAAACCAGAGCTGTGCTTCTAGCTCTCCTAGCCTTTCACCACCTTTTGGCGGGCAGGCACATTCGAGTCCAGTCAGACAACGCGACAGCGGTTGCCTACATCAATCACCAAGGCGGGACACGCAGCCGCCTGGCAATGTTGGAGGTCCAACGCATTCTTCAATGGGCGGAGGACTCAAAGTCCACCATATCCGCAGTCCACATCCCTGGCGTAGAAAACTGGGAGGCAGATTATCTCAGCCGTCAATCCGTGGACGGTGGCGAGTGGTCTCTGCACCCGGCAGTGTTTCAGTCAATCTGCCGCAAATGGGGCACTCCGGACGTGGACCTAATGGCATCCCGTCACAACAACAAGGTTCCGGTTTACGTGGCTCGTTCCCACGATCCTCAGGCCTTCGCCGCGGACGCTCTGGTTCAAGACTGGTCCCAATTTCGTCTGTCCTACGTGTTTCCCCCTCTAGCTTTCTTGCCCAGAGTCCTGCGCAAGATCAGAATGGAGGGCCGTCGAGTCATCCTCATTGTACCGGACTGGCCCAGGCGAGCTTGGTATCCGGACCTGCTCCAACTGTCCGTGGAGATGCCGTGGCATCTTCCGGACCGTCCAGACCTGCTCTCGCAAGGTCCGTTTTTCCGCCCGAATTCTGCGGCACTCAAATTGACGGCGTGGCTCTTGAGTCCTGGATTTTGATGGCTTCTGGTATTCCTCCTGAAGTCATCTCCACTATGACTCGGGCCCGTAAGTCTTCCTCCGTCAAGATCTATCACAGGACTTGGAAAATTTTCCTGTCCTGGTGTCGCTCTTCCGGTCATTCTCCTTGGCCATTTTCGTTGCCGACCCTTCTGTCTTTTTTACAGTCCGGTCTGCAGCTAGGACTGTCCCTCAACTCTTTCAAGGGACAAGTCTCCGCTCTATCAGTGCTGTTCCAGCGGCGTCTCGCCCGGCTGGCTCAGATCCGCACCTTCATGCAAGGTGCGTCTCACATCATTCCGCCTTATCGGCGGCTCTTGGGACCTTGGTCCTCACGGTATTGCAGAAACCCCCCTTTGAGCCTCTTAGGGATGTTTCTTTGTATCGTCTTTCTCAAAAGGTGGCCTTTCTAGTTGCCATAACTTCTTCTCTCAGGAGAGTCTCTGATTTGGCTGCGCTCTCCTCGGAGTCACCTTTTTTGGTTTTTCACAAAGACAAGGTAGTTCTCCGTCCGACCCCGGACTTTCTTCCTAAGGTGGTCTCTCCCTTCCACCTTAACCAGGATATTTCCTTGCCTTCCTTCTGTCCGGCCCCTGTTCATCGCTTTGAGAAAGCGCTGCATACTCTAGATCTGGTGCGTGCTCTCCGGATTTATGTGGCTCGCACCTCTCTTTTTGTGCTAACCACAGGGCGGCGCAATTGTCTCTCTGCTTCTAAGCCGACCTTGGCCCGTTGGATTAGATCGACCATTTCGGACGCCTACCAGAGTACTCGGGTGCCTCCTCCGCCGGGGATCAAAGCACACTCGACCAGAGCTATCGGTGCCTCTTGGGCTTTTAGGCACCAGGCTACGGCTCAACAAGTCTGTCAGGCTGCCACTTGGTCTAGTCTGCATACCTTTTCGAAGCACTACCAAGTGCATGCTCATGCTTCGGCAGATGCGAGCTTGGGCAGACGCATCCTTCAGGCGGCTGTCGCCCACTTGTGAAGTTAGGCTCCGCCTACTTGTTAGTTTTTCTGTTTATTCCCACCCAGGGACAGCTTTGGAACATCCCATGGTCTGGGTCTCCCAAAGGAACGATAAAGAAAAAGAGAATTTTGTTACTTACCGTAAATTCTTTTTCTTATAGTTCCGTATTGGGAGACCCAGCTCCCTCCCTGTTGCCAATTTTCTTGTTCCGTGTGTTTATCACCGGCTGTTGTCGTGGACAGAGTCTCCGGTTGTTCCGGTTCTTACTCGGTTCTACTTGTGGGTGACTATTCTCCTTCAGCTTTTGAATTAAACTGGCTAGGACTGGCTACCAGGGGGTGTATAAGCTCAGAGGGAGGAGCTACACTTTTAAGTGTAGTACTTTGTGTGTCATCCGGAGGCAGAAGCTAAACACCCATGGTCTGGGTCTCCCAATACGGAACTATAAGAAAAAGAATTTACGGTAAGTAACAAAATTCTCTTTTTTTCTTGGGCTTTGAATTAGGCTACATTTCCCCTTGAATTCCTTTGGGAGGTTTATGACTGTATATAATAAATTTATTGATAACTGCAATTGGGTTTTTTGGTTTCCCCTGGTCATTTTCCCTATGTGAATTCTCTCTGGGACATTGCCTGTATCATTACAGGCTTGTTTGTGTGCTTTTTTAATTATCTAAGAAAAGTTATATTTTACCTTTGTTTTTGGCACGCACATGAAGGGAATTTTGTTTACTTACCGTAAATTCCTTTTCTTCTAGCTCCTATTGGGAGACCCAGACAATTGGGTGTATAGCTTCTGCCTCCGGAGGCCACACAAAGTATTACACTTTAAAAAGTGTAACCCCTCCCCTCTGCCTATACACCCTCCCGTGCATCACGGGCTCCTCAGTTTTTGTGCAAAAGCAGGAAGGAGGAAACTTATAAATTGGTCTAAGGTAAATTCAATCTGAAGGATGTTCGGAGAACTGAAAACCATGAACCAAAAGAACAATTCAACATGAACAACATGTGTACACAAAAGAACAAACAGCCCGAAGGGAACAGGGGCGGGTGCTGGGTCTCACAATAGGAGCTAGAAGAAAAGGAATTTACGGTAAGTAAACAAAATTCCCTTCTTTTTTGTCGCTCCATTGGGAGACCCAGACAATTGGGACGTCCAAAAGCAGTCCCTGGGTGGGTAAAAGAATACCTCGATAAAAAAGAGCCGAAAACGACCCCCTCTTACAGGTGGGCAACCGCCGCCTGAAGGACTCGCCTACCTAGACTGGCGTCTGCCGAAGCATAGGTATGCACCTGATAGTGTTTCTTGAAAGTGTGCAGACTAGACCAGGTAGCTGCCTGACACACCTGTTGAGCCGTAGCCCGGTGCCGCAATGCCCAGGACGCACCCACGGCTCTGGTAGAATGGGCTTTCAGCCCCAGAGGAAGTGGAAGCCCAGAAGAACGGTAGGCTTCAAGAATCGGTTCCTTGATCCACCGAGCCAAGGTTGACTTGGAAGCCTGCGAACCCTTACGCTGGCCAGCGACAAGGACAAAGAGCGCATCTGAACAGCGCAGGGGCGCTGTGCAAGACACGTAGAGCCGGAGTGCTCTCACCAGATCTAATGAGTGCAAATCCTTTTCACATTGGTGAATTGGATTAGGGCAAAATGAAGGTAAGGAGATATCCTGATTGAGATGAAAAGGAGATACCACCTTAGGGAGAAATTCCGGAACAGGACGCAGAACCACCTTATCCTGGTGAAAAACCAGGAAGGGGGCTTTGCATGACAGCGCTGCCAGCTCCGAGACTCTACGAAGCGATGTAACTGCCACTAGAAATGCCACCTTCTGCGAAAGACGTGATAAAGAGACATCCCGCAGCGGCTCGAAAGTAGGATTTTTGTGTACTCACCGTAAAATCTCTTTCTCTAAATCTTCATTGGGGAACACAGGACCATGGGTTATGCTGCTGTCACTAGGAGGCTGACACTAAGTAAACATAAAAAAGTTAGCTCCTCCCTAGCAGTATACACCCCGAGCCGGAGGCGGGCTCAGATCAGTTGGTGCACAAGCAGTAGGAGGAGTACCAGAATCACCATACATAAAAACAAGTTGTAACTAAAACAATGCAGCCGTGCAAACAAGAGGTCTATGAACATAAGACCGCTGAAAAATAGCAGGCAAATGCAATTGAACAACCAAAAAACCAAGCAGGGTGGGTGCTGTGTCCCCCAATGAAGACTCAGAGAAAGAGATTTTACGGTGAGTACACAAAAATCCTACTTTCTTTGTCGCTCCTAATTGGGAGACCCAGACAATTGGGTGTATAGCTACTGCCTCCGGAGGCCACACAAAGTATTACACTTAAAAGTGTAAGGCCCCTCCCCTTCTGGCTATACACCCCCCCGTGGGATCACGGGCTCCTCAGTTTTATGCTTTGTGCGAAGGAGGTCAGACATGCACGCATAGCTCCACTGTTTAGTCAGCAGCAGCTGCTGACTATGTCGGATGGAAGAAAAGAGGGCCCATACGGGGGCCCCCAGCATGCTCCCTTCTCACCCCACTTGCGGTCGGCGGTGTTTGTTAAGGTTGAGGTACCCATTGCGGGTACGGAGGCTGGAGCCCACATGCTGATTCCTTCCCCATCCCCATTAGGGCTCTGGGTGAAGTGGGACTTGACCGGTCTCCGGGCACTGAGACCGTGCTCCATCCACAGCCCCTGGAGGATCTGCTGGATACGGAGCGGAGTTTCCTCAGGGACAGGACCCTGCTTCATTAAGGTACTCCGTGTCCCCGTGCTTACCGCACGCACACTGCAGCATTGCTGGGTGTGTTAGTGCGCCGGGGTAAACAGCGCTGCTGCGCTTGTGCCGTTACTCACTACAGCTCTGCTGAGTGAGGAGACTTAGTACGATCGGCCGATCCGGCCGCTGGGGTCAGTGTTTACTGCGTTGCGGCTGGGATTTGTGGTGCGCCGGGGGCTTCCGCGCTGGCCGTGCATATATGACGGCCGCGCTAGATTACTACAGTCCCCGGCTTTTGCGGCCTAGTTCGTATCGTTCCCGCCCCCAGACCTGCCAGTCAGGAGGAGGGCGGGACGCTGTACAGACCAGCAGCGCTAAGAGCTGGAGTCTGTTTTACATACTCCAGCCCTCACACTAGGCACAGTGGGACGCAGTTTCCCGCACTTTTGTTTGTGGCACGCCCACGGTCCGCCCCTCTTCACAGGACGCCGGCAGCCATTCCTGCCTGCACGCTGAGCTGCAGAGGGGAGGCTGGGAGACCCAGACAAGGGATTCTACGACCTCACACCCGCTTTTCAGCGGGCGGTAAGCAGCCCTCAAGGGCTCTCCCCCACTTGTGCCATAGTGTACTTTGTATTTTGTGCTGGCAATACTTTACACTGTACGGTCGCTGGTGATTTTCTGCTATATACCCTCCTTAGATTTCTCAAGGAGACAACAGCATGTCGTCCGCAAAAAGCAAAAGTGTCAAGGCACGGACTTTATATGCTGCCTGTACCGCATGTGGGGCTGCTCTACCGGCAGGTTCCACTGACCCCCATTGTGTGCAGTGCTCGGCCCCTGTGGCAATTGCTCAGCCGGGGCCTCTGCTAGAGGTGACCCAGGGAGAACCACCTGTGAATGCTGTCCAGGTGACAGGGACGGAGTTTGCAGCTTTTGCTGACAGATTGTCTATGACTATGTCTAAAATTCTTGAAACATTGCAGTCTAGACCAGTAACTCAGACCATGGGCACTGTTGGTTCATTGCCCCCTGGTCCCCCTCAGCTGGAACACTTCCTAGCTCCGGGGGTGTCACATGCACCCCAGGGTGACGGCTCTGACTCTGACGACAGTCCCAGACAACCTAAGCGGGCTCGCTATGAGCGACCCTCAACTTCATCACACTGGTCAGGGTCCCAGCGGGACGACTCTCTGTGTGATGAGGCGGATGTAACTGATCAGGATTCTGATACTGGGGCCGCTCTCAATCTAGATACCCCGGATGGTGACGCCATAGTGAATGATCTTATAGCGTCCATCAATAAGATGTTAGATATTTCTCCACAAGCTCCTCCTGCGGAGGAGACAGCTTCACAGCAGGAGAAATTCCATTTCAGGTATCCCAAGCGTAAATTAAGCACTTTTCTGGACCACTCTGACTTTAGAGACGCAATCCAGAAACACCACGCTTATCCAGATAAGCGTTTCTCCAAACGGCTTAAAGATACGCGCTATCCTTTTCCCCCTGACGTGGTCAAGGGCTGGACACTGTCCCAAGGTGGACCCTCCAATCTCCAGGCTTGCAGCCAGATCTCTAGTTGCAGTGGAAGATGGGGCGGCACTTAAAGATGCCACTGACAGACAGATGGAGCTCTGGTTAAAATCCATCTATGAAGCTATTGGAGCGTCGTTGGCGCCAGCATTCGCAGCCGTATGGGCACTCCAAGCTATTTCAGCTGGCCTTACACAGGTCGACACGGTCACACGTACATCTGCTCCGCAGGTGGCACCATTGACCTCTCAAATGTCTGCATTCGCGTCTTACGCGATTAATGCTGTCCTAGACTCTACGAGCCGTACGGCGGTGGCGTCAGCCAACTCCGTGGTTTTACGCAGAGCCCTGTGGTTGAGAGAATGGAAGGCAGATTCTTCTTCCAAGAAGTGCTTAACCAGTTTGCCTTTTTCTCGTGACCGATTGTTTGGTGAGCGTTTGGATGAAATCATTAAACACTCCAAGGGTAAGGATTCAGCCTTACCGCAACCCAGACAAAACAAACCCCAACAGAGGAGGGGACAGTCTGGTTTTCGGTCCTTTCGAGGCTCAGGCAGGTCCCAATTCTACTCGTCCAAAAGGACTCAAAAGGATCAGAGGAGCTCAGATTCTTGGCGGACTTAATCACGCCCAAAAAAAAAAAAAGCCAGCCGGAAGAACCGTTACCAAGACGGCTTCCTCATGACTTTCAGTCTCCTCTCTCCGCATCCTCGGTCGGTGGCAGGCTCTCCCGCTTTGGCGACATTTGGCTGTCACAGGTCAAAGACCGTTGGGTGAGAGACATTCTGTCTCACGGGTACAGGATAGAGTTCAGCTCTCGTCCTCCAACTCGTTTCTTCAGAACTTCTCCACCGCCCGACCGAGCCGATGCTCTGCTGCAAGCGGTGTCCGCTCTAAAGGCGGAAGGAGTGGTGACTTCCGTTCCTCTTCAGGAACAAGGCCACGGTTTTTACTCCAATTTGTTTGTGGTGCCAAAGAAAGACGGGTCGTTCCGTCCCGTCCTGGATCTAAAGCTGCTCAACAAACACGTAAAAACCAGGAGGTTCCGGATGGAATCTCTCCGCTCCGTTATCGCCTCAATGTCTCAAGGAGATTTCCTAGCATCAATAGACATCAAGGATGCTTATCTTCACGTGCCGATTGCACCAGAGCATCAGCGTTTTCTACGCTTCGTTATAGGAAGCGAACACCTGCAGTTCGTAGCTCTACCTTTCGGGCTGGCGACAGCCACTCGGGTCTTCACCAAGGTCATGGCAGCAGTAGTAGCAGTCCTGCACTCGCAAGGTCACTCTGTGATCCCGTATTTAGACGATCTACTTATCAAGGCACCCTCTCAAGAGGCATGCCAACACAGCCTGAACGTGGCACTGAAGACTCTCCAGAGTTTCGGGTGGATCATCAACTTTTCAAAGTCAAATCCAACCCCGACCCAATCACTAATATATCTTGGCATGGAGTTTCATACTCTCTCAGCGATAGTGAAACTTCCACTGGACAAACAGTGCTCGCTACAGACAGGGGTGCAATCTCTCCTGCAGGGCCAGTCGCACCCCTTGAGGCGCCTCATGCACTTCCTAGGGAAGATGGTAGCAGCAATGGAAGCAGTTCCTTTTGCGCAGTTTCATCTGCGTCCATTACAATGGGACATTCTCCGCCAATGGGACGGGAAGTCGACGTCCCTCGACAGGGAGGTCTCCCTCTCTCAGGCAGCCAAGGAATCTCTCCGGTGGTGGCTTCTTCCCACCTCATTGTCAAAAGGAAAGTCGTTCCTACCCCCAGCCTGGGCGGTGGTCACGACAGATGCGAGTCTATCAGGGTGGGGAGCAGTGTTTCTCCACCACAGGGCTCAAGGTACGTGGACTCGGAAAGAGTCCACCCTTCAGATCAATGTTCTGGAAATCAGAGCAGTCTATCTTGCCCTACAAGCCTTCCAACAGTGGCTGGAAGGCAAGCCGATCCGAATTCATTTGGACAACTCCACAGCGGTGGCATACATCAACCACCAAGGGGGAACACGCAGTCGGCAAGCCTTCCAGGAAGTCCGGCGGATTCTGACGTGGGTGGAAGACACGGCATCCACCATATCCGCAGTCCACATCCCAGGCGTAGAAAACTGGGAAGCAGACTTTCTCAGTCGCCAGGGCATGGACGCAGGGGAATGGTCCCTTCACCCGGACGTGTTTCAGGAGATCTGTCGCCGCTGGGGGATGCCGGACGTCGACCTGATGGCGTCACGGCACAACAACAAAGTCCCGGTTTTCATGGCACGGTCTCACGATCACCGAGCTCTGGCGGCAGACGCCTTAGTTCAAGATTGGTCGCAGTTCCGGCTACCGTATGTGTTCCCACCTCTGGCATTGTTGCCCAGAGTGCTCCGCAAAATCAGGTCCGACTGCCGCCGCGCCATTCTCGTCGCTCCAGACTGGCCAAGGAGGTCGTGGTACCCGGATCTGTGGCACCTCACGGTAGGCCATCCGTGGGCACTACCAGACCGTCCAGACTTGCTGTCTCAAGGGCCGTTTTTCCATCTGAATTCTGCGGCCCTGAACCTGACTGTGTGGCCATTGAGTCCTGGATCCTAGCGGCCTCAGGTTTATCTCATGAAGTGGTTGCCACCATGAGACAGGCTAGGAAGCCATCCTCCGCCAAGATCTACCACAGGACGTGGAGGATATTCCTATCTTGGTGCTCTGCTCAGGGAGTTTCTCCCTGGCCTTTTGCATTGCCTACTTTTCTTTCCTTCCTGCAGTCTGGGTTGGAAAAAGGTTTGTCGCTTGGCTCCCTTAAAGGTCAAGTCTCCGCGCTATCCGTATTTTTTCAGAAACGCCTGGCGCGACTTCCTCAGGTACGCACGTTCCTGCAAGGGGTTTGTCATATCGTCCCCCCTTACAAGCGGCCGTTGGAGCCCTGGGACCTGAACAAGGTTCTAATTGCTCTCCAGAAGCCGCCTTTCGAGCCTATGAAGGAGGTTTCCCTTTCTCGTCTTTCACAGAAAGTGGCCTTTCTAGTGGCGGTCACGTCTCTTCGGAGAGTGTCCGAGCTGGCGGCGTTATCATGCAGATCTCCATTCCTGGTGTTTCACCAGGACAAGGTAGTTCTGCGTCCAATTCCAGAATTTCTTCCCAAGGTGGTATCTTCCTTTCATCTCAATCAAGATATCACTTTACCGTCTTTGTGTCCGCATCCAGTTCACCAATTTGAAAAGGGTTTGCATTTATTGGATCTGGTGAGAGCACTCAGGATCTACATTTCCCGCACGGCGTCTCTGCGCCGCTCGGATGCACTCTTTGTCCTTGTCGCTGGTCAGCGTAAAGGGTCGCAAGCTTCCAAATCCACCCTTGCGCGGTGGATCAAGGAACCAATTCTTCACACCTACCGTTCGGCTGGGCTTCCGATTCCATCAGGGCTGAAGGCCCATTCTACCAGAGCCGTGGGTGCGTCCTGGGCATTACGGCACCAGGCTACGGCTCAGCAGGTGTGCCAGGCGGCTACCTGGTCGAGTCTGCACACTTTTACCAAGCATTATCAGGTGCATACCTACGCTTCGGCGGATGCCGGCCTAGGTAGACAAGTCCTTCAGGCGGCGGTGGCTCACCTGTAGGAAAGGGCTGTTTGACGGCCCTATCACGAGGTATTCTTTTACCCACCCAGGGACTGCTTTTGGACGTCCCAATTGTCTGGGTCTCCCAATTAGGAGCGACAAAGAAGAAGGGAATTTTGTTTACTTACCGTAAATTCCTTTTCTTCTAGCTCCAATTGGGAGACCCAGCACCCGCCCTGTTTTCTTAGGAAGTTTGTTTTTTTCGGGTGCACATGTTGTTCATGTTGAACAGTTCAGTTCTCCGAGGCTGTTTCTCGGGTTGAATTTGTATTTAAAACAGTTATTGGCTTTCCTCCTTCTTGCTTTTGCACTAAAACTGAGGAGCCCGTGATCCCACGGGGGGGTGTATAGCCAGAAGGGGAGGGGCCTTACACTTTTAAGTGTAATACTTTGTGTGGCCTCCGGAGGCAGTAGCTATACACCCAATTGTCTGGGTCTCCCAATTGGAGCTAGAAGAAAAGGAATTTACGGTAAGTAAACAAAATTCCCTTCTTCTCTATTGTTTCATTGGGGGACACAGGACCATGGGACGTCCAAAAGCAGTCCCTGGGTGGGAATACCGAAAACCCGCAGGTAGGAAGAAAACAACAACCTCCCTCGGCGGGCTTGCACTATAATTGAATGCTGCCACCCTATTACAGGTGTGCAACTGCTGCCTGCAAGACCTTTCTCCCAAAACTAGCATCTGCCGATGCTTGGGTGTGAACCTGGTAGAACCTAGTAAAGGTGTGCAGGCTAGACCAGGTGGCGGCCTTGCAGACCTGGTCGGCCGACGCCTGATGCCTAATCGCCCAAGAGGCTCCCACTGCACGGGTAGAGTGCGCCCTTACCCCCCGCGGCGGAGACTTGTCCCGAATCCGATAGGCCTCTGATATGGCGGAACGGATCTATCTGGCAATTGTGGCCTTGGATGCCGATTCACCCCTCTTGGGACCAGAAGGAAGGACAAACAGACCATCTGACTTACGGAACGGCGCGGTTCTGGAGACATAAATTCTAAGTGCACGCACTAGGTCCAGGGTGTGCAAGGACCTCTCCAAGCTGTGAGAGGGGCCAGGACAGAAGGACGGAAGAACGATTTCTTCGTTAAGAGGGAACGGGGAGACCACCTTTGGAAGAAAAGTGGGATCTGGCCGGAGAACCGCTTTGTCCTGGTGAAAAATCAAAAAGGGGGAACGACAAGAGAGAGCTGCCAGCTCTGACGTCCTGCGAATAGAAGTGATGGCCACGAGAAACACCACCTTCCAAGACAGGTGAGAAAGGGAAGATTCTCGCAAGGGCTCGAATGGGGGGCCCTGAAGTGACCCTAGGACTAGATTAAGGTCCCACGGCTCTAGAGGCTGACGGTACGGCGGTGCCAGGTGGGCCACTCCCTGGATGAAGGTCTTAACCTGTGAACGAGCGGCCAGTGGCCTCTGAAACAGGATTGATAACGCCGATATCTGGCCCTTTAGTGTTGCAAGCGAGAGACCCGCATCTAGGCCTGACTGCAAGAATGCCAATAGGGAAGGAAGGGAGAAGGCGAGAGGAGAAGAAATATTATGCTCTTCACACCACCTGAAGAAAACCTTCCACGTGCGGTAGTAAATTTTTGATGAAGATGGCTTCCTGGCCCTAATCATTGTCTGAATCACTCTTGAGGAAAAACCAGCCTTAGCTAGAACCCAGGATTTAATGGCCAGGCCGTCAAATTTAGGACCTGTGAGTTCTGATGGAAAAGAGGTCCCTGCTGCAGGAGATCTGGACGGTCTGGAAGGCGCCACGGAACGTCTGCGAGGAGCTGAGTTAGTTCCGCGAACCATGCTCGCCTGGGCCAGTCCGGAGCCACTAGGATGACCGGTATTCCTTCCGCCTTGATCTTCTTGAGGACCCTCGGAATTAGAGGGAGCGGAGGGAAGATGTACGGGAGACTGAACTGGCTCCATGACAGGGTGAGGGCGTCGACTCCTAAAGCCAAGCGGTCGCGGCACCGCGCTACAAATTGCGGAACCTGACGGTTGAATCGGGAGGCCATTAGGTCCACGTCCGGAACTCCCCATCTGTCGCAGATCTGGTTGAAGACTTCCCGGTTGAGGGACCATTCTCCGGAGGCGAGACCTTCCCTGCTGAGGAAGTCCGCCGCCCAATTGTCCACGCCCGGGATGTGTACCGCTGAGATCAGGGAGTGATGACACTCGGCCCAATGCAAAATCTTCTTGACTTCTCGCATCGCCCCGACACTTCTTGTGCCGCCTTGGTGGTTGATGTACGCCACCGCTGTCGCATTGTCCGACTGGATCCTGACCGGGCAACCCTGTACTAGGTGCCGAAACTGCTGCAAGGCTAGCCGGATGGCTCTTATCTCCAAAATGTTGATCTGGAGACAACTCTCCCTCGGTGACCATCGGCCCTGCGCTGTGTGATGCCGAAACACTGCTCCCCAGCCCTGGAGACTGGCCTCGGTGGTCACTATCTTCCAGTGGAGCGGGAGGAAAGACCTTCCTGATGCGAGGTTGCGTTGATTGAGCCACCAACGGAGGGAGTGGCGGGTCTCCGGCGAGAGATGAAACCTGCGGTCCAGAGAAAAGGGAGATCTGTCCCACTTCTTCAGCAAGGCCAGCTGGAGGGGCCGGAGATGGAATTGTGCAAAGGGTACCGCTTCCATCGCCGCCACCATACGACCGAGGACTCGCATGCCGAACCTGATGGAAACTTGGCGCTGACGCCGGAGAGCGCGGAGGCCTCGTTGTAGGGAGGACATCTTCTCCTGTGTGAGGAAAACTCGCCCTTGGATGGTATCGAATACCATGCCTAAAAAGGTGATCCGACGGGCCGGGGTCAGAGAGGACTTCTTCCGATTTATCAGCCACGCTAACCGTGAAAGGGTGTCGATCGTGACCTGAACCCCAAGACGACAGTCCTCGAAGGAAGAGCCCTTTATCAACATATCGTCCAAGTACGGGATGACCATGACACCCCTGGAATGTAGAACGGACATGGCAGCAGCCATGATCTTCGTAAAGACCCTGGGTGCGGATGCGAGGCCGAAGGGAAGAGCCGTGAACTGGAAGTGATCTTCCGCTATCGCAAAGCGGAACTGTTGGTGAGAGGTGGCTATCGGGACGTGAAGATAGGCGTCTTGAATATCCAGCGATGCCAGGAATTCGCCTACCTCCATGGACGCGATGACGGACCGGAGTGACTCCATGTGAAACGGCCGAGGCCTCACCGACCTGTTTAGAAGCTTTAGGTCGAGGACGGGACGGACAGAGCCGTCCTTTTTGGGGACCACGAAAAGGTTGGAATAGAACCCCTTGAAACGCTCTGCGGGAGGGACTGATACCACGACTCCGGCTCGGAGGAGGGAGTCTATGGAGTGAAAGAACGCGCGAGCGACTCGGGAGGGCGAGATAGGAAAAAACGTCTTGGTGGCTTTGCTTCGAATTCTATTTTGTAGCCTGATGTGATGATCTCTCTGACCCAGGCATCGGCGGTCAGGGGGATCCACACATGCTGAAAACGAGACAGACGCCCTCCCACAAGTCTGGCGCTGTTGCGCGCCGACCGCGAGTCACTTGGAGGAACGTCGGCGGTAACCAGAAGAGGATCTCGTGGACTGGCGGGGGCGTGAACGCCAGGCGGGATTGGTCTTTAATGACGGGGTCTTCCTGTCTCTCGGAGGAGAGTGGCTTTTCCGCGGCTGGGGATTGGAGTTGAAGCTGCGAAAGGGCCGGAAACGAGCGATGGGGCGCCGATTCTGGAAGCGCTTGGGGCGCAATTGGGGGAGAGATGTACTCTTTCCTCCCGTAGCATCGGAGATCAACTGGTCCAGTCTATCTCCGAAGAGACGCTCCCCTAGGAAGGGCAGGGAAGTTAGTGACTTCTTAGAGGCCGCATCCGCGTTCCAGGACCGGAGCCAAAGGGCTCGACGGATGGCCACATTGTTGCTGGCGGCCTGGGTCGCGCAACTTGCAGACGCCAGGGCTGCATTGAGCAAGTACTCACCCGCGAGAGAAATCTGTGAGGCAATGGGAACCAGGTCCGGATTGGCAGGAATGGCGCGGAGACCGCAGCGTAGCGTGTCCGCCCAGGACATCAGGGCCTTCGCAACCCAAACCGAGGCAAAGGCCGGAGAGAGGGATGTGCCCGCTGCCTCGAAGGCGGAACGGGCTAACCTGTCAATAGTACGGTCCGTAGGGTCCTTGAGAGACGTACCGTTAGTGAGTGGAAGGACTGTGTGAGAAGACAGGCGGGAGATTGGGGGGTCGACCACAGGAGAGCCTGCCCAATCCTTTCGAAGACCCTCAGGAAAAGGATAATGCAAATCGATGGACTTACCGCTGGTAAATACCCTGTCCGGCTGTTGCCTGTGGCTGCGCAGTAACTCAGCGAATTCTGGATGTCCGCTGAATGTGTTCTGGGCCCGCTTCACCCGCTTAAACGAGACCTGGGTGCTCTGGGAGGAGACGGGGTCCACCTGTACCTTCAAGGTCTGGTTCACTGCTTCTATCAGGCTATTCACCATGCGCCGAATATCAGCCGCCTGCTCTGAGTCCTGCAGGGGTGCCGCATCGGAATCATCATCGGAGCAGTCAGAAACCTCCCTGGAGGACTGACGGTCTGGACCTGGGGATGAAGGTGAAACCTGGGAAGAGTCTGAGGAGGAGACCTGGCGGGTCCGTTTTTGAGCAGCAGAGGAGGACCCTGCAACGGGGCTCACCTGCTCCGGAGGCGATTGCGCCGGGTCTGCGGGAATCTGGGCGAGCGACGGCAGCAGGCGCAGTGCTTGCGTGATGGTCCGAGAAGCCTCAGAGAGGGAATCTACGGACTGGGACAGGGACGCTAGCCAGTCGGGGGGGGGGGGGCGGGACGCAGGGCCCTGCAGCATATGGCGCTGTGGCGTCTGCGATATCAGAAGCGTCGGCCGCGGAGTCCTGCGGAGGCTGCGCGTCTGTAGAACAGACGGAGCATAGTGGGGCGTCCTGACCCTGGGAAAACTTGGACTTGCAGGAGGAGCATGCAAAAAATAGTGCAAAGGGGGCCTGCTTGGATTGGGTGGGCTTAGCCTTAGGCATGGTGAAAACAGGTACTCTCCCTGGTGGCTGCTAGGAAGGAGACAGGAGAGGGTTAACTCGTCCCTAAACTCAGAGAATGCTGCCTAGTGAGGGCTACTCCTTAGGAGCAGAGCTTACCCAGGTCCTGCGTGCTGCCCACCAGTCCAGAAGGGGAAGTCCAGGAAAGCTGGCCAGAAGAGTCAGAACGCCGGCGCGCTGCAGCCTCAGGGGACCAGAGGCAGGCTAAAATGGCGAGGGGACGCTGGAGGAGGCTGGGGGAGGAGCAGGATTCCGGCGCGAAAAACCGGAGGATTCACAGCCCCCACCATCAGCCAGGAGGCAGAGCAGTGGGAGGATACAGAGGGAGACGACCGGCGGCCAATAGCGCTGCAGCGGGGGCGTGGCTAGGACGCAGGAGCGACTAGGCCGAGGCCGGGGACTAAATTTATGGAGAGGGCCGGGGGAAAGTGCAGGAAAGGTCGGTCCTACCTGCAATTGGCGGCGCCGGCCCAGCGATGGATGCGGTGCAGGCAGGGCTCCCTGGCCCTGCCTGTGTACAGCGCTGCTCGTCCAAGAAGGCTCCGGGGGAGAGCGTGCTGAGGCAGGGTAGTGGACATCATGATGGGGGTAGCAGCCCCCTTTCAGGAGAAGGCAGCGTGACAGGGCCCCATCTATTACACATGCTGCGGAGGTTCCATCCCTGCTGTACTCCCCTGTACGCCCTTTGGGGTGATACCGCAGGGCGAATCAGGGGTGCCCACAAAACAACCTGCCCACACGCGCACCCCCGGGAGTGGTACCACGGGGACGGACGGGGGAGAGGGCCCGAAGTCTCAAGCCCCTGCGACCCTGGGGAGTGGTACCCACAGGGCTGCGGAGGATGAGTGAAGCGAATACCTGCAGAGAAAAAGACGACAGGTATGAGAGTGATGAGCGGCGCCGAAATAAAAGAAAAAAGCGCAAAAACATACATGGCTGAGGGGGGCCGAGACGGCCCACATCATCCTCCTACGACACTAAGCTAAAACTGATCTGAGCCCGCCTCCGGCTCGGGGTGTATACTACTAGGGAGGAGCTAACTTTTTTATGTTTACTTAGTGTCAGCCTCCTAGTGACAGCAGCATAACCCATGGTCCTGTGTCCCCCAATGAAACGATAGAGAAAGGTGGTTTCTGAAGAGCCGTTAGCACCCTGTTAAGGTCCCAGGGTTCCAGCGGACGCTTATAAGGTGGGACTATGTGGCAAACTCCCTGCAGGAACGTGCGGACCTGCGGAAGCCTGGCTAGACGCTTTTGAAAAAATACGGATAGCGCCGATACTTGTCCCTTGAGAGAGCCGAGAGACAAACCCTTGTCCATTCCGGATTGGAGGAATGAAAGAAAAGTGGGTAAGGCAAAGGGCCAGGGAGTAAAACCATTATCAGAGCACCAGGATAAGAAGATCCTCCAAGACCTGTGATAGATCTTGGCGGACGTTGGTTTCCTGGCCTGTCTCATGGTGGCAATGACATCTTGAGATAACCATGAGGACGCTAGGAGCCAGGACTCAATGGCCACACAGTCAGGTTGAGGGCCACAGAATTCAGATGGAAAAATGGCCCTTGTGACAGCAAGTCTGGGCGGTCTGGGAGCGCCCACAGTTGACCCACCGTGAGATGCCACAGATCCGGGTACCACGACCGCCTCGGCCAATCTGGGGCGACGAGAATGGCGCGACGACAGTCGGACCTGATTTTGCGCAGCACTCTGGGCAGCATCGCCAGAGGAGGAAATACATAAGGAAGTCGAAACTGCGACCAATCCTGAACTAATGCGTCCGCCGCCAGAGCTCTGTAATCTTGAGACCGGGCCATGAATGCCGGGACTTTGTTGTTGTGCCGTGACGCCATGAAATCGACGTCCGGCGTTCCCCAGCGGCGACAGATCTCTCGAAACACGTCTGGGTGAAGAGACCATTCCCCCGCGTCCATGCCCTGACGACTGAGAAAATCTGCTTCCCAGTTTTCTACGCCCGGGATGTGAACTGCGGAGATGGTGGAGGCTGTGGCTTCCACCCACTGCAGAATCCGTCGGACTTCCTGGAAGGCTTGACGACTGCGAGTGCCTCCTTGGTGGTTGATGTATGCGACGGCAGTGGCGTTGTCCGACTGGATACGGATCTGCCTGCCCTCCAGCCACCGATGAAAAGCCAATAGGGCTAGATACACTGCCCTTATCTCCAGAATATTGATCTGAAGGGATGACTCTATCGGAGTCCAGGTTCCCTGAGCCCTGTGGTGGAGAAAGACCGCCCCCCACCCTGACAGGCTCGCGTCCGTGGTGACCACAGCCCAGGTTGGGGGTAGGAAGGATTTTCCCTGCGACAGAGAGTTGGGAAGGAGCCACCACTGAAGTGACATCTTGGATGCAAGGGAAAGAGAGACGTTCCTGTCGAGGGAAGTCGACCTCCTGTCCCATTTGCGGAGAATGTCCCACTGGAGTGGCCGCAGATGGAATTGCGCGAAGGGCACTGCCTCCATCGCTGCCACCATCTTCCCCAGGAAGTGCATGAGAAGCCTCAAGGGGTGTGACTGACCCCGAAGAAGAGATTGCACCCCTGCTTGCAGAGAAAGCTGTTTGTCCAGCGGTAGCATGACTACTGCTGACTGAGTATGAAACTCCATCCCGAGGTAAGTCAGTGATTGGGTCGGTGTCAACTTGGATTTTGGGAAGTTGATGATCCACCTGAACTGCTGGAGAGTCGCCAGAGCGACGATAAGGCTGTTTTGACACGCCATCTGAGAGGGTGCCCTGACCAGAAGATCGTCTAAGTAGGGAATCACCGAGTGGCCCTGAGAGTGTAGGACCGCCACAACAGATGCCATGACCTTGGTGAACACCCGTGGGGCTGTCGCCAGGCCGAAAGGCAATGCCACGAACTGAAGGTGTTCGTCCCCGATGGCGAAACGCAAAAAGCGTTGATGTTCGGGTGCGATCGGCACATGGAGATAAGCATCCTTGATGTCGATCGATGCTAGGAAGTCTCCTTGTGACATCGATGCGATGACCGAGCGGAGAGATTCCATCCGAAACCGTCTGATGCTCACATGTCTGTTGAGTAGTTTGAGGTCCAGAATGGGACGGAACGAACAGTCCTTCTTTGGCACCACGAACAAGTTGGAGTAAAAGCTGCGACCATGTTCCTGGGGGGGGAACAGGGATCACAACTCCTTCTGTCTTCAGAGCGTCTACCGCCTGAAAAAGTGCATCGGCCCGCGCGGGGGGCGGAGAGGTTCTGAAGAAACGAGTCGGGGGACGAGAGCTGAACTCTATCTTGTAACCGTGAGACAGAATGTCCCTCACCCATCGGTCTTGAACATGTGGCCACCAGGCGTCGCAAAAGCGGGAGAGCCTGCCACCGACCGAGGATGCGGTTCGGGAATGCCGAGAGTCATGAAGAGGCCGCCTTGGAGGCATTGCCTCCGGCGGGCTTTTGGGGGCGTGGCTTAGCCCGCCACGCATAGGAGTTCCTCTGGCCTTTCTCCGGCCTGTTGGACGAAGAGGATTGGGGCTTGGCGGAGGGACGAAAGGACCGAAACCTCGATTGTATTTTCCGTTGCTGAGGTCTCTTCGGTTTCGACTGGGGTAAGGAGGAGTCCTTTCCCTTGGATTCCTTAATAATCTCATCCAATCGTTCGCCAAACAATCGGTCGCCAGAAAACGGCAAACCGGTTAAGAACCTCTTGGAAGCCGAGTCTGCCTTCCATTCGCGCAGCCACATGGCCCTGCGGACTGCCACAGAATTAGCGGATGCCACCGCTGTACGGCTAGCAGAGTCTAGAACTGCGTTCATGGCGTAGGAAGAAAAAGCTGACGCCTGAGAAGTCAAAGACGCAACCTGCGGAGCAGAATTACGTGTGACCGCATTAATCTCAGCCAGACAAGCTGAGATAGCTTGGAGTGCCCACACGGCTGCAAAAGCCGGGGTAAAAGACGCGCCCGTGGCTTCATAGATGGATTTCACCAGGAGCTCTATCTGCCTGTCAGTGGCATCTTTTAGCGATGAGCCATCTGCAACCGATACCACAGATCTAGCCGCCAATCTAGAGACTGGAGGATCCACCTTGGGACATTGAGCCCAACCCTTAACAATGTCAGAGGGGAAGGGGTAACGTGTGTCAGTGAGGCGCTTAGTAAAGCGCTTGTCCGGAACCGCTCTGGGCTTCTGGACAGCATCTCTGAAGTTAGAGTGATCGAAAAACGCACTCCGTGTACGTTTAGGGAACCGAAACTGGTGTTTCTCCTGCTGAGAAGTCGACTCCTCTACAGGTGGAGGCGGGGGAGATATATCTAACACCTGGTTGATGGACGAGATAAGGTCATTTACTATGGCGTCCCCTTCAGGTGTATCAAGATTGAGAGCAACGTCGGGGTCAGAGCCCTGAGCTGCGATGTCCGCCTCGTCCTCCAGAGAGTCCTCAAGCTGGGAACCCGAGCAGCGTGAAGAAGTCGGGGAAGATTCCCAGCGAGCCTGCTTAGCCGGTCTGGGACTGTGGTCCGGGCAGGAGTCCTCCACGTGAGACCTAGGGCCCCCCCTGGGAGCGCGCTGCGGCGTGGACAGAGAGGGGCCTGGAGGGGACGATCCAACAGGGCCCGGGGCCTGTGTAAGGACCGGTCTGGACTGCAAAGCTTCAAGCAGCTTGGCAGACCATTTGTCCATAGACTGAGCCATGGATTGTGAAAGTGACTCAGAGAGTTTCTCAGCAAAAACGGCAAACTCTGTCCCTGCCGCCTGGACAGGGGGAGCAGGGGGGGTCTACCTGAGCCGAGGGGCCCACTAGTGACCGAGGCTCCGGCTGAGCAAGCAAAACAGGGGTCGAGCATTGCTCACAGTGAGGGTAGGTGGAACCCGCAGGTAACATAGCCGCACAAGAGGTACAGGTCGCAAAATAACCCTGTGCCTTGGCACCCTTGCTCCTTGTGGACGACATGCTGTTGTCTCCTAGGAGAGTGATCACTGAGGGTATATGGGAAAAGGTATATAGCCCGACCGAACAGAAATATATATATATATATATATATAGTATCTATTCCGGCACCCTAAGGGGACCTGCACCGGGTGACCGGTGTGGCTTACCGACCGCTAAAAAGCGGAGCGTGTGTCCTCCAGATTCCCTGCCTTAGGTCTCCCAGAGTTGCAGAGCTCTTTCCTGGAAATCCTCCACCGGCAGAATGTCAAAAAAATGGCTGCCGGAGCTCTCTGGAGAGGAGTGGAGCCATGGGCGGCGCTAGAAAAGTGCGGGAATCTGGGGTCCCCACAGTGATCAGTGAGGGGGGAGGAAACATACAGGATGCTCCGGCCCTCACATCCGACGTCAGGTCGGCAGTCCCGCCCTTACCCCTGACAGACAGGCCCGGGGGCGGGAGTTTTGCTACTAGGCCGCAATGAAGCCGGGGACTAAATTTAAGACCGCGGCCGACAAGCAGGCGCGGTCGGCGCGGAAGTCCGCCGGTCTTCACAAGTCAGCAGCTGCTGCAGCGTCCGGGATGAAGGCGCTCCATGCACAGCCCCCATGGGGACACAGAGTACCTTAGAGATGCAGGGCCCGGTCCCTGAGGATAAATAGACTCCTGTCCGGCAGATTCCCACAGGGGCTGCGGAGGGAGCACGGTCCCAGTAACTGGCTGACCGGTCAGGATCCCACTTCTCCCAGAGCCGCTAAGGAATGGTGAAGGAAAACGGCATGAGGCTCCGGCCTTTGTACCCGCAATGGGTACCTCAACCTTAACAGCACCGCCGACGTAGTGGGGTGAGAAGGGAACATGCCGGGGGCCCCGTGGGGGCCCACTTTTCTTCCAACCGATATAACTAATATGAGAATGCATGAGTGGATGTGTGCCTCCTTCCACACAAAGCATAAAACTGAGGAGCCCATGATACACGGGAGGGTGTATAGGCAGAGGGGAGGGGTTACACTTTTTAAAGTGTAATACTTTGTGTGGCCTCCGGAGGCAGAAGCTATACACCCAATTGTCTGGGTCTCCCAATGGAGCGACAAAGAAATTAGATTTGCCCTGCTTTTTCTATTCAAAAACTTAAGGTAACTTTACACCTTTCTTTTTTTACACTGTGACTATGCAGCAACTCATGACATGCAACCATGATGTTCACTGGGTGTCACTGCTACATTGCAACAAAATAAATCAGTAGGGTCACCTTGCAATCGTGACAAGCAAGTCGGAAAAAGTGCAACCACATCTGACTTTTTGTGACTTGCTTATTGCGATATTCTTTGGGTCACAATGTGACAAGTGCTTGTACTGCACTGCAATGTAGCAGTGACACCTAGTAAAGTTTTGGCCGCTTTTCACAGGCAAATTTGCCATGTAGCCTCGACATAATACATTAAAATTTGTGGACCTAAAAGGGGGTCCACCAACAGATGACATCAATGAAAAGACAGATGGGACAAGTTGAATTTTAGTACCTGATGCTTTGGCTTTCAGGAGGAGATAAGCAGCAGCCACCAACTGAGGTATGTGTGATACAGCTCTTGTCAGTTAAAATACAGGCCTCGGGTGCTGTATGCCTTCAGTCTGCAGCTTGTCCTGCCACATAACTAGGATGGGCTGCAATTTGAGTTATATCAGGTACTTCATTTCATCTCTGAAAACTCATAATTCACAGATTTGGTTCCTATAAACCGCGGTCGGGTCTGATGGGCGTTGCTGAGCTCTGTCCATCTCCTCCTCCCATAGTCGCCATCTTTCCCAGCTCCGTGTGGATATCACGTCTTACGTCATCCACACAGAAGTCTCCATTGCGCTCGTGCGCACGTTTCTCTACCCTGCTGAGGGCAGATCAAAGTATTGTAGTGTGCACGTGTGGGCGGTCTCTGATCTTTCCCCGCGCCTTCGCATTACAGTACTTAGCTCTGCCCTCAGCAGGGCAGAAAAAAGTGGGCAGGAGTGCAAAGCAGGCCTCTGTGTGGATGACATAGGACGTGTCATCCATACAGAGCTGGCAAAGAGGACAATGATGGAAGCGAGTAGGCACTGGACCGAGACCAGCGATGCCCATCGAACCCGAGCGTCCTGCTGGTGATTGTAATCAAAGGTGTTTTTTTATGTTATACAGAGCGGCCTGGGCACTTATATACAGTATTCTAGACAGCTGTATATAAAAGCTCACTGGTGGCTGCAGCTTATAAGGGACAAATATGGTGACAGGTTCTTTTTAGACGTCCGTGTTTCAGGTACGTGTGACATCTGTTTTTAACACGGATGCCACAGGTACCCATGTTCTATGCTGTTACAGGGTCCTGTTTTCACACGGACCATGTGACCCCTCATGACCCCACATGCACACACGGAGAAATGTCCGTTTTTTTTTCTCTGGCAATACCGATGTGATCCATGGGAAATCAGTGTGACATGTACCGGAGAAAACACGGGTCTTTTAAATAAAAAGATTTTCTATATTCGCCTGTATCCAGCGGTTCTATGTTCGGTTCTGCTGCCTCCCACTCCTGACCGCCGCTCATTATACTCACTGAATATTCACCGCATTCAGGAGCTGGAAGCCGGAGCAGTGCGGGGGACTTCAGTGTCCCAGGGACCGCATCGCTGGGGACAGGTGAGTATCCAGCAGTGTGTGTGTTGAGGAGCTGCAAGCCGGCGCTTTTCGGGGACTCAGACTTCCCAATGAACTCTGATGAACCCGTGAAGTCACCGCCGTGACACCCACTGTTGTATCATGGGTGTCGCAGGGGTGTCATCAGAGTTCATTGGGAACTCCAGTGACCACCTGGACGTCACTGCACACACACTGCTTGCTGAATACTCACCTGTCCCCGCGATGCTGTCCCCGCAATGCTCCGGCTTCCAGCTCGTCAGTGGGGTGAATAATCAATGAATATAATGGGCGGCGGTCAGTAGCGGAAGGCAGCAGAGCCAAAGCAAACAGCACTGGATACAGATAAATATAGAATATCGTTTTATTTCAAAGACGCGTGTTTTCTCCGGTACGTGTCACATGTATGCAAACACATGTGTCACGCATGTGACCACAACCATGCGTGTGGTTTGTACCTGATTAAACACGGACGTCTGAAATCGGCCTAAAGGGTATCCACATACAAGGGGAAAACGGCATAATACTACAGCTTAGAACAGGCTACTCCTATGTGAGACATGACAGTCTGTCCTCACTACTGTTGTGTGATTGTGTGCCAGAACACAGCAGCGTTGACCGTATATCATTTGCGTTGTATATTTTGTCCTGCCAATAAAGCTCATTTGAATTTGAGAGGAGAGATACTAGAAGTTTGAGATTCCACTCTGTGGTGTAGCCCTTCCCCAGGTCTGCTGTGCTCCAGCACATGGGATCACTCAGCACTGAGGAGAACCTGTTTAAGCTTTGGGTGAGGGGGGGGGTGTTAGAGGAAAAAGTACACACCACATCTATTACCAGGTTTTTGCTAATATCATCTGAGAGCAGCATACCATAGGAAAAGAGACCCTGATTCCACCAATGTATTTAGTGTACTGGGTGCAGCAATTGTTTCACAGAGTTTTTAGATGTAACCCCCCACCCACATCACAGCTTTGTGTATGTTCTATGACTGGTCGGACAAGTGCTCAAGAGCCTTGTAGTCCAGGCAGTGATAGTCTCCTGGTGATACAATCTTCATTGTGTGGAAATGGCGCACAACCTAATAAGTGACACACCCCTGAATTCAATGGTTTAACGCTTACATCATGCAGTCCTCAGATTACATAGCAAATTCCTGCTTACCGATTCCCTAAAAAAAGTAAATGAACTATTTAGGTGCTAAATAATTTCATCACTAGGTAGTTAAACTAAACATTTTTTTCCATTTTTTTATCTGCTTTATAGGTAAAACCGTAGAATTTAGAGTTTGTGCTTGGTTTTGCCTCATTACAGGTCAGGAGACCTGCGGTCTCTTTATGGACGGGTGCGGCCGTCTTGTGGCGCCCCTGAGGCGTCAGTCGCCACAGAGTATTGCACCCAAATTTGGGTCTAATGCTAAATCTGGTACCTGAGGTGGTCTGTCCCAGTTTCACTATATTACACACTCAAATACACACCAGGTTGCCCTGTTCCCACTGGGGACTGGGCTTGGGTCAGGTAATTAAGGGGTCGCTGACAGTTGTATTTATAGGATGCCCTCAAACAGGGGCCCAAGTCCCATTAGCTTAGGACGTGGGAGGTGTAGCCAGCAGGGGGGAGTCAGGAGCTACCACAACAGTTAGGGAGTTCTCCAGCAAGGGAGCAGTCGGATCTACGGGTGCTCCGGTGGGAAGGAGAAGTTCACACAATTGCCATGGGGAGAGTGAACCTGCTCCACATGGAATCTATGCCACACAGGGCAGCAGGACCCTAGGGAAGCTCATACTTCACGTTGGTTTTCCAGAATCTGCCTGGATGAGGAAAGTTTCAAGCTTCCCTGACAGCACAGTGCCAGAGAGGATCTGTGGTGACGCATCAAGCCAGACCCCATATCGGAACCATGGCAGCTGCATATAGGGACAAGAGTACTACTCGTGAAAATCCGGGTCCCCATGTAGCTTCAAGCCAGGGGATCCACAGACAGGCGTTACAGGGAGGGAACCCACCTAACACCACACCAGACTGATCTCTAAAGGGATTCAGGTTCAACGGAGCCCATCATAGCAAGTGACCGGTATTACCTGGGTGAGAGGCATCGTACAAAAGTGAGTAAACAACCTGAACCACAGCTATAGACTCTGAATCTTTATTACCAGTACTGCCGCTCCGTGCCGCCATTACTACTCCCCTCATCATACTCCCCAAGGTGCACTCCACCTGTGGGGAGCGATACCATCCCTGGCTGCTACTACCATCCACCCTGGAGGACAGCGACAGCACCGGCGGCCTGGCCCTGGCCGCATACCACAGGTGGTGTCACGACAAACACCTAACCACTACTCCCATCATCCTTCCCCTGCCATCTTCTGTACGCCTCGGGGGAACGGAGCTGGGCTAGGCCGCCTGTGACAACGACAGTTGACGGACTGGCGACGAGTAGGTTAAATGCACCTGCCCCGTGGGGCGCTACAGTCTGAGCCCGGCCACTCTTGTTCAGTTCACCAATCACACAAGTACCATATTACTTCTTCAATCTCCTTTACTATTAGGTGTCAGGTTAGTTTTGACTTCTGGTGACTTTTCACATAATATCTTGTCTTTAGGTATAAAGTCCAGCTCCTACTTTATCTTCTATAAAAGCCTATACAAAATGTGATCTTTGTTCTTTGAGACATAATGACAATTGAAGGTCTTCCACCCTGACTATACAAAGTCCAGGCGTGCATCATATAGTATCTCATAATCTCTAGATCCTTTGTCAATAATTGATTCAAGTGATAAAAACTTTCTTGTAGAAAAATAATTATTTTCCAAAATGTTTTGAGGATTTGCATGTTTGCAGGTTAATCTCTTTTTGCATTGACCAGCTGGTTGCTGTGGGTCGGGCTTTTTCATCCCCTGGTAATCTGGTTTTAGAAATGATACATGCTCATTTCTCATGTAGCAGATACACCACTGAGCATTGGATCTATACCTCAATAGTTCAAAATACAAAACTTCTTTCATATGCCCTAATGTACGTTGATATAGACCAATGGTTCCCAAACTCCAGTCCTCATGGCCCCAGCTGGTCAGGATATGCTTACTATTGCACAGGCGATGTCTGATAATGACTCCATCACTTGTTCAATGCTAAGGAAATCCTGAAAACATGACCTGTTGGGGGCCATGAGGACTGGAGTTTAGCGTTTCCCAATCTAGAGGATAAGGGTTACAAGTCTTCAGTCACTATGTGACTGCAGACTTATTGTCACGTCATGTGCGCTGTGACGATACTCTGGTGCTGGGTTATGCGACTACAAGTAAGTCATTTGCATACTTCGGGACACATTCCGACTAGACTATCCGGACTCACTCAACACACATTGAGCAAGGCCACAACCGTCTAGTTGGCATGTGACTGCATGTATGCAAATCACATACCTACGGTCAAATCCCCGTCCGTTCTCAACACCAGAGAATCCTCACAACGCACATGATGTGAAGATTCACAAGTCTGCAGTCAATTTAAGGCTATGTGCGCACGTGTGCGTAATTCATGCAGTTACGCTGCGCTTTGTAGCGCAGCGTAACTGCATGCGTCCTGCGTCCCCTGCACAATCTATGGAGATTGTGCAGGGGCCGTGCGCACGTGGCATATTAGAACGCAGTGCTTCGGCTGCTGCCCGAATCGCTGCGTTCTAAGAAGTGTCATGTCACTTCTTCCGTGCGCTTTGCCGGCAGCCCCTGCTCTGTCTATGGCAGGAGCTGCATGCAGAGCGCACGTTCTCGCCGGCACTATGCGCTTCAGAACGGAGCTTTTCAGCTGCGCTCTGAAGCGCACCTTTTAGGTGCCGTGCAGAGCGCACACGTGCGCACATAGCCTTAGGCTGGACAACCCCTTTTAAATCTTGTCTTGTTTTGTTGAGCCTAACCTGTGCATGTGTCACATAGTTGCACATATTTATCCATCTATACAACATAACCACCACAATGAAAGATTACTTTGTGTGCAATTTGGATATATTAATTGTTCTGTTTTATTTCTTTTTGCAAGACCATATTGTCTGACTTCTCATACTTCACTTTGGCCCCAATTCATAAGATTTCGCCAAAACTTAGAAAAGTGTTTTGACAAGAGCGACAAATTTCGACAGAAATCTACTCCAGTCTCTGAATGAAGTAGCTGTCCTGAGGTGGTGCACGGCAGCTGAAAGATGGTGTCAAATTCATTGAGGCCCATTCCTCTTAATAAATTATGCACAAGGAACGCCAGCGCACTCATATCGGCCGTACAGAACACCGGTCTTAGGCTGTGTGTGCACGTGTGCATTTTACATGCTTTTACGCTGCGTTTCGCACTGCAGCAAAGGCATGCGTCCTGCGTCCCCAGCACAATCTATGAAGATTGTGCAAATTCCATCCGCACGTTGTGTTTTAGATTGCCGCGTTTTAGATTGCAGCGAGGTGGGGGGGGGGGGAGAGACACCTATCAACGCATATATATATATATATATATATATATATATATATATATATATATTTACCATGAAATAATTCTAAAAACAGCTGGCCAAGCTAACTATCGCTCTATTTATCGAGCTATTCTGTTATTGCTGTCTATTCTATGCTTGTTTATTCTATCTATTCTAGCTATTGATCAATTATCCTATTCTGTTTTGTTTCGCTTTTAAAAAAAAAAATGCAGCAGCAAAAACGCATGTGTTCTTTCATGCAGTTAAAAGATGCACTCAAGATGCAGCATGCGGACATATACATGCAAAAATAAATGCAACATTAACAGTAGCAAATGAATGGAGAGTAGAGGGGAAAATGAAATGGATGCATCCAAATCTGTCACAGGGTGTCACATAGACCATCCGCCGCACATCACAGGGTGTCACATAGACCATCCCCCGCACATCACAGGGTGTCACATAGACCATCCCCCGCACATCACAGGGTGTCACATAGACCATCCCCCGCACATCACAGGGTGTCACATAGACCATCCCCCGCACATCACAGGGTGTCACATAGACCATCCCCCGCACATCACAGGGTGTCACATAGACCATCCCCCGCACATCACAGGGTGTCACATAGACCATCCCCCGCACATCACAGGGTGTCACATAGACCATCCACCGCACATCACAGGGTGTCACATAGACCATCCACCGCACATCACAGGGTGTCACATAGACCATCCCCCGCACATCACAGGGTGTCACATAGACCATCCCCCGCACATCACAGGGTGTCACATAGACCATCCCCCGCACATCACAGGGTGTCACATAGACCATCCCCCGCACATCACAGGGTGTCACATAGACCATCCCCCGCACATCACAGGGTGTCACATAGACCATCCCCCGCACATCACAGGGTGTCACATAGACCATCCCCCGCACATCACAGGGTGTCACATAGACCATCCCCCGCACATCACAGGGTGTCACATAGACCATCCCCCGCACATCACAGGGTGTCACATAGACCATCCCCCGCACATCACAGGGTGTCACATAGACCATCCCCCGCACATCACAGGGGGAGAAGATCTCAGGAAAATCTGAAGCAGAGTAGTTTTTTGTGGACACAGCCATTAGCTTTGTATAGAGGGTGGTTATGGGGGTATGAAGGCTGGGGCAGAGTATTTTAAGGGCACTATGGCTGGAAGTGTGATGGACACACCAGTTGGCACTGTGTTATTATGGGGGCACTATGGCTGGGACAGAGTATTTCGGGGCATTATTGCTGCGAGTGTTATGGGGGCCCCCGCAGCTCATGTCCCCTCCCCGTGTGTGCAGCGTCCTCTCAGCTTCGCTCTTTGCCCCCTCCACCACTATCAGTGGCTGGGAGTGGCCGGTGTCAGGCTGGGGGAGGCCGGTACATGGCGCCATAGTGCACGCAGCCAGTCAGCCCCGGGGGAGGTGGGTGACTGTGTCCGGAGCCCCCGCCCCTCTGTGTTCACCTGCAGTAGAGCAGGGAATCCCCGACATCAGCAGCCATGGCAGCTGCGGAGCAGGGAGCCGGGGCGCCGCTGGTGAGCGCCGTCACTGTGTACTCCCTGGCAGCCTGCGCCGCCCAGCTGGCACTGGGGTATGTGCTGGCTCAGCGCCTGGGGAAGAGGTGCTCCGGGGCGGACAGATGGGTGCTGGTCTGGCTCTTCTATGATGCCATTGTGCACTTCACACTGGTGAGTAGTATATGTGTACAAGGAAGGCAGAGAGTAGACCCGCTCCTCCCCCACCAGCAGGAGGCGACTGCAACTGGGGAGAGGATATCCTGTATATATGCTGCAGCAAGGGGAGCGTACATACCGTGTGTATGTGTATAATATATATATATACATGCATACAATTTATCATATATTAGTAGAAAAGGGACAGTATACACACCATTTTTATTGTAGAAGAGTGAGGGTATGTACCATATATATTGTAAAAGAGGGAGACTACGTAACGTACATATTGTAGAAAAAGGAGAGCGTACAGGTACAGTACATACCATGTACAGCAGGGGTGGGCAATTAATTTTCCCATGGGGCCGCATGAGAAGTTGGGATGGTTTTAGAGGGCCGGACTGATATAATTAACTCGGTTCTACAAAATATATATATATATATATATACACACATGCATATATACTGTGTGTGTGTGTGTGTGTGTGTATAATAAATATACACATACACACACACACAATCCCCATATACTACATCACTACATCCACCACATACTACACCTGTAATATATATCCCTATACACTACACCTGTAATAAACTACACCTCTATATACTATACCACTATATACTACATCACTACACCCCTATATACACCTGTAATATACTACATCACTATATACTACACCTGTAATAAACTGCACCACTACATCACTATATACTACACCTGTGATAACCTACATCACTGCACCCCTATATACTACACTTGTATTATACTTCACCACTACACCCCTATATATACCTGTATTATACTACACCTGTATTATACTACACCCCTATATACACCTGTATTATACTACACCCCTATATACACCTGTATTATACTACACCCCTATACACACCTGTATTATACTACACTCCTATATACTACACCACTACATAGTACACCACTACACCCACCTGTAAAACTACATTCCCATATACTAAACCACTACACCCCAAATATTTGTCAAGTTATCCCACCCCCCCCCCCCCCACCCCCCCCCCCGCCGCCATTGTCCCCGCAGGTTACTAGTAACCACTCACCTCTCTTCTTATTGTCCCCTCCTCAGGCACCTCCGTACGAGCCCCCCACTGAGCTGCTTCACTTTGACATGCACAGGCTGCGCCGACGCTGTATTCCTAGGAGCCGCTGCTTCTCTCCATACGGCCCCCGCCGCTGCAGCGTCTTCTGCTGCCGAGCGGGAACTTTTCAAATGACACACGCGCGCCGTACTGACGATATCAGGGCGCGTGTGTGTCACAGAGAAAGCTGCCGCAGGAAACAGAGGAGAGGTTCCTGCGTTCCACTGCCTGAACTGACTGTGCGGAGCTGCAGGATCTGTCCTCTGTTTCCTACCCGGCACGCAGCGTGAGATGAGGGCAATCTGACCACGGGCCTCCCGGAGCCTGGAGCTCTGGACAACAGGTCAGATTGCCCTCATCAGTGACCGGCCAGCAAGGACGCCCCGAACCAGGCGGGCCGGTCACAGAGAGTAGGCGGGCCGGATGTGGCCCGCGGGCCGCCCCTTGCCCAGGTCTGATATACAGTAATACAGTATAGTAGAAGAGGGAGAGAGTACATACCGTATATATTGTAAAAAAGGGAAACTACATACTATAAATATTGCACAAGTCCAATATTTTGGACAAATATTGCACAAGTCTCCCTAGAAGAGGGAGAAAGTGCTATATATATATATATATATATATATATATATATATATATATATTTATTGAAGTGGGGAGAGAGTACATACTGTATATATTGTAGCAGGGGAGAAAGTACATGCCGTATACATAGTAGCAGGGGAGAGAGTGCGTGCCGTATATATATTAGCAGGGGAGCGAGTACGTACCATATAGATAGTAGCAGAGGAGCAGGTACATACCGTATCCATTGCAGCAGAGGAGCAGGTACGTGCCGTATACATTGCAGCGGGGGGAGAGTACACTGTATACTTTGTAGCAGGGTGAGAGTATGTGCCGCATGTGTTGTAGCGGGGGGGTTGGGGGAGTACGTGATGTATACATTGTAGCAGGGGGGAGGGTACGTGCCGCGTGTATTGTAGCGGGGGGAGGGTACGTGCCGCGTGTATTGTAGCAGGGGGGGGGAGAGTACGTGCCGCGTGTATGGTAGCGGGGGGGAGGGTACGTGCGGTATATATTTCAGCAGAGGGAAGTACATGTCTCCTGATTCAATATATACCTATGAGTTGCTGAGTTTGGGTCAGGGTTATTCGGGCTGTAAATGTGAACCGTGTGACACTGGCCTTAGATGTCAGCGCATTATACAGAACACTGGTAACTATTAGTTTTAGTGTAGATCTGTGTGCTACCTGTGGATATTCATCTGTTTAACATGTTGAGCTGACTCTTAATGTTGTCAGGAGTATATTGACCTGATCAGCGTATATCTGTCTGTGCTTCCAGGAGGGCCCCTTTGTTTACCTCTCTCTAATGGGGACAGTCGGCACGTCTGATGGGGCGATGGCTTCTCTGTGTAAGTAGAAGTGCAGAGCACAAACATCACAACTGGAAGATCGGGGATCAGGACTAAAATTATTTCATAAACTAAATTCAATTTATTCACACACTGAAAAATAGATATAGCTCTGGCAAAAATTAAGAGACCACTTCCAAATTGTCAGTTTTTCTGATTTTTCTTGTTATAGGTATATTTTTGAGTGAAATGTAAATTGTTCTTTTATTCTATAAACTACTGACAACGTCTCCGAATTTCCAAGCAATAAATTTTGTAATTTTTTTTTTTTTTTAAATGAGAAATGGTCAAAATAACAAAAAATGCATTGCTTTCAGACCTCAAATAATGCAAAGAAAACAAGTTCATAATCATTTAGAAACAACAATACTAATAATGTTTTAACTCAGGAAGAGTTCAGAAATCAATATTCTGTGGAATAACCATGATTTTTCATCACAGCTTTCATGCATCTTGGCATGCTTTCCACCAGTCTTATGCTTGTGGGTGACCTTATGCCACTCCTGGTGCAAAAATATAAGCAGTTCTTCTTTGTTTGATAGCTTGTGACTATCCATCTTCCTCTTTATTACATTCCAGAGGTTTTCAATGGGGTTCAGGTCTGGAGATTGGGCTGGTTATGACAGGGTTTTGATGTGGTGGTCCTTCATCCACACATTTATTCACCTAGCTGTGTTGCATGGTGAATTGTCCTGCTGGAAAATGAAGTCCTCAGAGTTGGGGAACATCACCTGAGCAGAAGGAAGCAACTATTTTTTTCCAGGATAACCTTGTATGCGGCTTGATTCATACTATTCATACTTGATTCTGGAATGTAATCAAGAAGAAGTTGGATAGTTTCAAGCCATTAAACAAAGAAGAACTGCTTACATTTTTGCAAATGTAAGAGTTACATTAGTATTGTTTTTTCTAAATGATTATGAACTTCTTTTCTTTGCATTATTTGAGGTCTGAAAGCAATGCATTGTTTTGTTATTGTGACCATTTCTTATTTTCAGAAAATAAATACAAAACTTATTGCTTGGAAATTCGGAGACGCTGTCAGTAGTTATAAATAGAATAGAAGAAAATTTTACATTTTACTCAAAAATATATCTATAAAGAGAAAAATCAGAAAAAACTGACAATTGGTCTCTTAATTTTTGCCAGAGCTGTGTGTATATACTGTATATATGTGTATAATATTTTTCTTTTTTCTGCCCCCCATTTTTGCAAAACAAATTATGTTGTGATGTTTTTATGCTTGACAGGGAAAGAATATGGAAAAGCAGATGAGCGTTGGCTTCATTCTGACCCCACAATTGTATCACTGGAGATCCTCACCGTTGTAGTGGACGGGCTGTTGGCTGTAGTGTTGACATATGCCATTATAAAGGATAAGTATTACAGGTGAGAGCGATCTCGAGTTGTATATTTATTGTGTGAATAGTACTTTTGCCCCATCTAGTGGTAGAAATTGGGTAGTACAGCTGCACGCCGGACCAGCGGTCTGCAGATGAGTTCCTACCTCAGCACTATGCTTCAAGGATCAGGTTATTCAGTAGTTACCTCTCCAAGGTGACAGGTAGTTTGTATCAAGTGGGACTGAACTTGCAAAACCAGGCTGCACAGCCACTGCAAAAATGTATAGTTTATTATTTCTATCTGGTGAAAAACAAACCAGTGCTTGCTGATCATATGTGGTGCCTGCACTGTGTGACAGCAGAGAACATACAGTATGTATAGGTGCATCTCAAAAAATTAGAATATAATCAAAAAGTTAATTTATTTCAGTAATTCAATACAAAAAGGGAAACGTATATATTATATAGCGTCATTACACACAGAGGGATCTATTTCACATGTTTATTTCTGTTAATGTTGGTGATTATGGCTTACAGTCAATGAAAACCCAAAAGTCATTATCTCCGAAAATTAGAATATTTACTACAAAGCACCCGCAAAGGCTTCCTAAGCGTTAAAAATGGTCCCTTAGTCTGGTTCAGTAGGCTACACAATCATGAGGTACACTGCTGACATGACAGATGTTCAGAAGGCAGTCATTGACACACTCCACAAGGAGGGTAAGCCGCAAAAGGTCATTGCTAAAGAAGCTGGCTGTTCAGAGTGTTCTATCCAATTATATTAATGGAAAGTTGAGTGGAATTAAAAAGTGTGGTAGAAAAAGGTGCACAAGGAACTGGGATAACCGCAGCTTTGACCGGATTGTTAAGAAAAGGCCATTCATAAATTTTGGGGAGATTCACAAGGAGTGGACTGCTGCTGGAGTCAGTGCTTCAAGAGCCACCGCACACAGACGTATCCAGGACATGGGCTACAAGTGTCACATTCCTTGTGTCAAGCCACTCATGACCAATAGACAACGCCAGAAGCGTCTTACCTGGGCCAAGGAGAAAAAGAACTGGACTGTTGCTCCACTAGTGGTCCAAGGGGTTGTTTTCAGATGAAAGTAAATTTTGCATTGTATTTGGAAATCCTGGTCCCAGAGTCTGGAGGAGGAGTGGAGAGGCCACAATCCAAGCTGCTTGAAGTCTAGTGTGAACTTTCCACAATCAGTGATGGTTTGGGGAGCCATGTCATCTGCTGGTGTAGGTCCACTGTGTTTTATCAAGACCAAAGTCAATGCAGCCATCTACCAGGAGATTTTAGAGCACTTCATGCTTCCCTCTGCCGACAAGCTTTTTGGAGATGGAAATTTCGTTTTCCAGCAGGACTTGGCACATGTCCACACTGCCAAAAGTACAAATACCTGGTGTAATAACCACAGTATCACTGTGCTTGATTGGCCAGCAAACTCTCCTGACCTAAACCCCATAGAGAATCTATGGGATATTGTCAAGAGGAAGATGAGCTGAAGGCTGCTATCAAAGCAACCTGGGCTTCCATAATACCTCAGCAGTGCCACAGGCTGATCGCCTTCATGCCACGCCGCAATGATGCAGTAATTCATGCAAAAGGAGCAGCGACCAAGTATTGAGGCATTTACTGCACAGGCTTTTCAGCAGGCGCCAACATTTCTGAGTTTAGAATAATTTTTTTCAGTTGGTCTTATATAATATTCTAATTTTATGAGATAATGACTTTTGGGTTTTCATTGGCTGTAAGCCATAATCCATCAGCATTAACAGAAATAAACACGTGAAATAGAACACTCAGTTTGGTATAACGCTATATAATATGTTTCCCTTTTTGTATTGAATTACTGAAATAAATTAACATTTTTCATGAAATTCTAATTTATTGAGCTGCGCCTGTATATATTGGAAAAGTGAAACTCGCCAAGATGGAGACATTGATGGCCTAACCCGAGGCTAGATATCTAGAATAAAGTGTCAGCAGTGTCCCCTATGCGTTCTCCAGAATCTCCCATGAAGGTTTCAGACTATGATGGGATTTCCATGTGGACAGGAAAGATCCTTGTGATCAGACCTGATGACATATCGTAGTAATGTAGCCAAGTCTACTAATGTCACTCTATTAAAAGTAGCCGTACGCCGAATGTTTCTTTCATTGAAGGGACATAGATTCTTCTTACTATTAATCTTTTTGTTTTCCAGGCATTTTATACAAATCACACTTTGTGTGTGTGAGTTATATGGAGGATGGATGACGTTTTGTCCAGACTGGTTAACTGGAAGCAAGAACCTTAACACCTCCAACTTTCTGTATCTGTGGGTTTATTTAGTGTTCTTCAATGGCACATGGGTTGTAGTTCCCGGCCTCTTACTATGGCAATCCTGGGGGCAGCTTAAAAAAGTTCATATGAGCAGAAAACCAGTTGGAAAAAAGACAAGATAAGAATATTGCAAAAATGACTTTAATTCTGGCATTGTTTCGATTCCATGTGACACATTACCTCCTTTTTGTTAATTGATGTAATTTTATATTTTTCTAAAGATGTTCATTTAATACACTTGGTTTTCACACATTTCTCTACTTTTATTCCTTTTTTTATGTTTCTACATTTGGTTGGAAATTGGCTTTAGCAGCTGAGAGACCAGAGATAAGGATTTATCATTTTGGTTTTTTGGTTTTTTTTTGTTTGTTTTTTTTTTACCTTTCTATATCTTGTGGTTCTTATTGATGTTCTTTTTGTGCTAAATTCTTTATAATGGGGAATGTGTTTCATGAGATTTGTACAAAGTAAAAAAAAAAATATGCTTTATTTTTGCCTTTTTTTTTTTTTTTAGAGCAAAATGTTCTGTTAAAATATAGCAAATATATTGGAAACATTTTAGGAATCCATAACATTACTTTGGGGGGGGTGTTTGTTGGAGTATATTTGTGCAAAAACATAGTGACTTTTTAAAAAGTTGCAATTCATGAATCAACTTAATCTGGAGAACAAAAAACAGCTACATTAGTGAACGAAAACAGGTGATCTCATCCACAATGGACTAAAAAAAGCACAAGTTAAAAGAGAAATAAGATACAATATCAAACCATTGAAAACTAGACAAAAGCGCAAATGCAATAATCAATTGGGCTCTTTAACCTCTCGTATATATACATCCTAGGTCGCTTCCCTCGCCTTAACCTCATAACGACGGCCGTACGACTTAAAGCGGCAGCAAAACAGGGTACTTATTCTGTTCAGCCGCTTTAAAGCGGCGGCCCGAAAAAACCCTGTAGCGCCCCCCAGCGACCGAAAATCTCGGGGGTTTCAGCTACCAGGGGTAGCTGAGACCCCCCAGATTATGAATCGGGGTGTTTTTTCTGGACCCCGTTAATGCGATCGCCGGTATACACCGTATACCGGCGACAACATTAAAAAAAAATAAATGGCCAGTAAAATTGATTTATTTCTCATCTGACGTGATCAAACATGTCAGATGAGAAATAAATATGAGCCCTTAGTGCCCCCAAAGCCCCTGGTACCGGAGAGTCCCCCCACCACCCCTACCCCCCCTCCGGAAAATCCAAGATGGCGCCGACGCGCGCTGAAAACTCCCGCCGCCGCCGGCTCTGCATTCATTTCCCTCCGATCTGAAATGATCAAACATTTCAGATCGGAGGGAAATGTCCTCCCCCTGACCCCTCCTCCGGTACACCGGAGATCTCTGGTCCCCGGAGCCCCCTCCGGTTCTCCAGAGCCGCCGCCCCCCTCCGGAGCGTGGAAGATGGCGGCCGCATTCATCCTGCTCTTTCTGCCGCATGTGACACGTCACATGCGGCAGAAAGTTGTCCCCAGGTGCCGCCGTCACCCCCCCCAGCCCCCGGTTTTACGTTACCTGGCTGCTGGTGCTCCGGCCCCGTGATCACTCCGCCTCCTTCTTGAAAGCTGGCGGCGCATGCGCAGACAGCGGCTGTCAGCTGGATCCCTGCAAGCAGGGACGCTGACGTCGCTACTGCACAGGCTGCTCCACTGTGGACTGGGGGAGGGTGAGTGCGGTAATCTGCAGCCACACTCCTCACATGGAGAGACTGCTGTTCTAGAAAATGGGGGGTACGTTCTGTGAGCGTGCCCCTCATATTCTAGAATGAGGTTACTGCAGGTCACTCTGCCCTAGGTTGGACCGGGGCAGTGTGAGTGCAGTATTCTCAGATTACTGCACCCACACTGCTCATGGAGACCTTGCTCTTCCAGAAAATGGGGGATATGTTCCCTGAACGTGCCCCCCATATTCTAGAAGATCCAGAGTCGGCGTGGGACCTCCAAAATGGATTACAGCGACCGAAATTTATTTATTTTCAATAAATTGGTAAAAGAGGAATGTTCGGGGAGTTTTTTTTTTTTCAAATAAATTTTTTTTTTGTCTTTATTTTTTTCTATTACTTGACTGGGTTAGTAATGTCGGGTATCTATTTAGATGCCGTGACATCACTAACCCCAGGGCTTGATGCCAGGTGACATTACAGCTGGTATCAACCCCGTATATTACCCCGTTTGCCACCGCACCAGGGCGCGGGATGAGCTGGAGCGAAGCGCCAGGATTGGCGCATCTAATGGATGCGCCACTTCTGGGGCGGCTGTGGCCTGCTATTTTTAGGCTGGGAAGAGTCCAATAACCATGGCTCTTCCCACCCTGAGAATACCAGACCCCAGCTGTCCGCTTCACCTTGGCTGGTGATCTAATTTGGGGGGGACCCCACGTTTTTTGTTTTTTTTTTTTTAAAAACCGCCTGGGGAGCCCTCCAAATTGATCACCAGCCAAGGTGAAGCTGTCAGCTGTGGTTTGCAGGCTACAGCTGTCTGCTTTACCCTAGCTGGCTATCAAAAATAGGGGGGACCCCACGTCGTTTATTTTAATAATTAATTTTTTGGGGGGCTAAATACAAGGCTAGGCACCCTTTAGTGCCACATGAAAGGCACTAAAGGGCGCCAGCTTAGAATATGCAGGGGGTGGGACGTTATATTTGTTTGACATCTATCCATTCATCCATTGTAGCATTTTAGGCTGTGCGCCCACAATCGGGATTTGCAGCGTTTTGGGGGCAGAGTGTTTTCCCTGCGTCCATAACGCTGCATTGTGCAGTAGAAGCACAGTGGAAGGATTTTTAGAAATCCCATGCCCACTGTGCTTCTTTTCTCCACAGCATACACTGACCTGTGGTGCAGCTTCCCGAGCCTCAGCATGTCAATTTATGCTGCGGAGATGAGTGTTCTCTGCAGGTAGCATAGAGCTCCACAGCGGCCTGAACCCAAATCGTGGGCATGGGCAGCTGCGTTCTCCCGTGGACAACACTCACATCTCTGCAGGAAGGCTGACACTGTATACTAGACGCCGTGTCGCTGGATCATGGCCACATAGCCTAAAAGTGAGACATTTGTTGCTACAGCAACATTTTTGTGAAGTACCTGTGGATTCAAAATGCTTACTATACTCCTGAATAAAATCCAGTTTCCAAAATGGAGTCACTTGTGGGGGGTTTCTAATGTATAGGTACCCAAGTTGCCCTGCAAATGTGACATGGTGCCCGCAATTTATCTCAACTTTTCCAGAATTCAAATGGTACTCCTTCCATTCCAAGCCCTCCCATTTATCCAAACAGAGGTTTTTGGCCACATGTGGGGTATCCCTGTGCTCATAAGACATTGGATAACAACCTGTTGGGTCCACGGTTTGTTGTTGTCTCTTGAAAAAGTGAGAAATTTGATGCTGAAGCAACATTTTTGTGAAAAAAATGAAAATTTTCAATATGGCAACCTAAGCTTATCAAATTCTGTGAAGTATTCGTGGATTCAAACTGCTCACTATACACCTAGATAAAAGCCTTGAGGTGTCTTGTTTCCAGAATGGAGTCACTTGTGGGGGACAGCCACTGTGTAGGCACCTCAGGGGCTTTCCAAATGCAACATAGCGTCCGCTAATGATTCCAGCCAATTGTGCAGTCAAATGGCACTCCTTCCCTTCCGAGCCCTGCCATGCACCCAAACAGTTGATTTCCACCACATATAAGGTATCGCCAAACTCAGGAGAAATTGCACAATAAATGTTATGCTGAATTTTTTCCTTTTACTCTTGTAAAAAAAAAAAGCTACCTGGTTGAAATAACAATTTTGTGGTAAAATTTTATTATTTTTTTTTTCATGGCTCAACGTTATAAAATTCTGTGAAGCACCTGGGGGTTCAGGGTACTCACCAAACATCTAGATAAATTCCTTGAGGGGCCTAGTTTCCAAAATGGGGTCACTTGTGCGGGTTTCTGCTGTTTAGGTACCTTAGGGGTCCTACAAATGTGACATGGTGCCCGCAATCTTTTTCAGCCAAATTTCCTTTCCAAAATTCAAATATTGCTCCTTTCGTTCCAAGCCCTCCCATTTGTCCAAACAAAGGTTTCAGACCACATGTGAGGTATCACCGCACTCATAAAAAAGTGGTTAACAAACCTTGAGGTCAAATTTTTGGAATTACCTCTTGAAAAAGTGAGAAAATTGATGCTAAAGCAACATTTTTGAGAAAATTATTAAAATTTTCAATATGACAACGTAACGTTAACAAAATCTGTGAAGTACCTGTGGATCTAAAATGCTGACTATACCCCTAGATAGAAGCCTTGAGGGGTCTAGTTTCCAAAATGGTGTCACTTGTGAGGGATTTCTTCTGTTTAGGTACCTTAGCGGACCTGTAAATGCAACATGGTGCCCGCAATCTATTTCAGCCAAATTTGCTTTCCAAAATTCAAATATTGCTCCTTCTGTTCCGAGCCATCCCATTTGTCCAAACAGAGGTTTCTGACCATATGTGGGGTATCGGCGCACTCATAAGAAAGTGGGGAACAAGTTTTGGGGTCCATTTTGTTGTGTTATTTGTTCTAAAAGTGAATAAATTTGGGTTAGAGCAACATTTTTAGGTAAAATTTAATTTTTGCTTTTTTTCATTCCACATTGCTTTTGCACCTGAATGGTTAATAAACTTCTTGAATTTGGTTTTGAGTACTTTGGGGGGGTGCAGTTTTTAGAATGGTGTCACTTTTGGGTATTTTCTGTCATCTAGGCCTATTGAAGTCACTTCAAATGTGATGTGGTCCCTAAAAAAATGGTTTTGTAAATTTTGATGTAAAAATGAGAAATCGCTGATAAACTTTGAACCCCTCTAACTTCCTAACAAAAAAAAAATTTGTTTACAAAATTGTGCTGATGTAAAGTAGACAAGTGGGAAATGTTATTTATTAACTATTTTGTGTCACAGAAATCTCTGGTTTAACGGTATAAAAATTCAAAAGTTGAAAATTGCTAAATTTTCAAAATTTTTGCCAATATTCAATTTTTTTCATAAATAAACGCAAAAAATATTGTCCTAAATTTGGTACTAACATGAAGTCCAATATGTGACGAAAAAACAATCTCAGAATCACCGGGATCCGTTGAAGCGTTCCAGAGTTATAACCTCATGAAGTGACACTGGTCAGAATTGCAAAATTTGGTCTGGTCATTAAGGTGAAAATTAGCTCCGTCACTAAAGGGTTAATGCAGACTCGCTGCTTTGTACCCCACACATGTTTGTTGATCTGATCAGCAGACGTACACTTAACAGGTGTGGGTGGCTCTCCGATCCACCCGCGCCTGTTAACTTTTTAGCATTTTTCTGTTAGTAGAACATTTTCTCATAAGGGTTATAATTCATCTATGTAACCTTTGTCAAGGTTCAGTAGCTCTTCTTCCTTTTTTTTTTTTTTTTTTTTTTTTTTTTTTTTTTTTTCCTTTTCTGTGGACCTCCTTGGCCTTAACACATAGTTTTGCTTTTCTCAGTGTGTGGTGTATGGTACAGGTTGAAACCATCACTGCAGTTGTCTCTGGCTCAGCCTGAAGTTCATTCAATGGTGTACGTGGTCTCTTTGCCACATTTCAACTGAACTTTTGTGGAGTTCTCTCATCAAGTTTCCTATGTTTACCACGTCTTGGAGGGTTCTTGACTGTTCCATGAATAGTAAACTTCTTCCTCTTAATATTATGAATAGAGATGGGCGAATCCACAGATGTTTGGGTTCAGCCGGACTTTAGTCCAGTTCGGGACCAGATTTGAACCCGAACATCTGCCCAGACACCGAATCCCATATAAATTTATGGGGACCCGAATATTCTGCTGTAAAATGGTGGGTAGAAAGGACTAGGGGGATCAGAGCAGGACAGTTATACTCTCATACATATTCAGAAAACCCCATCCAGTGCTGGGTGTAGACAGCCTAATCCAGTGACTGGTGCAGAGTGCCCCATCTAGAGCCACCTGCTGCAGAGAGTCCTATCCAGAGCCGGTAGAGAGCCCCGTCCAGAGTCAGTTACATCAGTTACACAGAGCTCTGTCCAGTGTGGGATACAGCGAGCCCCATCCACATGGGGCTCTTTGCACCCAAATCTGCATGGGGCTGACTAGCTCTGGATGGGGTTCTCCACACCTGACTCTGGAGAGGAATCTCTTCAGTCGGCACTAAATGGGGCCCTCTGCACCCGACACTGGATGGGGCTCTCTGCAACCGGCTCTGGATTGGGATCTCTGCATCCAACTCTGGATTGGGATCTCTGCATCCGGCTCTGGATGGGGCTTTCTGCACTCGGCTCAGGATGGGGCTCCAGAGCCAGGTATACAGCACCCTAAGTGTCGGGTGCAGAGAGCCGTATCCAGAGCCAGGTACAGATAGCCCCATCCAGAGCTGGGTTCAGAGAGCCGCATCCATAGCCGAGTACACAGAGCCCCAAGTGTCGGGGTGCAGAGAACCCCTTCTAGCCCTGCATGTGTGGCGCACCTGAGGCTTCAGTCGCCACAGAGTATTGCAGCTCATTTAAGCTGCGGTATTCACCTTGAGGTAAGGAGGGGGTTAATCATCAGTGTTCCACATTCACACTTTCCATAAAGCTTAGGAGCCTTCTCCCAGGGGGGAATGACTCAGGGTAGGCAGGGGGGTGGTCATTATGAGTCATGGGACTTCCCTGGTCACTGAAGCCAGCCACATGGGGGGTGGGTTCCACTTGAGGTAGAAGTAGGAGCATACTCACACAATCACTAGTCAGTCTACCCGGGAAACCAGTTCTGGGACACAAGAACACCACCATCACCTTTTTCTTCTCTTCACGGGGCCTGGGCCTTTGAGTGGAACGCTCGGCCCAGGTGCCTCACAGCTGGAAGGGCAACTCTGAAAAAAGACTTTCTTCTTCTTTCAAACACCGGTGACTTCTCCTAACTTGGGTTGACGGAGCCCATCACAGCGGGTGACCTACTACTACTATTCGGGAGAGCGGCACAGCACAAAGAGTGAGTCTTTAAAGACACCTGGAACCGCAGCAATTGACTCTTTGACTTGATTACCAACACCGCTGCCCCACACTTTGACGCCAACCACCATCACTACTCCCCTCATCATCCTCCCCGGGGCCCGCTCCACCTGTGGGGAGCGATACCATCTCTGGCTGCTACTACCATCCACCCCAGAGGACAGCGACAGCAGCGGCGGCTAAATCCCAGCGCCTCTCTGCACACAGCTCTGGATGGGGCTCTCTGCACACAGATCTAGATGGGGCTCTCTACAGTCGGTACTAAATGGAGCCATCTGCACCCGACACTGATGGGGTTTTCTGCACCCAGCTGTGAATGGGGATCTCAGCACTTGGATCTGGATGGGAAAACTGCACTCGGCACTAGATGGAGCTTACTGCACCCCGCGCGGAATGGGTGGGGCTCCCTGCACTCACCAATTCTGGATGGGACTCTGCACCAGGCTCTGGATGTGGTTCTCTCAACTCAGCTCTGGATAGGGCTCTCAGCACCCGTTCTCTAAACTGGTTCTATGTATATTATATTCAGGAGGCGTATTATGTATTTCTTTATCGTTCCTTATGGGAGACCCAAACCATGGGTGTATAGCTTCTGCCTCCGGAGGACACACAAAGTACTACACTCAAATGTGTAGCTCCTCCCTCCGGGCTATATACACCCCCTGGATGACAATCTACCCAGTTCAATGCTTTGTGTTTCAGGAGGTACACACACTTGCATTCTCTGATTTTTTTTATTTTATTTTTAAAGATTTGGAAGAAAAGCGGGTCCAGTCTGGACTCCCGGCATGTCCCTTCACACCCCACTCTGTCGGGTGCTGTTAAGGTTGACTTTATAAGGCTGGAGCCTTCACATGCCGCGCTCCTTCACATCCTCTGTCGAGGCTCTGTTTGAAGTGGGAGCCTCCACGGTCCTCTCTGCTTGCAGAAGGCCGGTCTCCATCCGCAGCCCTGTCTAGTCCCTGCTGGAAGGAGCAGTTCCCCCCTCTCCAGGGACATGGCCCTGCGTCTCAAAAGCTAAGTATTGAGACGTTTTTCAGGGGTCCCGGGTACTTTTATTAGGGGGACAGTATGTGTTTTAGCGTTACTGTAAATTCCGGCCGTTTCTGGGGGTTTCCTCTGAGAACCGCGCCGAAGGTGCCTGCTCGTCGGCCGCTTTTTAAAATCTAGGCCCCGGCTTCAGTTTGGGCCTAGTTTCGGCTTTGGCTTCTCTGCATGTTTTGCATACAGCGCCGCCCACCGCCCGACCAGCAGAGGGGAGGGAACTCCTCTCTGGGGAGATGTTCCCTCCCCTGTATTTCGTCCTGTATCTCTCTGCCCTCCGTTTTTCCCGCTCTGGGGCTTATACACGCCCCCCCTCCTTCTCCCAGCGCCATTTTCTCAGCGTTCTTGCACTGGAAGGCGCTGGATGCTGCAGCTGCATACTATTAGGAAGGCTGTCGCTTCATAGGAGAGCGGTGGAATCCGGAGGGCACACAGAGAGCACGGGCTGGTAAGCCACAACCTCTGGTTGTGGACTTTTATTACACTCTCAGGCATTCTACAGGAGTGTATTCTGGCTGCAGAGCTTCCACCTCAGCAGCATGTCTGTCACTAGGAGCAAGGCTGCAAACATAACATGTACGCTATATGCACTGCGTGTAAGCTCATTCTGCCAGAGCCAAGCACATACCCACATTGTGATGCCTGTGCTAACATGTTTGTGTCTCAGCCTGGAGCCGCCTCAGGGGTCCCTCTGGCTGCTCCGGCCCAGGTGGCTGAACCCCCGGCTTGGGTAGCTTCCTTTTCACAAGCTATTTCCCAGTCTTTTGCCGACTCCATGGGGCAGCTGTCCCAGACACTGCTGTCCATGCATCAGCCCCCCTCTCAGGGTGTCTCTGCGGCTCCTAGCTCTGCAGAGCCCTCAGAGCATGTCCTAGGACCCCGTCCCCCTAAACGGAGACGCAGGGAACCTTCTCCTTCCTCGTCCCACGGCTCTGATTCACAGGCCGAGGTGCAGGGCGAGGAAGATTCGTTTACTGTGGGCTCAGACGCTGCCTCTATGTACCCCATTGACTTGTCTGAGGGTGATGCGGATGTTAGTGACTTGATTGCGTCCATTAACTCCGTACTGAACCTCAACCCACCAGAGTCAGAGGAACAACCCTCTCTGGTAGAGGTACACCAGTTTACCTCTCCTAAAAAACCTAGGAGTATGTTTTTTAACCACTCCAGCTTTCAGACCACTGTTAACAAGCCCAGGGCCTGTCCTGACAAACGTTTTCCGAAGCGTAGTTCAGATGACCGTTTTCCTTTTCCACCGGAGGTGGTTAAGGACTGGGCCCAGTCCCCAAAGGTAGACCCTCCGGTGTCCAGAATCTCAGCCCGCACAGTCGTAGCTGTGGCTGATGGCACTTCTCTTAAGGATCCCACTGACCGCCAGGTTGACCTTCTGGCCAAGTCTGTATATGAGGCGGCAGGAGCCTCGTTCTCCCCGTCTTTTGCGGCAGTGTGGGCTCTTAAGGCAGTCTCTGCCTCTCTGGCGGAGATTCATTCCCTCTCCAGGGACTCTATTCCTGAGACGGATGCCTTAACTTCTCAAGCTTCGGCTTTTGCATCCTACGCCATGTCTGCCATCCTGGAGGCTTCTCACCGCACTGCGGTGGCCTCCGCTAACTCCCTCGCGATCCGCAGGATCTTGTGGCTTCGAGAGTGGAAAGCAGACGCTTCCTCTAAGAAGTACCTTGCGAGTCTCCCTTTTGCTGGGTCCCGGCTGTTTGGGGAACAGCTGGATGACATAATTAAGGAAGCTACTGGCGGGAAGAGTACTTCCCTGCCACAAGCTAAACCCAAGAAACCTGTCCAGGGCAGGAACCAATCGAGGTTTCGTTCCTCTAACTGGTCGTCCTCTAAGCCCTCGGCCTCGTCCACTACCGCAGCCAAGGATCGTAAATCCAACTGGCGCGCAAAGCCGCGTCCTCAAAAGACCGGAGGAGCCACTGCCACTAAGGCAGCCTCCTCGTGACTATCTAGCCGCGCCAGCAACGTCCTTAGTCGGTGGCAGGCACTGCCACTTTGGCGACGTGTGGTTGCAACACGTCTCCGATCAGTGGGTGCGGGATATCATCTCCCACGGCTACAGGATAGAATTTTCTTCCAGCCCGCCAAACAGATTTTTTCTGTCCACCCCCCCCTGCTCCAAAGCCGCCGCCTTCTCTCAGGCCGTGGCATCCCTGCAGGCCAACGGTGTAATTGTTCCGGTTCCCGCTCGGGAACGGTTCAGCGGTTTCTACTCAAACCTCTTTCTAGTCCCCAAAAAGGACGGTTCCTTCCGACCCATCCTGGATCTCAAGCTTCTCAACAAGCATGTTCAGGTGCGGCACTTTCGCATGGAATCTCTGAGATCGGTCATTGCCTCAATGACCCAAGGAGATTTTCTGGCATCCATCGACATCAGGGATGCCTATCTACATGTGCCTATTGCGGTTTCACACCAGCGTTGGCTACGCTTTGCGATCGGAGAGGAACATTTCCAATTCGTGGCTCTCCCCTTCGGCTTAGCCACGGCCCCTCGAGTATTCACAAAGGTCATGGCAGCAGTGGTTGCGGTCCTGCACCTCCAGGGGTTGGCAGTGATTCCTTACCTGGACGACCTTCTAGTCAAGGCCTCATCCAGTGCAGACTGCCAGCGGAGTGTCTCTCTCACTCTCGCCACGCTAGTTCAGTTCGGGTGGCTTGTCAACCTGCCCAAGTCCACTCTGATCCCGACCCAGGTGCTTTTGTACCTAGGGATGCAATTCGAGACTCTGCCGGCACTTGTCAAGTTGCCCTTAGTCAAACAGCAGTCCCTTCGTCTGGCGGTGCGCTCTCTGCTGAGGCACCGCCGTCATTCCATCAGACACCTCATGCAGGTGCTGGGTCAGATGGTGGCGTCCATGGAAGCGGTTCCCTTTGCTCAGTTCCATCTGCGTCTCCTGCAGCTGGACATTCTCCGCTGTTGGGACAAGCAGATCTCTTCCTTGCACAGGCAGGTGGCTCTGTCGTCACAGACCAGGAGCTCCCTTCAGTGGTGGCTTCGGCCCCTCTCTCTGTCTCAGGGACGCTCCTTCCTGACTCCGTCCTGGGTGATCCTCACCACGGATGCCAGCCTCTCCGGTTGGGGAGCAGTATTTCTCCATCACCGAGCACAGGGCACTTGGACTCCGTCCGAATCAGCCCTCTCGATCAATGTGCTGGAGATCAGAGCTGTGTTTCTAGCTCTCCTAGCCTTTCACAACCTGTTGGCGGGCAAGCACATTCGAGTTCAGTCGGACAACGCGACAGCGGTTGCCTACATCAATCACCAGGGCGGGACTCACAGCCGTCTGGCGATGTTGGAGGTTCAACGAATCCTCCAGTGGACGGAGGACTCCAAGTCCACCATGTCTGCAGTCCACATCCCAGGCGTGGAAAACTGGGAGGCCGATTACCTCAGCCGTCAAACCGTGGACAGCGGCGAGTGGGCCCTGCACCCGTCAGTGTTCAGATCAATCTGCCGCAAGTGGGGCACTCCGGAAGTGGACCTAATGGCATCCCGGCACAACAACAAGGTTCCGGTTTACGTGGCTCGCTCCCACGATCCTCAAGCCTTCGCAGCAGACGCACTGGTTCAAGATTGGTCTCAGTTCCGTCTGGCCTATGTGTTTCCCCCTCTAGCGCTCTTGCCCAGGGTTCTGCGCAAGATCAGAATGGAGGGCCGTCGAGTCATACTCATTGCTCCGGACTGGCCCAGGCGAGCTTGGTACCCAGACCTGCTCCATCTGTCCGTAGAGGTGCCGTGGCATCTTCCGGACCGTCCAGACCTTCTCTCTCAAGGTCCGTTCTTCCGCCAGAATTCTGCGGCTCTCAGATTGACGGCGTGGCTCTTGAGTCCTGGATCCTAACGGCTTCAGGCATTCCCTCTGAGGTCATCTCCACCATGACTCAGGCTCGGAAGTCTTCCTCGGCCAAGATTTACCACAGGACTTGGAGGATTTTCCTGTCCTGGTGTCGCTCCTCCGACCATGCTCCTTGGCCGTTCTCCTTGCCGACCATCCTGTCTTTTCTACAGTCCGGTCTACAGCTAGGACTGTCCCTCAATTCCCTCAAGGGACAGGTGTCGGCTCTGTCGGTATTGTTCCAGCGGCGTATCGCCCGACTGGCTCAGGTGCGCACTTTCATGCAGGGCGCATCTCACATCATTCCTCCTTACCGGCGGCCCTTGGATCCCTGGGACCTTAATCTGGTCCTCACGGCCTTACAGAAACCCCCCTTTGAGCCTCTCAGGGAGGTTCCCTTGTTTCGACTTTCTCAGAAAGTTGTTTTTCTAGTAGCCATAACTTCTCTCAGGAGAGTTTCTGATTTGGCTGCGCTCTCTTCGGAATCCCCCTTTTTGGTATTTCACCAAGACAAGGTGGTTCTTCGTCCGTCTCCGGACTTTCTCCCTAAGGTGGTGTCTCCTTTCCACCTTAACCAGGACATTTCATTGCCTTCTCTTTGTCCGGCCCCTGTGCATCGCTTTGAAAAGGCGTTGCATACCTTGGATTTGGTGCGGGCGCTCCGAATCTATGTGTCACGCACCGCCATTTTTAGGCGGTGCACCTCACTTTTTGTGCTAACCACTGGTCAGCGCAAGGGTCTCGCTGCTTCTAAACCGACCCTAGCTCGTTGGATCAGGTCGGCTATCACCGATGCCTACCAGTGTTCTCAGGTGCCTCCCCCGCCAGGGATTAAGGCGCACTCGACCAGAGCTGTCGGTGCCTCCTGGGCTTTCAGGCACCAGGCTACAGCTCAGCAGGTTTGTCAGGCTGCCACGTGGTCCAGTCTGCACACTTTTTCGAAGCACTACCAAGTGCATGCTCATGCTTCGGCAGATGCGAGCTTGGGCAGACGCATTCTTCAGGCGGCTGTCGCCCATTTGTGAAGTTAGGTTTTGCCTACTTCTCAGTTGGTTTATTCCCACCCATGGACTGCTTTGGAACGTCCCATGGTTTGGGTCTCCCATAAGGAACGATAAAGAAAAAGAGAATTTTGTTTACTTACCGTAAATTCTTTTTCTTATAGTTCCGACATGGGAGACCCAGCACCCTCCCTGTTGCCTGTTGGCAGTTTTTTTGTTCCGTGTGTTTCACCGGCTGTTGTTAGTAGTTAGAGTAAAACTCGGAATAACCGTAACTCTAACTACTACCGTGTTTCCCCGAAAGTAGGACCCCCCCGAAAGTAAGGCAGGGTGGGGGTTTCGGGGGGGTCCGCCAATGTAGGGCACCCCCCGATTGTAAGGCAGGGTAGCGGGGGGGGGCCGGGGAATGTAAGGCCGCCTATGGGTGGTGGTCGCGGCGAAATGTAAGGCCGCATATGGGTGGGGGTCCCTGGGGAAAGTACAGGAACTTACCGCTGCCGCTGTTCCCTCGCTCCATCCAGGCCTTCTCCAGTCTCATGCCACCCGTGGTCCGCCTCCGGTGAATGGCCCCCGCAAGGCTCCCTGCTGGCCATCAGCTCGAGCTGTGATTGGCCAGTCAGCCGGCTCGCAGCTGATTGGCCCTCAGCTCGAGCTGCGATTGGCCAGTCAGCCGGCTCGCAGCTGATTGGCCCTCAGCTCGAGCTGCGATTGGCCAGTCAGCCGGCTCGCAGCTGATTGGCCGAAATCAGCCGCGACGTCACCGCCTGCAGGCTCGCTCCGATTTCGGTAAGTTCCGAAACTGTGTGTGTGTGTGTGTGTGTGTGTGTGTGTACGGTATGTGTATGGGTGCCGTATGGGGCTGTATGTGTCAGTGTGTGTGTACGGTACCGGTACGATATGTGTGTGGGTGCCGTGTGGGGCTGTACCGGTACCGTATGTGTCAGTGTGTGTGGTGGCAGAGTGGGGGGCAGATCCACTGTATGGGGAGGCTGCAGGGGGGAGGAAGGGGTGGATGCCGGATCTCAAACAATGGGGAGGCTGCAGGGGGGAGGATTGTCATTTTTTTTCCAATGTAAGGCCTCCCCCGAAAGTAAGGCAGGGTGGGACTTTTGGGGGTAAAATTAATGTAAGACAGGGCCTTACTTTCGGGGAAACACGGTAACAACAGCCGGTGAAACACACGGAACAAAAAAACTGCCAACAGGCAACAGGGAGGGTGCTGGGTCTCCCATGTCGGAACTATAAGAAAAAGAATTTACGGTAAGTAAACAAAATTCTCTTTTTTTGTATTCAGTTGGCATGGTGTTTTTTTATATTCAGGGGGCATAGTATATAATTTGCATACTAAAAAGGATCTGTCACCAGATTTTGGCCTTCTAAACTAAAATTAGCACCTTCAGCAGCGCCTGTGCTGCATTCCATGAAGATGCTTGTTACCCAATGACCTGCCTGTAGACCCCAAAAATACCTTTATAAAATCTCCTGCCCTGTATATAAATTGTCCGGTCTGATGGGCATCTTAAGGCCCCGTTACACGCGTCGATTTATCGTACGATCGCATGTGCGATCGCACCTGCCCCCATCGTTTGTGCGTCACGGGCAATTTGTTGCCTGTGTCGCACAAAGTCGGTCACCCCTGTCACATGTACTTACCTCCCGAACGACCTCGCTGTGGGCGGCGAACATCCTCTTCCTCAAGGGGGAGGGACGTTCGGCATCACAGCGACGTCACACAGCGGCCGCCCAATAGAAGCGGAGGGGCGGAGATGAGTGGGACGTAACATCCCGCCCACCTCCTTCCTTCCTCATTGCCAGTGGGAGGCAGGTAAGCTGTGTTCATCGTTCCGGAGGTGTCACAAGGAGCGATGTGTGCTGCCTCAGGAACGATGAACAACCTGCATCCAGGAATGTGACCGATATTTTGAAAATGAACGACGTGTCAATGAGCAACGATAAGGTGAGTATTTTTGCTCGTTAACAGTCACTCGTAGCTGTCACACGCTACGATATGTCAAACGATGCCGGATGTGCGTCGCGGAATCCATGACCCCGACGACATATCGCCGGATATAACGTAGCGTGTAACGGGGCCTTTAGTCTGCGCCTCCTGTCCTTCTCTTTGCCCTCCTCCATTGCTGATTGACGTGGATGACACCTCGGACGTCATCCACATAGGCGGGCAAAATCTCCATATTCCCGGTTTGCCAAGAAAACAGGTGCGCATGTGCGAACCAGCGAGTTCTCTGCGCAGGCGCGAGATTTTGTCCGGCGATGTGGATGGATGAAGAAGGTGATGTGATCCACGTCGCTGGGCAAAATCTCGTCCCTGCGCAGAGAACTCGCTGGTTCGCGCAGGCACACCTATGTTTTCAGCTCTGTCCACAAAAAAGGCAGAGCGAAGTGCGCCTGCGCAAGCCAGGAATATGAAGATTTTACCCGCCCACATGTATGGTGCCTGAGGCATCATCCAGATCAATGAACACAGTAGGAGGGCGAAAGGAGGGACAGGAGGCGCAGATTAGGACACCATTGGACCGAAAGAGACAATTTACATTCAGGGAGGGAGATTTTATATATATATACAGTGGAACCTTGGATTACGAGCATAATTGGTACCGGGAGTGTGCTCTTAAACCAAGTTACTCTTATATCAAAGCGAATTTTCCCATAGGAAATAATTGAAACACAGACAATTTGTTCCACAACCCAAAAAATATTTACTGTATTTATACAAACTTATTACAGTAATAAAAAATAATGTACTGTATACATATAAAATTATTACAGTACACTAATACAAAATACTGTACAGTAAAAAACATACAAATTCAACTGCACGTTAGCTTACAATATTGTTAGTGTGCGGGAGGTGCAGTATAGAGAGAAAATGATGAATAAATGACAACTTTTATTCTAGTACAATACAGAAAAAACAAATCCCAAATCTATTCTCCCCAAAATAAGGGCAGCACTAAGCCAAATGTAAGGTAGGAATACTGCACAGGCAATTAGATTAGAATACAAGCAATATGCTGCACTGGTTAGCAGAAAGTAAGCACAATACTGTTTCCACAAATGCAAATTGATAGACATGCTGTATAGCAGGGGTCTCAAACACGCGGCCCCCGGGCCGCATGCGGCCCGCCAGTCTGATTTATGCGGCCCGCAGACACACAGTGCAGAACACTTGATATTTGCCCTCCACTGCCTCCAGTCATTTAGCGGTCGCCAGCCGCACTTTCACATTGCAGCCGCGGCCGGCCGCACTTCCGCATTGGAGAAGCCGCCAGGGAGAAGCAATCAAAGCCGGAGTTCAATCAGATGTCAGGGTGAAGCAATCGACGGCGGCATTCAACTCGAGCTCAGCAGCGCGACCCGAGCAGCGCTGACGTCAGCTGCTTTGCCGGCGGGTGCAGCGGAAGGAGCAAGAGCATAGGGCACGTTAGAACGTTTGTGGTGTCTGTGTGTGTGTGTGTGTGTATGATGATGGCTGTGTGTGTGTGTGTGTGTATGAGGATGGCTGTGTGTGTGTGTATGATGATGGCTGTGTGTGTGTATGATGATGGCTGTGTGTGTGTATGTGATGATGTGTGTGTGTGTATGATGATGTGTGTGTATGATGATGGCTGTGTGTGTGTGTGTGTGTGTGTGTGTGTGATGATGGCTGTGTGATGATGATGGCTGTGTGTGTGGATGATGATGATGATGATGGCTGTGTGTGTTGATGGTGATGATGGCTGTATGTGTGTGTGGATGATGATGATGATGATGATAGCGGTGGTGGATGTGTGTGACTGATATTGATGGTGGCTGTGTGCGACTGATCATGATGATGGCGGTGGTGGCTGTGTATGACTGATCATGATGATGTCGGTGGTGGCTGTGTGTGACTGATGATGATGATGGTGGTGGCTGTGTGGGACTGATGATGATGACAGCGGTGGTGGCTGTGTGCGACTGATGATGATGATGGCGGTGGTGGCTGTGTATGACTGATGATGATGATGGCGGTAGTGGCTGTTTGTGACTGATGGTGATGGTGGCTGTGTGCGACTGATGATGATGGTGATGGTGGCTGTGTGCGACTGATGATGATGGTGATGGTGGCTGTGTGTGACTGATGATGGCGGTGGTGGCTGTGTGACTGATGATGATGATGGCGGTGGTGGCTGTGTGTGACTGATGATGATGATGGCGGTGGTAGTGGCTGTTTGTGACTGATGATGGTGATGGTGGCTGTGTGCGACTGATGATGATGATGGTGATGGTGGCTGTGTGTGACTGATGATGATGATGGCGGTGGTGGCTGTGTGTGACTGATGATGATGATGGCGGTGGTGGCTGTGTGACTGATAATGATGATGGCGGTAGTGGCTGTTTGTGATGATGATGGTGATGGTGGCTGTGTGCGACTGATGATGGCGGTGGTGGCTTTGTGTGACTGATGATGGCGGTGGTGGCTGTTTGTGACTGATGATGATGGTGGTGGTGGTGGCTGTGTGCGACTGATGATGATGATGATGATGATGATGATGGCAGTAGTGGCTGTGTGTGATTGATGATGGTGGTGACTGTGTGCAACTGATGATAATGGCGGTGGTGGCTGTGTGTGACTGATGATGATTGTGGTGGTGGCTGTTTGTGAGTGACGACGACGATGATGATGATGACGATGGCTGTGTATGATGATGATGATGATTGCCGTGTGTGTTTGTATGATGATGATGGTGGCTGTGTGTGTATGATGATGATAAAAATGATTTTGATAGTGACTGGAAGACCGGAAAATGTTACTTTCAGTCTCAGCCTTCTTGTCGGTCTGGACAGACGCTCATCTGTTCAGAGCGATGAAGCTGAGCTGACATTGACTTTGGACTACGTCAGAGGGAAGCTTTTTTTTCTAAAAAAGATGGAGTCCCTAAATGTGTTTTTTGTTTCATTTCTAATAAAAATATTTTTCTCTGTGTTGTGTTTTTTTACTGTTTACTAAAAATTCATGGTGGTCACATCTAATTTGACATGACACCATGAATTTCGGGTTTACTACCAGCTGAGAATACAAAGCTGGTATTTACCCCGTTATTACCCAGCGTGCCACTGCCACCAGGGACGCTGGAAGAGCCAGGTAAAGCACCTGGAAATAGCGCTGTGATGAATGCGCCATTTCCAGAGGCGGTTGTGGGCTGCGGGGGACCCAAAATGCTTGGGCCTTACCACGCTGAGAATCCCAGCCCTCAGCTGTCTGGTTTTACCTGGCTGGTGATCAAAATATGGCGGGAGCCCACACATTTTTTTCTCCCATTATTTAATTAAAAAAACAATTGGGCTTCCCTGTATTTTGATTGCCAGCTAAGGTAAAGCCAGGCAGCTGGGGGTGGCAGCCCGTACCTGTCCGCTTTATCTGCTCTGAGAATCAAAAATACTGCGGAGCGCTATGTAATTTTTTTAATGCTGTGACAGAGAATGAGTGTCTGTGCTTGGCTGTTGGAATAACCTGGAATCTGCTTATACATTTTGATGCTGATGCCAATCACAGATGCCCACTCTCTTTGACAAATAAATAATATTAAAAAATGACGTTTCGCTTCACGGTATTTTTGATTCTCAGCGCATACTAATGTAGCATTGTTATAATAGTTGAAATAATTGATTAGCAATTATATTGTATTGTATTAAATTTGAAAGGAATGCGGCCCTCTGCCTTAAATTTTTTTTATGTGCGGCCCACTTACTCTGACGAGTTTGAGACCCCTGCTGTATAGTATATACTGTACTGTACAATGGTATACTGCATACAGTACATATGAACAGAAAGTTACCTCCAGAACAGGTCAGAGCATCGTGAAAGGACAGAACCGGAAGTGTGCACGGGGAGTATTTGCTCTTATTGCAAAGCATTGCTTTTGAACCAAGTTACAAATCTGTAAAAAGCTTTGCTTGTCTTGCAAAACGCTCTCAAACCAAGTTACTCTTAATCCAAGGTTCCACTGTATAAGTATGTTTGTGGTCTACAGGTGGGGGGTCAGGAGTACCTTTATAGAATGCAGCACAGGCGCATCACGGGTGTCACAAGGACCGCGCACGGACTGCACAGATGTGATCCGTGTGACACACACCGGAGAAAACACACATGCCTGTGAAATAAATATAATTTCTGTACTCACATTCTCCAGCCCTGCTGTCTCTACCGCTGCTGGCACTTTCTTCCGACCCCCGCTCAATATGCTCATTGCATATTCACTCCACTACCACCGGAAGCAGCAGCAGCGGGGAGTCGGCAGGGCCGGAGACTGAAGATCAGCACCACGGACAGTAACGCCAGGGACAGGTGAGCAGAAAGTTCCCGTTCTCCGTGTGTTGTGTCATGGATAACACACGGAGAACAAGTGTGCCATAAACACGGCACACGGAGGGCAATACGCACCTTTGACACGTCCGTGAAAAACGTGCGTGATTTTCACGGACGTGTGAAGGAGGCCTTAGTGATGGTGGTGATGAAAGGGTAGAATGCAAATACAAGGAATGTATCACCAATGTCACATCACTGTTTCCACTTTGCTCTAATTTACCTTTACAAAAAACCTATAATATTTTTATAATAGTAATCTAACAGTAAATGGAATCTCAGAGCTTGCTTCATAGTACGTATGCTCACCGTCATACTGATGTCAATGGTTTCTGGTATAATTATACCATCTCTAATGTGTAGTTGCACTTGAGCAGTTTATATGATCTCATGGTGTTGTCGGGTCACAGTTTATGTCTTGATTGCATAACCAACAAGCTTGTCATAGGATTACATTTCCTGCAGGTAGATGACTAATAGTCATAGCTGTGACAATAAAATGTGTTGGTGGATATAAATATAGTACTAGAAAATCACACACATTATAGCTAGAATTATTATGTTATTTCTACATACAGTCTTCCTATACAATTTAAAAAATCCTACAGTAAAAATAAAAATCACATTTGCATGACTTGCACTAGAAAACTCATATTCTTGGATTTTTCTACTTTGGGCTTTTCGGACTCATTAGAGAGCATTCACACAACCGTATTTTACGGCCCATGTTTGGTCCTCGGTGTCTGACTCAACTCATCTATGAGGTTGTTGGCTCATTTCAGGATAGCCACAGTTGGGACAGGAATTATAGCTTGAAAAGAGACCATAACATATGCAGCCTAAGGAAAAGGAGTAACCTTTTTATATATATTTATAATTTATTATATATTGATATTACAATTTGTTTTGATTTGAGTGTACATGGATTTTTTATTTGTTATAGAATTTTACTAAGATAGACTTGATTAGAAACTGATAGTGCTGTGCGGTGTTCTGCGTTGCACTCGCTGGGTGTCATGGCGGCCTTCGGACAGTGTTCACACTGCAGAGTCCGACAAACAGGCTGCTGATCACCATCTCAAGCCTTTATAAGGTTCTGGATTCTGGGGCTGTTTGCCAGATATAGGGTCCTGCTTCCTGTGGTTATCAAGTTGTATGGTGATCTACACGTTGTGGTTCTGCATAGTGTGTGAGTCCTCCTGATGTGTATTTATTTCCTACCCCTTTTGCGTTACTCCGCAGTTCACATACTGTCCCTCCTTTGTGTTTCAGTGCAGTTTGCATGAGTTTTCCTTTACCCTTGTTTGTGATTATTTGTGGGGTTTTGGTTACTGGGTTTCTAGCCTGCTCCATGGGTGGGAGGAAGTAGTTTCAGGGCTTGGACAGGAAACAGGGCCACACTGAAGGCTTGAGCCTGGCTAATGTGAAGCCCCTGAGGTAATCAGTGTCACAAAATAAGGTAACAATTAAGGTAACAGCTCGGGTCCTACATGACCGTGCCAGTCATTACACAATCACTTGCACACCAGCACATTTACATTCGCTGTACCCGGCTGGGAGCCTCACTTAGCCAGATGACAGGGCTGGGCACTGTAGATAACAGGCAGCCAACTGTGAAGAAGAGACCAGACCTGGAGGAGGAGAGAGTGACCTGGGAAGGGTCGATGGCAGTCTGGATTGACTTATTGCCGTGCGCCTCCACGTTAACCCGTTACCTACCCCTGGAGAAAAACCCTGCTCGCGGAGGGCTCCACCATCCACGCTGCCGCCATCCATCATCCCCGGTGGAAACATACAGTGGCGGCCCTATCATCCCTGGCCACAAACGGCGAGTGGCGTAGTCGGACTTTTTATTTTATTTTTATTTTTCATTTAAAACTGGACGACGGTGCCCCCGGATCCGGAACCCCCCGAGCCGCGGACCGGCCGGATTCGAGCAGCTCGGCTGCCCCTGGGCATGCCACTACCATCAAGTCTACTTTAGAGATAAGGGACAGCACAGGACCCCCATGACAGATGGAAGGTTCATTATTATATAATACATTCTGCTCAGACTCATTTATATTTTGGTGTGTACAAAGAGGCAGTTCCAATCCATTACATAATGAAAAGGCTTTTATTGGTTAAATGCTGTACACCACCTAATACATGTGGAGAAGTATACTAAGAGCTTTGAATCAACATAAATAAATAGATATATAGAAAGAGATAATGTAAAAAGGTAAAACAGGCCGTCACATTCCCCCTGAAGTTACCAATTGTGTTATTGTAATGTTTTATGCCTGCTATGTCTGCTAGTGGTTGTAACGTGTTCAATCGTCTAACATGATGTTACTAGTGGACCCCCATAATGTATGATTCACACACAGGTCCGGACATAGACGTTTATTTCCATGCATGCATTTTGAAACTGGCAATCTCACCGAAGGAACCACAACAGTGGTATCACCACCCAAATGCATAACCATACACTCAATAATCAAAGCCGCCCCCCTCATGCCACCTCTCCAGGGGGGCACCGAGGCCTAAGATTAACCTGAGGAGTGGGAAGCTTAACATTACTTATCTCTGATTTAGGCTCAGAGACCACAGAAGACAAGTCTGGTGTAACGGAGGAAGTGTATAAAACCAAACCGTCATCCTCGACATGGCCAGGGGAGAGTGTTTTTTTTAGATGGAATAACGTGTTGGGGTTTATGCGATGAAACCAACTTTTTGACTATACACTTCGGGTAAACCTGTGGAGTGGAAAGGGTATCCTTACTTTGACCCGGAAAATTCTTAACCGGCAAAGAGGGGAAAATGAAGGCAACGTACACACATTGGTGGCCTTCCTCATTACGACCAGGAGAATGCGGCTTTCTTAAATGTTACGCTTTTGGGGATAGATGGACAAACCCCTATGTAAGAACCCTTAAGACCACAGTAAAAGCATGCCCCCATCCCATAACGAACCACAAGCGGCCTAACTTGAGGGGTGACACCCCCCCACCTGCATGGGTTCATTCAGATGCACCTGTGGGACCTGCTCCTGAGGAAGAACTACAGAGAACCAGGTCTTAGTTGATCTCTCCCTGAGGCGTCTATCCACCCTTTTAGCTAGGGACATAGCGACCTCCAATGTCTTTGCAGCAGCATATATGACCAGAGAATCCCTCGCCCAAACAGAAAAACCCTGAAAGAACTGACTCCTGACAGCTATCATATCATTGGGTGTCTGTGGCCCATCTCCGGTACTCAGAAGAGTACTCCTCTCCAGCCACGCCCCCTGCTGGAGACTACGGAGATTAGATACCACAAGGGAGAAGCTATCAGGATCACCATAGACCAGGGTAAGAGCTGTAAAAAAAACTCATCCACTGACCATAATGACAAAGAATCGATCAGCAGACAGAAGACCCAGTACTGAGGATCTCCCCGCAACAGGGAGATTACAATCTCCACTTGCTGTTACTCACTCCCTGAGAAACGAGGCCAGAGCTTAAAGTATAACTCGCAAGCTCCTTCAAAAACTCTGAACTTGTCACACCTCCCTGAAAACCTGTTTGGGAGGGCAACCTTAGGTTCAGGCTGCGACTAGGCCACTTACAGCAGACCTGCCACATGCTGCAGATGATGCACCACCTGAGATGGCATCTCCACCACCTCATATGAAAGAGTCTGCAGCAGGTGTGGCAATGCAGACATCTGAGCCATATGAGCTCAGTAGAAAGGTAGGGCCGGTTATTATGTCACGACATGGACTTGGGGAAGGTTCCGCATGACACTCCACACAGGGGTTACACTACAACAAATAAGGGAAATAATGGGGAAAAATTAACGGTGGTCCCTAGTGCTAGTAAGAGGGAAGATGGACACCTCCTTCTCTTACCTGCAACTGTACCCTGCACTCCTAGCCCGTCCCTATACAGGTTCCTCACCTGTCACTGAGCATGAACCTAAAAACCTAAGAAACCCTATGATAGTTCCTGGCTAGGGAGTGGGCAGGTAAGGGATGCTAGCTACACCGCTGCACTGAAACAAGACAAACAGGGGGAGACACAACGACAGACTGCTTGTAACGCCTGCCTGGATCCATAGACTCAAACGGCTGTAATGGACAGGCTAGAGGGAAACCACTTCACCAAGCAGGACCCCCAGAACCCTGAAATCCTTTAACCCCTCTACAGTGATTTGGAATTACACAGGGCCCTGGAGATCACTACCTGTGGAAGTCAGTAGCCAAGAGAGTACTAGTCAGGCAGGGTCAAACCAGGAATTGCAGAACAGGGACAGAATCGGTAGGCAAGGACGTAATCCGAAAACGTAGCAGAGGTCAAATCCAGATCGGGCAGCCAGGTACATAAACAGCAGGCAGGAGAGGTAGTCAGGAAACAAGCAGAAGTCAGAACACCAGAATCACAAAACAGAACAGGACGGAACAGGAACCAAAATATCATAACTATATCAGGCAGTGGTCAGTAGAGAGGAGGGGAATTAAGAAGGGTGCGGTGTCTTCCCATTGGCTGTAGCTGAATGATGGTAACTTCAGACACATGCCACCTATACTCAGCCAGTGGTACTGCAGATCCCAAGGAAACCCAGCCCAGTGGATGAGCGGAGCCTGCGCCTACCGGCGCCACTGGCATCGATTCCTCTCCCATCACCAGCACCATCCACGGCAGGAACACGGCGTCGCATGGCGATCGAAGTAGAAGTCGCTGGAGTGGACTCTGGTGGCGACAAAACACTGCTGCAGTCACCACCAAGACTGCAGCCACCACAGCAACTTTGAGAGAGGATTCCAGCAGCTCCTTCCACCTCCAGGTTCAGCAGCCAAATGGCAAGGAAAATAACTGGCATACTCTGCTGGGAGCAGAGGGTATATAAAGTGACTGGGAGTGATCCCAACTGGAAACACCTCACCAGGAGTCTAAGGCAGCTGGAAAGAAAACTGACATTAATCCTCTCTGTCTCAAAGGAAAGAAAATCACATTAAAATAGCAGAGTCTCACTAGGTAAAGTGAGACTCAGACCTCAGACTCAGACCTAGACCTGTCACTAATCTCTAATAGCAGAGAGAAGACCGTGACAACCAGTGGTGCGTTTAGTAGGCTGGTAGCAAGCAAGAGCAGAACTCCCTTTTGCTAGTTTCTTTAAGAATGCAGTCACCCCTGTTGCCATGCTGCTAGACTGTAAATTTACTGGCAAAAACTGTTTCATTATCGGTCATCGTTTGAAACATTCCTCTGTACTGTGCAGAAGAGAATAGCAAGCTTACTACATGGTGCTGCCTGTATTTAAGTAGTGTTATAAGTAAAAAAGGACTTTGTTTCAAAAGCTGGTGTGGTTTCCTCATGCTGGGGTCCAAAGAAGCTGTCCATGTTAAAGGGCTGGCGGGGTGTGTGGCATGGCCTCTCACTTTAACAGTGACAGTGCCGGCCGGGGTCGGGAAGAGTGGGGCAGCCCCTCACCCCCATGTCCCCGGCCAGCACTGTCACCCTATCAGCTCTTTACCACTGGCAGCTCCCGACCCACGGCCTCTCCAGGCTTGGATGTAGCAAAGTCAGGACCATCGTGGGACGTTGTATGGATTACGTTGGACCTGCATGGGTGTTTTGGGGATTAATAAAATGGTGAAAGAGGGTGTTTTTTTGTATTTTATTCCAAATAAAGGATTTTTTGGTGTTTGTGTTTATTTACTTTCACTTTCAGATTAATAATGGGGGATCTCATAGACACTTGCCATTACTAATCTAGGGCTTAGTGGTTGCTGTGGGTGGGCTGCCATTAACCCCTGATGCTACCCCGATTGCCACTGCACCAGGTCAATCAGGAAGAGCCGAGTAAAGCCCCAGGATTGTCGCATCTAATGGATGCGACAAACCCGGGTGGCTGCAGGCTGCTATTTTTAGCCTCGTGTAAGTGAATGCGCGGCCTGGAAGCAGCGTACAGCCATGCTGGAGCGTCAGTAAAGGCCACGTCTCACTAAGCGGCATCGCTAGCGATATCGCTGCTGAGTCACGGTTTTTGTGATGCAACAGCAATCTTGCTAGCGATGTCGCTATGTGTGACATCCAGCAACGACCTGGCCCCTGCTGTGAGGTCGCCGGTCGTTGCTGAATGTCCTGGACCATTTTCTTCAAAGGCGATGTCCTGCTGGGCAGGACGCATCGCTATGTTTGACACTGTGTGACAGGGTCCCAATGACAGCAGAGATCGTTATACAGGTCGCTACTGCGACCTGTATCGTTACTGAGTCATTGGTAATGTCTGACTGTGTGACACCTCACGAGCGACCTCCCAGTGACTTACCAGCGATCCTTATCAGGTCGCATCGGTTTTTTCGGGATCGCTGGTAAGTCGCTATATGTGACAAGGGCTTAAGTATAGCACACTTAAGGCCCCTTTACACACACAACATCGCTAACGACATCGCTGTAATGTCACCGGTTTTGTGACGTAATAGCGACCTCCCAAGCAACATTGCAGTGTGTGAAACGCATCAGCGACCTGGCCCCCGCTGTGAGGTCGCTGATCGCTACACATGTCTCTCAGGAACATTTTTTGGTCCTTTGTTTCCCGCTGTGCAGCATGCATCGGTGTGTTTGACACCGTTACAACGACTTCGTTAGCGACTTCCCTTTCAAATAGCTGCTTTGACACGTCCCCAATGACCAGCTAGGTCGTTCTGCAGGTCCGTATCGCTGCTGCATTTTTTGCCAGGTCTGCCTGTTTGACAGCTTACCAGCGACTTACCAGAGACTTTGTAGCGATCCCGGCCAGGTTGGGATTGCTGGAGGGATCACTAAAAAGTCTCAGTGTGTAAAGGGGCCTTTACTCCTATCTCAGTAATGAATGACAAAGGAATTCAGCTCACCCACTCCAAGTCTCCAGGCCCTCTCTCTGCAGCACGGACAATCGGCCGGGCAGCTGCAAGCATGTGAGATAAAGTCCAGTGCAGGAAAGAATTGAGCTGTCACTGAGGTTACCCGCAGCCACCGCTGGATCCAGTGACAGCGGGTAACCTCAGTGACAGCAGCTGATCGCGCGGCTGTCTTCATTACCTGCGTGGAGGTGACCGGAGCGGCGGTGTCTTCTGCAGCTCCGGTCACCTCCATGCAGCAGCGCTGGAAGCGTCGCTGGAGCATCCTGGATTACGCCGGACATGGAGGGCTTTTTGAGGCTGATTAAAGAGGTGAACCAGGGTATATGTTTGTGTTTTTTATTTCTAATAAAGGATTTTTTCGGGTGTGTGTGTTTATTTACTGTAATTTACAGATTAATCATGGAGGGTGTCTCATAGACACCTGACATGATTAATCTAGGACTTATTGGCAGCTATGGGCTGCCAATAACTCCTTATTACCCCGATTTGCCAACGCACCAGGGCAAATCGGGAAGAGCCGGGTACAGTCCCAGAACTGTCGCATATAATGTATGCGGCAATTCTGGGCGGCTGTTGGCTGATATTGTTAGGCTGGGGGGCTCCCCATAACGTGGAGCTCCCCATCCTGAGAATACCAGCCTTCAGCCATATGGCTTTATCTGGCTGGTTTTAAAATTGGGGGGACCGCACGCCGTTTTTTTTAATTATTTAATTATTTATTTCACTACACAGTATAGACACGCCCACCGGCTGCTGTGATTGGGTGCAGTGTGACACCTGTCACTCAGCGTGGGGGCGTGTCTCACTGTAACCAATCATAGGCACCGGTGGGCGGGGAAAGCAGGGAATACGAGATTGTTTAATGGGCGGCCGGCTTTTTCAAAACAGTAAAAGCCGCCGGAGCAGTGTGAACGCCGTGCAGCGCCGGGGATCGGGGATCGGTGAGTATATGAGAGAGGGGGATAGACTGACATGGACAGAGAGTGAGGGACAGAGATAGTGACCGACTGACAGAGATTAGTGAATGACAGACATTGTGAGGCGCTTCAGAACGCAGCTTTTCAGCTGCGCTCTGAAGCGGACCTTTTTTAAGCTGCGGTGCAGAGCGCACACCTGCGCACATAGCATCAGACACCAAAATCGTATGAGGGATGTCACACGTTACAATTGACTAGGTTCGTGCAACAAAACGCTCAATTCTAGAGAATGATACGATGTGTTTGCGATCAACGGTTTTGCGTTCAATCCTGATCGCACGTAGCTGTCACACGCAGATACCTCACAAACGATGCCGGATGTGCGTCACTTACAACTTGACCCCAACGACGGATTGTGAGATATATTGAAGCGTGTGTAGCGGGCTTAAGTCCACAGAAGAGCAACCAAAATGGAATGTTTAGTATGCAAAAGAAAATGCTGAGAAAAGACTTAATAGCGGTCTACAAATATCTGAAAGGTAGTCACAGTGCAGAGGGAACTACCCTATTCTCATTAGCACAAGAAAGTACAAGAAGCAATGAAATGAAAAGAACATGAAGGAAATTCAGATTAGACATTAGGAAAAACTTTCTAACAGTGAGGGCAGTCAGAGAGTGGAACAGGTGACCACGGGAGGTAAGCCTGCTTTACACCCTGCAATATATCTTACAATGTGTCGGCGGGGTCATATCGTAAGTGACGCACATCCGGCATTGTAAGGTACATTGCAGTGTGTGACAGGTACGTGTGATTGCGATTGAACGTTAAAACGTTCATCGCATACACATCGTACCTGTCTCTAGAATTGCACGTCAGATTGTTCATCGTACCTGGGGTAGCGCACATCGCAGTGTGTGACACCCCGGGAACGATGAACAGATCTTACCTGCGTCCTGCGGCTCCCGGCCCACAATGCGGAAGGAAGGAGGTGGGCGGGATGTTTACATCCCGCTCAGCTCCGCCCCTCCGCTTCTATTGGCCGGCTGCCGCGTAACGTCGATGTGACGCCAAACGTCCCTCCCACTCCAGGAAGTGGACGTTCGCTGCCCACATCGAGGTCGTATGGACGGGTAAGTATGTGTGACGGGGGGGTTACTCGTATGTGCGGCACGATCACCAAATTGAACGTGCCACACATACGATGGGGGCGTTGCAAATCGCATACGAAATCGTATGCGAAATTGCAACGTGTAAAGCAGGCTGTAGTGAGCTCAATGGAAATCTTCAAGCAGAAACAGAATAAATATATAGCTGGAATGATTTAGGAAAACCTGCATTCGCATGGCCCTTGAGGTCCCTTCCAACTCTACTATTCTTTAATTTCTATGTGCCTGCGGTCCGCAAGTAGCACTCTTCCATGATCGCATCCTATACACGGGGCCGCCGCCGCTACTGTCATAACTTTACTGCAGTTGAATGCTTTACGGTGCCGCAAAGCATTCAGCTGCAGCAAAGCCATGATGGCAGCCTGTAGCAGAATTTCCGTATGCCGGAAAAGATCACCGAGGGGGTCTATGTGTGGTCTGCAAGAAGCAGCTGAGGACACAGCAATGGGCACAATACTGCAGGAGACATTACTAAACAATGGGCAAACTACTCGGGTCGGCTTATTCTCAAGTATATACGGTGTATCACAAACACTATATTTTAACTGGAAAAGTTGGGAGTTGTCTTATACGCCCAGTCGTCTTATACGCCGGAAAATACGGTATTTTTTTTCCAATGTGTGCATTTTTCAACTGTATACTTACCAGATTAGTAATGGAGGTGTCTGATAGATGCCTATCCATTACTAACCTCTGGGCTTAATGCCAGCTGTCAATTGACAATTGACATCAACCCCAAAAGTATTGTATTACACCAATTACCACCAGACCAGGGCAATCAGCAAGAGCCAGGCAAAGCACCAGAATTGGTGCATCTAATGGATGCGCCACTTCTGGTGCAGCTGCAGGCTACTTTATAGGCTGGAAGGGCAAATAACTTTGGGCTTTCCCAGCCTGACAATACCAGCATACAGCTGTTTTTTTTTACTTGCGCTGGTTATCAAAAATAGGAGAGAACCAAAGCCATTTTTGAAAAAATTTTGTTCACAACAGCGTACAGGCATCTTCCAGATGCTGAAAAGCTTATTGATTTGCTGTACTATAGCCTTTCAGCAAATGTTTATAAACATACTAAAGGCACTCGAACTCGGACACGGACGTCCGTTAAAAGTTTGTGTTCGAGCTCCGGTTCGCTCATCCTTTTCATTATATGCTTGCACACAAAAAAATAGATTCAGAGTCTGGTCATTGTTGCTAAACTCAGTGATGAATTCTTAGGGGAAAACATTGCCAAATAAAAAAAACTATTATAGTTAGTTACCAAAATAACTTGATTTAAACAATAGGCAAGTGTTGGAATATAGCTTCCTTTTGAGGTAACACCATGCAAGATGATGTATTGATTTGAAAAGATGCCATACTTGTACCCCAATCTGTACCCATTCTCTTCCTTACCATGGGTTAAATATAATGCCTACGATGTCATGACTAATATTCACAACACTCAGGAGCTTTAACATTTTACTCTTCCAATTTTCTTTTTCAGACATGTTAAAACTGATCTGTCATCCCCACACCTAGTCTTTTATTATCATCTGGGTAATTGCGTGTTAAATGTAGAACTATTAAATGACCTTCATCATTCATGTCCCAAGACTATAAAGTTATGAGCCGTCTGTCATATGAGTACAACATACATTTGGTATATTACCGATATATAACGTGCTTTCAGCATTAGTAGCTTATGTGCCGCCCCCGGGCCAGCAGACGAGCTGTTCGCATCCGGGTTCTCAGTGGCTCGAGGGTCTCCGGACCGGGGGTCGTGTGGCCACTCAAATGAAGGAGGGTATTTACAAGGAATTTTATAGAGTTCGTGACGCCACCTGTGGTGTGTGGTAATTAGGAGTACCACCGCTGCAGTTGGGAGTACCCAGGGAAAATGGAGTGGGGCAGCCAGGTGTTGTGACCCTCCACGGGTAGGGGGAATACCCCAGGACTCTGTGATTGAAGACGAGTGCCGTTGGATGCAAAGGGGTCACTGTGGTACTCACTCAGTCCATTAAGCTGACACCGACAACTGGTCAAACAAGTCTCTGGACAATGCTGCCGCTGAGGGGAGCTTAGTTCGGGTCCCATCCCCAATGGTTCTGCCTGGTAATCCGTGATCTGCCTCCTGGCAGACTTCTTTGGTGGTTCCGGTAGTGTGAAACTTGCCGGGTCCCGCTCCCCACTATGGATAAGTGTGGGAGCTTGCTCTCAGGGCTCGCACTTGGGATTTTCTGGACCATTTTGAATTGGAAACTCCTATCCCCCTCGTTGCGCTATTGCCCCAATTTTGGAGCGGGTGGGAAAGAATCTTGAAGGCTCCGCTCTCCTCGGGTAAATTATCGGGTTGCCTGAAGCTACTCCCCGACCTAGGGTACACGTACCCCGTCGTGCCTTGGTCCCAGCCTGGTGATGGTGCAAGGACGCCGGCTGTCCTCCTCGACAGATCCGTGCCCCTTGCCATGATCCTCTGCGACCGGGGGTCCAGCTCCTCTAGGCCCAGACCTCCGTCTGTCACCTAGATTACTTCCCAGGAGCCCCGCTCCCGACTTCCTCTCACTTTCACTTCTCAGACTCGACTCTCTCCTGACACTCCTCCTGACCTCCCCTCCCCAATCCCCCAGGTGGGCGACTCTATTCCACTCAAGCCGTCCACTGGTGTGTTTGGTGAATGTGGTGCAGGGTGTATCTAGGATTTGATTAGCTGATATAGGCAACACCATGTAGTTAGGGACCCTAAATCAAGAAGGAGGTGGATACTTCACGGGAGGGCAGATTGTGCAATACCCTGTGACGACTTGATAGTCCAGGGGCGTCACACTTAGTGCATAGTGCAGCAGAGTAGCTTAAAATGGTTTTCTACTACTATAATATTGATAACCCAGTTGATCAGCTGTTAGGGGTCCAACACCCACCACCTGATACCAGCTGCGGCAGCAGCCCAATGTAAATAGTTTAAGGAGCAGAAAACTTCATCTCCATCACACTAAAAATCTTAGGATAAAATCATTTGAGGAAATACCCTGCAGCAAGTAAAAAGATAAATAGTAATAGTACATGTAAATAACACAGGGTATTTAGTTGACAATATTTTGATCATAAAAGCCTAAAGGCCATCCCACCATGCTATAGTGTACCCCATCAGGATGGTCCCAATCTCTGATAGTTCACCTCCCTATGCAACAGCAGATCTCAAAATAGACGGGGGCAGAGTAGGATTCTGGGTGGGATTCAAAATACTAACAGCAGGTTCCCTGTGTGTGTAAGGAAATCACACCCAATTTAGGCCACATCCCTGGAATACTACACCCATTTTTCTGACCACAACAATTTTTTGCTGTGCACACCAGTTTGTACACCATTTCCTCAACCACAAAGTACAAGTAACGGTAACGAAAAGTAAAGGCACCATATCCCTCTTACGCTTCTTAAACCTTCATTGATAGCCTCACTGCCTCTTGTCAAGTACGAGTTGTTCCAGTCGAAATATCAATATTTGTAATTGTGTATTTTTTTTAACTCAGTCCTATAGTTGGGACCCCTGCTCAAAATGGACAAGATGACTTAATGCCCATCTATCACCTCAATTACCTGCTGCAACCAATCTCTGACCTCAGCAGTCACATGTCAAACACACACAAGTAACCACTGAGGCCACTGGTTGACTGAAGCAGTCAGGATCTCATCACATACAGCTAAAAAGGTTGCCCAACCCTGGATAACGACTTTTAATGTTCCAAGTGATGCACCCTATCAGCTGCTGCATCGGTCACGTGAAATAACAATGTCTTAAGATTTTAAGGGTAACACAACACTTGTAGTGGAGCCCTTCGGAAGGTAATTATTCTTTTTATGTTTTTACTAGATACATTTGGGACAATGACAAGGGTTGTTCAATAGTGGAGAACCCTTTAAACGTACAGCAGAGCAGACCACCAGAACAGTGCTGCTTTGTGGGATTCTCATCTGCCTGTTGCCGATTAGGCGAACCGACTGTGATTTTAGCAACTGGTAAGAAACGGCTGGATCCAGGCCTGACAATTTCATATCTGCCCATGGAAAGCTACTGTGTATAGACAAGATGCACATCTGAAAAAGGGGGGCACGCAGCTACATGGCCAAAGTGGAAGAAACTAAAGGAAGATCGAAGAAATGGGTCTACACATCTGTTGGGTGCACCTTAACACTGTGGCCGTTAACAGACAAAACCTAGGATAAACACAAATGAGCAAACACCCTGCAGTAAGTAAATAAATAGTAACAGTACGGTGTTCTGCCCTGCACACTTTTTACATATGGCCACTGCCCGAACTGGTAACATCTGATCGGTGTGGGTGTCTGGCCCTTATCGGAGGCTAGGTTATAAATGTAATAGCAGTGGAAGACCCTTTTAAAGGGAACCTGTCATTGGACCCATACTGCAGCAACCACAGTAATCAGGGCCTGATAACATGATACCAGCAAGGTATGTGATTCTCTGAAATACTCCAGCACTTCAGAGAAAACATAGTTATTTACAGATCTGGCCAATGAACATAGGAAGAGACGAGGCTAGTCTTGTGTAGAGCTGAGTGGACTCGTAGATGACCGGGACCAAACGGTCCTTGATATTTGATTTTTGAAATCCGGTTCCGGGCAGGGTCCCATGTAAGTCTATGGGGCCCAGAATCCAATGATTAAAATGTTGATAGAAGAGATAGGGGGATAGGAGCAGACACACTGTACTTACCGAGACTCTGTCGCAGCTGTACACTGCTCCCAGGCCACCCATTCACTTCCAGGGCTGCACATTAGCCTTCATTGAATATGCACTGCTTTCCCCGCCTACCGGCATATGTGATTGGTTGCAGTCAGACATGCTGCCAACCTGAGTGTTAGCGTGTTTGATGATTCCAATCACAGACCCGGTCTTCGGGTCTATCGTACAGTAAAAATAAATAAAATTTAAAAATTGTCGTAGGGTTCCTCCATACCCAGCACAGATAAAGCCCATGGCTAAAGGTTGCAGCCTCCAGCCATGACTTATCTTGGTTGTGTATCAAAATAAGAGGATCTGCAGGCAGCTTTTTTATTATTATTTAAATAAATAATTTAAAAAACAACATGCGGTCCCCCCAATTTTGATACACAGCCAATATAAAGCCCGACAGCTGGGGACTGGTATTCTCAGGCTGGGGAGACCAAGGCTTATTGATTGGCCTGCTCCCCAACCTAAAAATAGCAGCCTGCAGCTGCCCAGAATTGTCGCATCCATTAGATGCGACAGTCCCAGCACTTTAACCGGCTCTTTCCGATTGCCCTGGTGTGGTGGCAATTGGCTTAATAAGGTGTTAATAACCACTCACAGCTGCCACTAAGCTCTAGATTGGTAATGGGGAGGGTCTATGAGACCTCCCCATTACTAATCTGTAAGTCAAAGTAAATAAATACAAACACTGAAAAAATCCTTTATTTGAAATAAAATACAAAAAAAACCCACCACTTTATTAACTCTGAAAACGCCCCTGCAGGTCCAACGTAATCCACACGAGGTCCCATGATGATTTTAGCTCTGCTACATATCTGAAGTCACAGAGTGCAATCATGAAACATGACCACATGCTGTAACTTCAGGCAGAGATTGAGCAGCATGATCAGTGGTAACGTCACTCAAATAATTTGCAGTCACAGCTGGAGATTCCCAAGGTCCTCCATCTGTGACCACAGGTAACCTGACCTCATGTGACCTCAGTAACCTCCCCATTACTAATCTAGGGCTTAGAGGTAGCTGTGGGCTGTTATTAACCCCTTATTACCCCAACTGCCACCGCACCAGGGTAATCAGGAAGAGTTGGGTAAATTTCCTTGACTGTCGCATCTAATGGATACGACAATTCCGTGTGGCTGCAGGCTGCTATGTTTAGACTTGGGGCAGCCCAATAAGCTTGGGTCTCCCCAGCCTCAAACTTCCCCACCTGCCTTGGGCTAGTTCAGTGTGTTCTGTTGTGACATCGGAGCCTTTGATTCCCCCAGACAACATCACAATGTATAAATATATGAGGGGACAGTACAGAGACCTTTCCAAAGATCTTTTTACACCTAGGCCTGCGACTGGAACACGGGGGCATCCGCTACGTCTTGAGGAAAGAAGGTTTAATCATAATCACAGACGAGGATTCTTTACTGTACGAGCAGTGAGACTATGGAACTCTCTGCCGCATGATGTTGTAATGAGTGATTCACTACTAACATTTAAGCAGAGCCTGGATGCCTTTCTTGAAAAATTTAATATTACCAGTTATGTATATTAGATTTTATGACAGGGTATTGATCCAGGGAACTAGTCTGATTGCCGGATGTGGAGTCAGGAAGGAAATTGTTGCCCATTGGAACTTGTTTGCCACATTGGGGGTTTTTTTGCCTTCCTCTGGATCAACATGTTAGGCTACGGGTTGAACTAGATGGACTTAGAGTCTCCCTTCAACCTTAAAAACTATGATACTATGATACTATGATACATTGCTGGGACTCCCAGTAATCACTAGAATGGGGACAAAAGTCCCAAATTTGTCTTGCTGCACAACTGTAGTGAGAAGGAGTTTAATGAAGTGTCGGTCAAGTATGCATGTTGAATTTCAATTCAAAGATTATATGACTGACAGAAACAGACATGTACAACTCTGTTTCCATCAGCCTCCAAGACAGTGAATGGAGCAACGTATAGAATCTCAACTATAACTCACAGAAAGAAAAATGAAGGGCTTGGAATCACTGCTGTAGTGGATGAGGGTGTGAGAGCGATGGAAGGACTAAAGAACTAATGAATAAATAAAGTATATATTTTCGAAAAATTTCATATCATGATCTGTATTAAAAAAATTAGAGACCTTGACATTTTCACACTGGCCATTAGGGCTATTCTAAGCTCATACTATCTGTTCTTTCATGAAATTCATACATTAGCAGCAAAACATCGAATCTGAGCCTATATTTTGTATGTGCGCATATAATAATCGTAATAATAAAGCATGAGGTTCACGTGACGAGGGTTGTAGGCTTCCGTTTTATGGCCATAATACCAACTAAAACCTTATTTTTTGTACAGAATACAGCCAGGCCCCTTTCTGTTAGACCTTGCATATTAGAGTTCCTGTCCCTGTATGGTACACAGATGAAGTACAGTTTGGCAGCCCGCCTGATCTAATAGTATGGGAGCCACCTAATAGGCTGCGGGCTTGTGACTGTGTATCTGCATGTGTGACCAGCGCTCTATGCAAGCCCTCAGTGTGCAGTTTTATCATCCAGCAATCGCCCCCTCCATTCCTTGGATGTGTGTGTGTGATTTGCTCCTCCTGCACCTGTGATGCCTCCACGTAGTGGGGGATTTGGACACTTTGCACACTACGACATCGCAGGTGCGATATTGGTGGGGTCAAATTGAAAGTGACGCACATCCGACGTCGCAGGCGATATCGTAGTGTGTAAAGCATTTTTGATACGATTAACGAGCGCAAAAGCGTCGTAATCGTATCATCGGTGTAGCGTCGGTCATTTCCATGAATTGGGAATGACCGATGTTACGATGTTGTTCCTCGTTCCTGCGGCAGCGTACATCGCTGTGTGTGAAGCCGCAGGAGCGAGGAACATCTCCTACCTGGGTCATGGCCACAATGCGGAAGGAAGGAGGTGGGCGGGATGTTTACTTCCTTCTTATCTCCGCCCCTTCCGCTTCTATTGGCCGCCTGCCGTGTGACGTCGCTATGACACCGCACGACCCGCCCCCTTAATAAGGAGGCGGGTCGTCTGCCAGAGCGACGTCGCAGGGCAGGTAAGTGCATGTGAAGCTGGCGTAGCGATAATGTTCGCTACGCCAGCTATCACCGTGATATCGCAGCTGCGACGGGGGCGGGGACTATCGCGCTCGGCATCGCAGCATCGGCTTGCGATGTCGTAGTGTGCAAAGTGCCTTAGCTGTATCCTGGTAGAGTACTAGTTTTTGGCCTGGGCGAGGTACACACTGCAGCCCATCTTTGCTGTAAGTAGTGCACATATAATAATCGGGTACAAAAATCATTTTGAAGGAAGGGAGAGGAGGGGAGTTGTGACATTTATTATGAATAATGGGTCCAGTGTTATCAGCTGTTTATAGAACTGTTACCTGTTATTGTAATCCTGCATGTGATGATAATGAGACTGCTGAAAGTCAGCTATGATGAATAGGAAGTATGAGTCTAAGGCCTAAGCCACACGGCGAGAAAAACGGTGCGAGTGGAGTGCGATAAAACATCACATTCCACTCGGATCAATTTTAGCCTGTGTGTGAGCACACATGAGCAATTATTTTCTCAGCCCTAATCGGACCGAGAAAACAATCGCAGCATGCTGCGATTGTAATGCGAGACTCTTTCTCTCGCACCCATTGAAGTGTATGGGGCGAGAGAAAAATCGCACTGCACTCGCCGTACACCGGTGTACCGTGCGTGCAGAGTGAGAATCGCAATAGCCAGCTATGGAGGAGAGAGGGATAGAAATCCCTCCCTCCCCTCCGCAGCGCTGGCTTGCCCCTCCTCATAGCCGTCCCCCCGCAGCTGAGGTCCGCTCGCACAGTCGGACCTCAGTCGCAGGGACACTCGCATGACACTCGGCTCCTGCTGTGCTACCAGCGGGAGCCGAGTGTCATGTGAGGATCGCACTAGTGCCCCGTGTGGCCCCGGCCTTAAAGTATCGCAGTCGCCAACGTGGAAAAGCAAGATTCCTATTTTACAGATTATGATTAGAAAACCTGCCAAAAATTAAAAAACAAGTACATTTTACACAAAAAATGGATCTAAACAATAGGTTGCTTTTAAGTATTCATGCCCTTTAATGGACACATAAATATAGAGATGGAAGGAAGTAGAATTAAATTATTTTCAATTGTTCACAATTAACAACAAAATGATTACTTAAAACATCAAGCACATTTACTTAAATTACAATTTATTAAAGCATATTATTTTAATGATGCGGTCTGACTTGTTATCTGAGGCCGTACTAATACAGTGTCTTCCTTTATACTTCCTTACTTTTCCTTCTTTTCCTTATGTTTGTGAATATAATCTGGTTGCCTAGAAAGCTGATAACATTGGCCATCTACATTAGGTACCGTAACTGCAGCCAAAAGGTGTTTCAACCAGCAGCTACAGCCCTGAACTCAACAAGTAGGTGTAGAATGGCGTTTGCCTCTAAATCCTTAGTCCAGTAAGAACAAAGCAAATTATGGGTAAAGATTTTGTAAGCAAAGAGAAACCCCCCCTCATACGATGCTTTGGCTGATCGTTGAGCCAAAAGCTATATATCCCGATTCACTCCTTACTCACCCAATTCACCAATTACTCACCCGACTCATTCATTACTCACCCGACTCATTCATTACTCACCCGATTCACTCATTACTCACCCGATTCACTCATTACTCACCCGATTCACTCATTACTCACCCAATTCACTCATTACTCACCCGATTCACTCATTACTCACTCGATTCACTCATTACTCACCCGATTCACTCATTACTCACTCGATTCCCTCATTGCACACTCAATTCACCCATTACTCACTCGATTCACTCATTACTCACTCGATTCCATCATTGCACACTCAATTCACCCATTACTCACTCGATTCACTCATTACTCACTTGATTCCCTTATTACTCATCTGATTCCCTCATTACACACTCGATTTACTCATTACTCACCTGATTCACTCACTTCTCACCTGATTCACTCATTACTCACCTGATTCACTCATTACTCATTCGATTTACTCATTACTCACTCCATTTCCTCATTACTCACCCGATTCATTCATTACTCACCCGATTAACTCATTACTCACTTGATTCACTCATTACTCATCTGATTCCCTCATTACACACTCGATTTACTCATTACTCACCTGATTCACTTATTTCTCACCTGATTCACTCATTACTCACCTGATTCACTCATTACTCATTCGATTTACTCATTACTCACTCCATTTCCTCATTACTCACCCGATTCATTCATTACTCACCCGATTAACTCATTACTCACTTGATTCACTCATTACTCATCTGATTCCCTCATTACACACTCGATTTACTGATTACTCACCTGATTCACTTATTTCTCACCTGATTTACTCATTACTCACCTGATTCACTCATTACTCATTCGATTTACTCATTACTCATTGGATTCACTCATTACTCACTCAATTCACTCATTACTCACCCAATTCACTCATTACTCACCCAATTCACTCATTACTCACTTGATTCACTCATTACTCACTTGATTCACTCATTACTCATCTGATGCCCTCATTACACACACAATTCACTCATTACTCACCCAATTCACTCATTACTCACTCCATTTCCTCATTACTCATCCGGTTCATTCAGTACTCACCCGATTCACTCATTACTCATCTGATTCACTCATTATTTAGCTGATTCACTCATTACTCCCCCAAATCACTCATTGCTCCCCCGATTCACTCATTACTTATCTGATTCACTTATTACTCACCTGATTCACTCATTACTCACCCGATTCACTCATTCATTAGACTGTCATACAAACCCCATAATTTGATTGGGTTCAGCCAGTATTAGTCTAATGTGTTTGGTGGCCCTAATGACCGGGATCTTTGAGTGTTCATCCAATGGCACCTGAATACCTTCTTGCATTTGTAACTGTACAGTGTGTACAATTCATAGTTCAAAGGGGCGGCAGAGGAAACACATCCATGTGCTAAAATATATTATCTTAATTTTAATGGATTTTTTTTGTCTTATGGAGTGGACACTATACATAATTAATGGCCTATCCATTGGTCTAATCCCTCTGTTCACCCCTTTTAGCAGTAGAGAGGAGGCTATATATGCAAAGTTAAACTCAGTTGCATAAAAATGACTTATGTGAACAGATGCATAGGTTCAGTTAATTGTTCTTGCACCTCCCATAGAGTATAGGGACACGCATGGTGGCATCCTAAATGCGGGCATGATGCCACATTATGCCATTGTTAGTTACCATACACGAAGAGAGAGTAACTATTTATTAACAGTAACTCCCAATTGCAAATGGGGCAAACAGAGCACTGGTCGTAACTGAGTCACCCAAAATATATTTAGCAAAGATTAGAGCAATGACATGCTGATGTAAATAAAAAAACATAAATGTTTTCATTATTTGATAACAGATATTGAAATAAAAAAAAAAAAGAAAAGAAAAAACCTGACGTATAAATGTTGAGGAGAGCCATAAGATGAAATACTTAATTAACTTCTTGACAAGGGATTGTGGGAAATATGTCGATTTGCCTTACGTAATTCAGGTTTCAGATCATATACATGACACGGATATAAAGATGGCTGCTATTGCCTGTTTCTCCACATCTTGCCTGGAATGCAAGGAATGTCCAGGTGTAAGAAGATACCATATAAGGGAAGACCCCTGGTCAAGCTGGAAGACATCACAGACCAAACCATCAGCATGGATGCACCAGATGACGTCCCTCTCTTCACCATCACCATGGATCCATCCAATGATGTCATAGACCCGCCTACAATGACGCCCACCAATCAGCTCATGGATTAACACATTGTTCGACCTACTGACCAATGAACACATCCGGACATGCCCCTTTGCAAGGTTATATCAGAGCAAGCTCAGTTGTAATAAAGGCAGAGCATGGGCTGACTTCTGTCGAGGAAAGATGAATATCCGACTGTGTCTGATCTCATTTTTCAAGCATGCACTCGATCCACACCAATTAGGCTATGCAGTAGGCAACTAGTGATCTCTGATTAAGAGTTCACCCTAACATTATTGGTGCCCAACGTGGGGCCAATAGACGGAGACACCTGAAATCCTGATGAACCGGCAACTGGAATGGCATGACGTGCTGGACACCCCAGGAAACTGATCACTTCCTAACGAGAGTATGGTAAGTCTGCTGATTTTTCATAATCTGTAGTCTTCCCGTGGTCTCGGTGGGGTATGTGGCACTGATTGCCTGACTGTGTCCGGTTTGTTGGGGTATCTGTTGACGGGCAGACGGGTCTCACGGCTATTGGCCATATTAATCTCGGAAGAACCGTCACATATTCAGTTGCCTGCTGCCTCTTCTGTATTTGTCTTGAGGAGAGATTGACTGGTAGTTAAGAGAGCATGTGGGTTTATGAGTTCTGTTAGTTGTCGCCTGTGATATGGTTTGTGGTTCTAGTGGAAAATTAAGTAGTTAATACGGTTTGGTACAAGACCTAGAGATATAGGGCAGGTTTTAATTGGTCAGGTTAGGCACGTGTTTTTCACGGGCTCTCAAATTTGTTGATATGGTAAAGGATATTGTCTGTGGTATAGTATACGGTTGTCGCCTGTGGTACAGTTTATGGCTCTGTGAGGAAATACGTGGGACTGCTGTTACGTGGTAATCTTGGCGCCTAGCGCAGTGTAGCGTGGAATGGCTGGTACGGAAACCATTGGGGCATAGCGTTTAAGTTGCGCATTGTGGCTGGTACGTGGTAGTCTTGGGGCCTAATGCTGGACGTGAAATGGCTGGTACGGATACCATTGGGGCTTAGCGCAAGCAGGGGTGATACTAGGTGGTTTTTTATTAGGCTAGTTGTAAGTCCTCCAAGAGAGGCGAATCGGCCGGTATAGACACCTTGTAGTCAGGGGTGATACTAGGTGGGTTTTTTTATTAGGCTAGTTATAAGTCCTCCAAGAGAGGCGAATCGGCCGGTATAGACACCTTGTAGTCAGGGGTGATACTAGGTGGTTTTTTATTAGGCTAGTTGTAAGTCCTCCAAGAGAGGCGAATCGGCCGGTATAGACACCTTGTAGTCAGGGGTGATACTAGGTGGTTTTTTATTAGGCTAGTTGTAAGTCCTCCAAGAGAGGCGAATCGGCCGGTATAGACACCTTGTAGTCAGGGGTGATACTGGGTGGTTTTTTATTAGGCTAGTTGTAAGTCCTCCAAGAGAAGCGAATCGGCCGGTATAGACACCTTGTAGTCAGGGGTGATACTAGGTGGTTTTTTATTAGGCTAGTTGTAAGTCCTCCAAGAGAGGCGAATCGGCCGGTATAGACACCTTGTAGTCAGGGGTGATACTAGGTATTTTTTTGTATATTACGGAATGCAGAAATCAGACAGGGACCACGTGGCAGTATAAGGAAGGATTTGGAAGTTTGTGCTGCAAACTGCAGGTTTTCTTTGGTGTTTCAGTTATTTGTCATCTCCCCCGTCTTTTTGTTTGTCTGTTTTTATCTGGTATGCATAGAGAAAGATTGCTTGTTTGGTGTTGTTTATCTTGAGAGAAAGATGGAAAAATTGATGAAGCGGTGTCTAGTTGTGCCGGAAAGATCCGGATGAAAGTGGACTTTGTTGGGATGTGGGGACTCTAGGCCGCAATCCTGTGATAAACCATGTGCTAGTCATGGAGGCAGACATTTTAGGTAAGATTTTAAAATGGTGGACGAAGCACATGGCTACAGCATGATTGAGACAAAGAAAACAAAGTGAGTCAGGGGTTTGTGTGAAGAAGACCATGTGCTCTGTAAATGTTTGAGCAATGGATTGGATGGAGTACTATATACTTAGACAGAAACATGAGTGGTTTTAACTGTAGTTGGACCAGGACTGTAGATATCTGAATGTGTGTATATGATATATATATATATATATATATATATATATATATATAAATGTATGTGTGGTGTGTATGTATAAAATCCAGACTATGGAATATAGGGGGAAATAGTTGAAAAAAAAAAAAAGTTTACCTTCCCCTCCCCCCAGATGATGATGCAATCCCAACAAAGAAGGAAGTCACGTGCTGTGGGGCCATTTTCTACAGGCCTCAGTGGAGCTGACAAAACTGCAGCCACTGAATAACATGAAGTGTTAGTAAATGTTTATAGCACTAAAAGATGGAATATTGAATGATTGGGTGGTTGTGGAAGACACTTAATATAGATCCAGTGTGCAGGTTGGATTGAGTCAGGACAGTCACAAGGAGCAATATCTTATTAATTAGTAAGCAATAAAATTAGAAAAAAAAACCTTTAAATAACGTACCTTTGCAGTAGAGGTCATGATAAAGAAGTAAATAATAAATATTTCTGTTATGGATTGATAGATTTATCCTGAGAGTTGCATGTTTTAAAAAATAAAAATAAACAAATAAATCAACAGAAGAAGGGAAATTTGACTAGTCTCCTGCAGCTGAAGAAGCCTCTTTCCATCTGGTTTTGGGGGGAGGAGCAATCTTAAAAACTTGTGGAACAGGGGTTTTTTTGTCTCCCCTTGGAATCTATTGTAAGAGCAGCCCAAAAGAAAAAAAAAAAAAAAAAGGGGGCTTCCTGCATTTAATTCATTGCAAATTATATTGGAAAAAGGTCATTGACAATAGTTTTATTTTACTAATTTTATCCCAAAGAAATAAAAGTTAACTGTGGACATGTTTAGATTCATTGATAGCTTTTCAAGCATAGAGGTCTGTTAGATAATTTTTCTATGGCAAATCAACATTTTGTTTTTCCACATGGCCAGTTTATTTGTTCTAGATTCTTTTATCCCTTCAAGTTATAGGACAGTATCACAGAGATGCTGATAATCTCCTCAATGTTTCAAATATGAACACCTCTACATCCAATATCCAGAGGTTGTGCTACGTTGTTATTATTATAGTTATTAATAATAATAATAATAATAATAATAATCATAATAATCATTTATTAATAATTACAATAATTTGATTTAAGGAATGTGGATTATTTATGGAATTCTGTGTTTTATATTTAATGTATTGAATAATCTGCTTTCTTTTTATAGAAAGAATGATTGCAATGCAGATTTCTGTGGTCCAAGCAAAGGTTATAAAAGCCATTGAAAGGGTTTTCCATTATTAAGTTACAGATAAAAACAATATTTCTGGTGTTCCCGGTTAGGTACAATCTATACAATGTGACTTTCATGCCTAAATGTAGAGCTCCGGGGCCACACACTTTTTGAATCTAATTATGTTTTGGATAATATTCAAAAAGGGGGGGAAATATGGTGTGGAAAATCACACATATTATTTAAGGTTTTAATTTGTTCATCGATTGAGTTTTTCTATTAAGTTGTCTTTATATTTTTATCTGTAAGGAGGATACAGCAGACATACATATATCTCATGATTGCTCTGCTGTAACAAGAATTGTCAGGTTTTGAACATGTCTCAGATGAGGCCATTGCTAATGCAGATTTTGAGTTTTTCCGTAGATGGATCCAGATACCAAGATGCTGGTTGATTCTGCACTGGATATGCTGAGGTTACGCAACATGAGGTATTAAAAATCAAACCACTCCTCTCTCATTGGAATAGGAGAATGAGATGAAGATTTGTGATCACTGTGGTTTGTAGAGCGGAGGGGGGTAAGATAGTCAAAATGTGGATATAGGCAGCAGCCGGAGGAGATGCTCGCACAGGTGCACAACAAAGAAGCAGTGAATGGGCCTAGGGTTGAAAGTCCTTATACAAAGCAGACCAGTACCTCGGTGGCGCCTGTCACGTCGTCCGTGATATTGGTCACTCCTTGTGTTCTTAAATCCTTACAGGAACAAGCGAATCAGCAAGGAACGGAGTGTGAGACGCAGGGAGCCAGTGACTGAGGAAGGTCTGTGGATAAAGGGCGGTAAGCTTTCTCTGCCATGAGCGCTCTACTCAATAATGGCCCAGGTAACCCATGTGACAAAGGTGTTGGGATGGACAAGATCTGGGCGGCACCACTGCTTCAGTACCCAGGTGGCCAGACACCTCCAGTCTTGTAAGACGTGTGTCTATTAAGGTAGAAAAACTGTAAAGACCTCGTAGAAACACCCCCCTCATCCGCTCTACTGCTCCGGTGATTGCAGATTAGTCATATACATCTACCATGAGTAGGTTTATATGAGTTTTGTGCGTGTTGTGTGAATTTCTTTTCAGGCCTGCTCTGAAACATATCCAGTATGGAAAATATTACTGCTGAAAAACTCATGGTGCTGGTGGTATGTAAAGATGGAGTTCCTAAAAAGTGGTAAAAAGTACATATTCTATAGCACAGGTCATTATAGAGATCTTACAGTACCTGGGTATGCTCCTGATGAACCCCTGTCTGCCACTGTGAAGAGGGGAGAAACACGTTGCGCTTCTTTCATGCTAAGTGGCTGATAAATATGCGTTTATTTTATTAGCCTGAGTGTGAATTGTACAGTGGAGAGTCTGTGATTGGACGAGATCTCCTCATGACTTCACCTGGCCTTATTATTATTATATTGATACAGTGGGTACATGTTATACATGTGAGATATTTAATTTATTTTAGGGTTTGGTCCTTCAATTTTGCTGTATCATATTGATTTAAGCTACCAAACAGCTATGTAAAATACAGAGTGTGAATATTTAATTTTTGGGAATGAATTGGATATATATAATTGCATATTGACGCCTCTTTATCCCCGGTATCTCACGGTTTCTATATTCCCTCACTGACATTAGCAGCATGTATTAGCATTAGCAGTGTAGGGATAGGAAGGGTGAGCCATCGGTGAGCGGGGGCACCAATTCGCCTTATAGGGTGCCGACCTCCGCTGCGAGGTAGGGAGAGTTTAGGGCTATTGCCCCAATCCCTGCCCCCTCCTGTATTGGAATATCTTATTGTGTCTATAGTCACATGGGTGTATGTTGTTTGGAATTTTAATGATTATAACATAAACATGTAACGATCCACAAGATAATGGTGGACGCTGGCAAATCATGTATCAAATTTTCCTTTTTCTTAATAATTAGATCTTTATATAAGATATTTTTGGTTTAGCACCTACAATGTGATTATATTTCTTAGATACTTTAGATACAGTGTGATATCCTGACCAGTGATGTACGAGCCGTATACGACTGCCTATATAGTGTGTTAAACATGTGTATCATCCAATTCCAGATCCTAAATCAGTGTCAGGAGCACGTGGTCTCCAGCCAGGAGACTGGGTGATCCTAAAAAGACAAGTCAGAATGATCCCTGAGTCAGAATTAGGTGGACCGATCCAGCTTATCCCAACCACAGCAACTTCCATGAAGCTTGAGGGAAAACCCATCTGGAGACAACAACCACTGTAAAGAGTCCATTGTACCAGCAGAATGAGGGTCACAACACACATAGTGCTGGATTATCTCACATAGAACCTTATGGAGAATTTCTAGATTGGGATGATACATGGGAAATAACCATAAGGGAACAATGGGTACAGGAACATTATACAAATAAGGGCTCATGGTGGGAAAAACATTATCTGACCTGAACCAATCAATTATTTTAAGGGTTTAAGTGACTTAAGGATAATATACACTTATAGGTAACTGGTATTGTTTTATTTGTTGGTATTTGAAGCCGTAAAAGTGCTACTCTGTGTTAAGGTCCAGTCACACTAAGCAACTTACCAGCGATCCCAACAACGATAGGGATCGCTGGTAAGTTGCTAGGAGGTTGTTGGTGAGATGTCACATTGCGACACTCCAGCGATCCCACTAGCAACCTGACCTGGCAGGGATCGCTGGAGCGTCGCTACACGAGTTGCTGGTGAGCTCACCAGCAACCAGTGACCAGCCCCCAGCGCCGCGTGGAAGATGCTGCGCTTGGTAACTAAGGTAAATATCGGGTAACCAACCCGATATTTACCTTGGTTACCAGTGCACGAAGCTACACGTGCAGAGAACAGGAAGCAGCGCACACTGAGCGCTGGCTCCCTGCTCTCCTAGTTACAGCACACATCGGGTTAATTACCCGATGTGTGCTGCAGCTACATGTGCACATAGCAGGGAGCAGCGCACACCGCTTAGCGCTGGCTCCTTGCTCTCCTACTTACAGCACACATCGGGTTAATTACCCGATGTGTCCTGCAGCTAAATGTGCACAGAGCAGGGAGCAGCGCACACTGCTTAGCGCTGGCTCCCTGCTCTCCTAGCTACAGCACACATCGGGTTAATTAACCCAATGTGTCCTGCAGCTACATGTGCACAGAGCAGGAGCCGGCACTGACAGTGAGAGAGGCGGAGGCTGGTAACAAAGGTAAATATCGGGTAACCAAGGACAGGGCTTCTTGGTTACCCGATGTTTACATTGGTTACCAGCCTCCGCAGAAGCCGGCTCCTGCTGCCTGCACATTTAGTTGTTGCTGTCTCGCTGTCACACACAGCGATCTGTGCTTCACAGCAGGACAGCAACAACTAAAAAATGGCCCAGGACATTCAGCAACAACCAACGACCTCACAGCAGGGGCCAGGTTGTTGCTGGATGTCACACACAGCAACATCGCTAGCAACGTCACAAAAGTTGTTCATTAGCAGCGATGTTGCTAGCGATGTTGCTTAGTGTGACGGGGCCTTTACTGAAGGTAATCGGATTCATGTGTAAGGGAAATCTTGTTAAAGGCCTCCTGGTGGTAGATTATAGACCCGAGACAAGAAGAGATCCATTAGTGTTGTGATACAATCAGGTGTATTCGGGTAGAAAAGTCTCGAAAACGTGGACAGCACTCGGATATTGACTGAGAATCAGCCTTTCAGAAACAGTAATGCTAAAAGCTGCAGCATAACAGTAAGAAGCTTATTCTTACAATTGCCTTACTCTTTCTAATCGATTAATCTCCAATTCTGAGTAAGCTCTTCAGCATTAAATAAATCTGTTCTAGTTACCTGTGCCTCTGTGAACTGTGTGTGCGGGATGTGATCAACTCTCTGATCAGCAGTCTGTACCAGCAGGGGCAAAGGCTTAGTATTGCTTGTATAGCGGATAGAAAAATGAAAAAAGGTTGCAGTTAAAGCATTAGAGCTGATGTGTTAGAGGACCATGGTAGGGTCAGAAGGTTAATAAAGTATTTAGGGGGGACTGTTGAGGAGAGCCATAAGATGAAATACTTAATTAACTTCTTGACAAGGGATTGTGGGAAATATGTCGATTTGCCTTACGTAATTCAGGTTTCAGATCATATACATGACACGGATATAAAGATGGCTGCTATTGCCTGTTTCTCCACACCTTGCCTGGAATGCAAGGAATGTCCAGGTGTAAGTAGATACCATATAAGGGAAGACCCCTGGTCAAGCTGGAAGACATCACAGACCAAACCATCAGCATGGATGCACCAGATGACGTCCCTCTCATCACCATCACCATGGATCCATCCAATGATGTCATAGACCCACCTACAATGACGCCCACCAATCAGCTCATGGACTAACACATTGTTTGACCTACTGACCAATGAACACATCCGGACATGCCCCTTTGCAAGGTTATATCAGAGCAAGCTCAGTTGTAATAAAGGCAGAGCATGGGCTGACGTCTGTCGAGGAAAGATGAATATCCGACTGTGTCTGATCTCATTTTTCAAGCATGCACTCGATCCACACCAATTAGGCTAGGCAGTAGACAACTAGTGATCTCTGATTAAGAGTTCACCCTAACATAAACAATGCACGAAAAGTGAAACCTCTGAAGGAAACCAACCAAAAATTTTAATGAAATATGGGCTTCTAGGAGGGGGGTTCTCTCAAAGAATATAGCCAGCATATGATGGTGCTGAAATCTGTCACAGGAAATCTAGATATAGGGTTGGTCTTCTCAAAGAGGTGGTCTTTGGAAGGGTTCTAGTGTAGTTCATTTTGAATTAAGATTAAGGACCGAAAACCTAAAATATTAATATAAGGGTCTTATGTCCTCTTTAGTAGACGCAACACTGCATTCACCATCTCAGGCAATCCTTCTCCAGTGTACGCACTGCATCCTTGTATTTCCCATGCTCTATCATCATAATTTTCCAGTTTTAGAACATTCACAAGTTCGTTGGTGGACAGGGCCTCAGGTACATCCTGTTTATTGGCCAAAATTAGGAATGGAACTCCAGCCATGTTTTTATTGTTCAATATAGACAGTAGCTCTGCTGTAGCATCCTGTATCCTGAATTTATCAGTACTGTCTACCACAAAGATGAGGGCATCCGTTTCTTCCAGGTATTCTTTCCAGTTGGATCGAAGTTTGTCCTGGCCTCCCACATCCCACATTGTTACAAAAACATTCTTGGCCATTTCTAGGGATTCCACGTTAAATCCAACAGTTGGAAAAGTCTCTACTGTTTGATTCATTTTCAGTTTATATAGAATGGTTGATTTTCCAGAAAAGTCAAGACCCAACATGACCACCCTGGACTGCTTCTTGTGCACGGGTTTAGAATTTTGTGCTCCCATGATGATGTTCTGCAACAAAAAAAAAAGATAATAGAATGATCTACATGAAAATAATCTTATTGTACATGGTATGTGTTAATGAAGTTGCATCATGAAGGAAACCATTTTTCCATATATCATCATTGAGCAAAAGGATATTCATAAAGAGGGTTTTCCTCTTGTGACATCCTGCTACTATTAGCAAGGATGGAGAGAAGCTAACAAAAAACAAGTCTAGCATTGGAAAATCTGAGCCGTCCCAGTGTTACATGTTCAGTTCTTTATATGGTCAACTCTTATGGATGGGCACCATACAAAATAGGTAGCAGTTGACTTAACGATGGTTCCACAACTATATCTTCCAACTCCTCCATACACAGGAGTGATAACTCTGTTGAGCTCTCTTTTGTTCCCTATGTGATCACAGTGGCTTACCTTGCCAAGAAAAAAGGAACATCAGTCAATCCTTATGCATCCAGATGATATTGGGGGAAGTCAGGAGGTTAATAAAAATATTGATGGGTTTGGCTGATGTTAACCTAATGGGTATGAGGGCCTTTATTATTAAATTCCCTCTTAGTACTTTCTGTATTGGAGACATACAGGCAGTCGCAACTTCCGTCATGGGGACCAGATGACAGGACCGAACAGCTTGGCTGATGCTCAGACTGGGGATTCTGCACTGTCCCTCAGCTTAGAGGTATGCTAGATGGTAGCGAGGTCTGAGTCGCCAACGTGACCCTAACTCCTGTCCAAGCCCTGATGTAACTTCCCTCCCCCACCTCTTCACAAGGGGTGAGCCTGGACCGTAAACACAAAGCCCACAACTACACATAGACAGGGGAAAACAACAACTCGTACACACGGCAATCACACACAAAGTAGCGCCTAAACGTGCACAGGGGAAAACAACATAAAAGGTGGAAGTAAACAGACAACTGGGAAACGGCCATACTGTACAATAAGCACACCACAGACTGCTGCAGTCACACAGCAAGTAGCAGAGAGGCCTTCTCAAGCTACATTTACCTCCAGGCCAAGCTTACAACTGAATGAGAATAACCAACGCCCTCTGCTGGGAGCAGAGGGTATATGTAGGGACTGGGAGTGATCCCAAAACAGAAACACCTGAGGAGGTGAATACATGCTTGCTGAAAAGGAATTCAGATATTAACCCTCTCCTAGCCAAATGAGAACGAATACATTTAATGTGCAGAGTCTCAAAGAAAAGAGACTCTGGCCCAGCACCTGTCACTAACAACAGAGAGATAACTGTGACATTCCCATAGTGATTGCAGTGAGTTACCAAAGCTGTAATTAACTAATTAATGATGAGAATCAATTTGTATGATAGCTTCACTTTAATAGTTCAGGCTGAGAAATTACATTGACTGCCTAATATGGGTCGCTCCACTTGAGCTTGAATGGCCAAATATATATATATATATATATATATATATATATATATATATATATATATATATATATATATTTCCAAAAAATCAGAAGGCAGCACTCCACTTCTCTTTCAAATAAAATCTTCTTTAATGGCCCATACCACAGGACGTTTCGGTCAAAGGCTGACCTTTTTCCAACTGTTGGAAAAAGGTCAGGCGTTGATCAAAATGTCCTGTGATATGGGCCATTAAAGAAGATTTTATTTGAAAGAGAAGTGGAGTGCTGCCTTCTGATTTTTTGGAAATATTGAAGGGGCGGTAGGATACTGTTGTGAAGGATTTTGCACCTAAGTTATTTTTAAGTGCTGCTCTGAAAATTGTTTTTATATACAGTGTATACCATATATATATATATATATATATATATATATATATATATATATATATTAGCGCGCATGTACATATATACAGTGCCTACAAGTAGTATTCAACCCCCTGCAGATTTAGCAGGTTTACACATTCGGAATTATCTTGGCATTGTGACATTTGGACTGTAGATCAGCCTGGAAGTGTGAAATGCACTGCAGCAAAAAAGAATGTTATTTCTTTTTTTATTTTTTTTTTTTTAAATTGTGAAAAGTTTATTCAGGGGGTCATTTATTATTCAACCCCTCAAACCACAAGAATTCTGTTTGGTTCCCCTAAAGTATTAAGAAGTATTTCAGGCACAAAGAACAATGAGCTTCACATGTTTGGATTAATTATCTCTTTTTCCAGCCCTTTCTGACTAATTAAGACCCTCCCCAAACTTGTGAACAGCACACATACTGGGTCAACATGGGAAAGACAAAGGAGCATTCCAAGGCCATCAGAGACAAGATCGTGGAGGGTCCCAAGGCTGGCAAGGGGTACAAAACCCTTTCCAAGGAGTTGGGCCTTCCTGTCTCCACTGTTGGGAGCATCATCCGGAAGTGGAAGGCTTATGGAACTACTGTTAGCCTTAGATGGCCTGGACAGCCTTTGAAAGTTTCCACCCGTGCCGAGGCCAGGCTTGTCCGAAGAGTCAAGGCTAACCCAAGGACAACAAGGAAGGAGCTCCGGGAAGATCTCATGGCAGTGGGGACATTGGTTTCAGTCAATACCATAAGTAACGTACTCCACCGCAATGGTCTCCGTTCCAGACGAGCCTGTAAGGTACCTTTACTTTCAAAACATCATGTCAAGGCTCGTCTACAGTTTGCTCATGATCACTTGGAGGACTCTGAGACAGACTGGTTCAAGGTTCTCTGGTCTGATGAGACCAAGATCGAGATCTTTGGTGCCAACCACACACGTGACGTTTGGAGACTGGATGGCACTGCATACGACCCCAAGAATACCATCCCTACAGTCAAGCATGGTGGTGGCAGCATCATGCTGTGGGGCTGTTTCTCAGCCGAGGGGCCTGGCCATCTGGTCCGCATCCATGGGAAGATGGATAGCACGGCCTACCTGGAGATTTTGGCCAAGAACCTCCGCTCCTCCATCAAGGATCTTAAGATGGGTCGTCATTTCATCTTCCAACAAGACAACGACCCAAAGCACACAGCCAAGAAAACCAAGGCCTGGTTCAAGAGGGAAAAATTCAAGGTGTTGCAGTGGCCTAGTCAGTCTCCTGACCTTAACCCAATTGAAAACTTGTGGAAGGAGCTCAAGATTAAAGTCCACATGAGACACCCAAAGAACCTAGATAACTTGGAGAAGATCTGCATGGAGGAGTGGGCCAAGATAACTCCAGAGACCTGTGCCGGCCTGATCAGGTCTTATAAAAGACAATTATTAGCTGTAATTGCAAACAAGGGTTATTCCACAAAATATTAAACCTAGGGGTTGAATAATAATTGACCCACACTTTTATGTTGAAAATGTATTAAAATTTAACTGAGCAACATAACTTGTTGGTTTGTAAGATTTATGCATCTGTTAATAATTCCTGCTCTTGTTTGAAGTTTTCAGGCTCTAACTTATTTGCATCTTATCAAACCTGCTAAATCTGCAGGGGGTTGAATACTACTTGTAGGCACTGTAATTTAACGAGGGTAGATGTATGACAGTAACACATGAGTACAGGAACAAACTACGTGCAGGATTTTATTTGTAGTCTGTAACCATGGGAACGCATAGCTCCGCAAATGAGATGTATACAGAAAAAGGTGATATTTTTGATGAAAGCTATTCTTAAAAAGGCATTTTTATTTATTTTAGCTACATCGGGGCAACACAAATGGTTGCACTTGTGACCATATCATTAAAAAAACAATAGTTTTTGACTAGAGGCTGAATGGGTTAAATATAACGACATGCCGATCCTTTGTAGGCAGAGTGGGATGATGACAATTTTCTTTATCAGTTGGGAATGTTTTCAGGTGTAGCCTAGTACTCACTGGCACTTTATTTCCAGGTTTTGATAATCGACAAAGATGACTCATGTCAGCAGGAGTGTGCCAACCGGTAACATGGCTCAGGACTTGTTACTGAGATCTATGTATGATCGCAGCATTATGTGTATGGGGCGGCGGTTATATTATGCTGTAAAACAGATTGCCATCACTTGGCTGTGGCAGATGGATTAACTTATTAACTTGTTTTGCCCACGTTGTTATTAGATGCCATATTTGATATCAACAGTTTAAACTGGAGTAGAAGGGATTCGGTGTTTGCCCTTTGGCCTCCGTACTACCTGGGCTGCGGTTTTCTCAATTCTAATGCTATCTGTGGCTTGTTACTTCTGACTTGTCGCATTCATGAATATACTAAGTCCCTAGCATTCTCCAAGTTTTTGTAAGTTCTTTAATCACTTAGATTGATGGCATCTGTCACATTTGAGTCTATCTAACTACTCATCTCTTTTGTGTTCTGTGGTTTAGCACTTTCTGTCTCATTTGACCTGTTTTTCATCCTTTTGTCTATTTTAGGTTGGGGCCACACAGCAATATATGACAGCAATTCTCAGATAAGTCGGGCATTTGGTCTGCGAGTTGTTGACTTGCGACAATTTTAGAGACATGTTTCTGCTGGAACAAAAAGGCCAAGGGACTCGGAACAGGACTCGGAAGGGAAGGAGCAACATTTGACTTTTGGAGTGAAAAAGAATAGATACCGGACACCATTTATGGTTGAAATATACTGTTTGGGTGCACAACAAGGTTCGGAAAGGAAGGAGCGCCATTTGAATTTTAGAGCACAAAATTATCTGGAATAGATAATGGATGCACTGTCATGTTTGGAGAACCCCAGATGTGCCTAAATAGTAGAAACTCCCTACAAGTGACCCCATTTTGGAAACTAGACCCCTCAAGGTATTTATCTAGATGTGTGGTGGGCAACTTGAACCTCCAGGTGCTTCACCGAATTTTAAAACGTTGACCAGAGAAAATAAAAAATCATTTTTACTCACACAAGTTATTTTAGCCCCAAATTTTGCATCTTCTCAAAGCTAACCAGAGATAATAGACCGTACAATTTGTGCAATTTCCTCTGAATAAGTCAGGTAACTCAAAAGTAAGTTGCAGTCACTTATGACTTGCGTTGAAGTCTATGGCAAGTGACGAGTCATCTGCGATTTGCAACTAGTGACAGAAAATATAACGCAGGGAGCAATGCAACACCAAAGGATCAGTAGATACAATGTTGCAGGGCAATAATGTTATTTATGGGTCAAGCGACACATGTCACTGTGAAGCCTTGGCCTTGTTTGGTATTTGCTCCTTTGTTTTTCAGCCATGATTCTGTTGACAGGGATGATACTGGCTTATATTAGTGTTCTTTGTTCAGTCCTTGAGGCTATGGAGGCAAATATTGTGAACACTATTTTGGTCACTAGTTTAACTGACAGCTTTCTATCTTACTATTACGTCTGACAAGTTTTGAGGTTAACCCATCACTTATTTGTTCTATCAATACTCAAAAATGGAGTACCTATATAATCTGTCCATAGGAATCTTATCTTCTTTGTATATATACTTTGTATTTCAAGAGGTGTATTATTTTTGCCACTAACAATCACAGTTAGATATTTCTCAAGACTTAAAACATTTAAGGAGCTGTCCCCTTCTCGGACAACTTCTTCTCAATCTGAATGTTTCTACTTTTTAAAATAATAAAACATATACTTTCCATCGGGGCCAGCGCCGTTCGTGTGGTGTCAGCATTCACTTTCTCATGATCGCGTACCAGTGTTACGTCATGCGATCCCTGCAGGCAATCAGTGGCCGCTTCACTCTTCCCGTTGGCTTCACTCTCCCCGCTTTCAAACGTATTAGACATTAAAGGGGTTATCCCGCTTATTTTGAGTTTTTTTCATTATTACCCTATTAGGCTACATTGGGGCAGGTAAGTAGATAGAGAGCACTTACCTGCCCTGCTGTCAGCCCCTCTCCCCTGGCTCAGAGTGGTCATGTGACCGCTCCTGCCACGATTTTGCTGCTTCCGGTCATTTCATGTCAACATGGGCAGGGCCATGTTGGCATGCAAATCTGGAAACAGCATGTCGCCGCCCTGCTGGGCGGGTACTGTGCGTGGAGTCCCCGCCCCTTCCCTGCACCCTCCCACACATTCCCCCGCACCCCATACTCTGGCCACAACCTCCCCCTGCACTTCTGTAGGACCCGTAACCTGGGGGCGGGGCCTTGCGGCGGCTGCCGTGGTGTCAGCGCCAGCACCGGGCCCCTGCTCAGGATCACACATTCAAATATACCGGCATCACAGATCACAGATGCCAGTATATTTGAAAGCGCTGGTGAGAAGGAGCGTTGCGCTTCTCATCACTGCCCGGCTGTCTGTGCTCTCTTCAGCACAGCGGTGACGTCACTACTGTGCTGATATGTCCAGAGCACAGACAGCGCGCGAACGTGCAGGAGCGGTGGGGACCGAGGACGGGTGAGTATGTACTCCCTACATGTGTTCCCTATGAGGGTAGGGGGGGTCGGTGCAGAGCGCCGTGTGTGCGTGCAGTGCAGAGCCCGATGTGTGTATGCACTGCAGAGCCTGATGTGTGTATGCACTGCAGAGCCTGATGTGTGTATGCGGTGCAGAGCCCGATGTATATGCGGTGCAGAGCCCGATGTGTGTATGCGGTGCAGAGCCTGATGTGTGTGTGCAGTGCAGAGCCCGATGTGTATGCGGTGCAGAGCCTGATGTGTGTATGTGGTGCAGAGCCCGATGTGTGTATGTGGTGCAGAGCCTGATGTGTGTATGCGGTGCAGAGCCCGATGTGTGTATGCGGTGCAGAGCCCGATGTGTGTATGCGGTGCAGAGCCTGATGTGTGTATGCGGTGCAGAGCCTGATGTGTGTATGCGGTGCAGAGCCTGATGTGTGTATGCGGTGCAGAGCCTGATGTGTGTGTGCGGTGCAGAGCCTGATGTGTGTGTGCGGTGCAGAGCCTGATATGTGTATGCGGTGCAGAGCCTGATGTGTGTGTGCGGTGCAGAGCCTGATGTGTGTGTGCGGTGCAGAGCCTGATATGTGTATGCGGTGCAGAGCCTGATGTGGTGGGGGGTGCAGAGCCTGATGTGGGGCTGTTATTTGCAATGCTGTAGTGATAACAGGTCAGTGCTGGGGCAGAATATACTGACGGACTGTGTGTGCAGGGGGCGGGCAGAGGGCGAGGCTGGACACTGGTCGGGCGGTGCCAGCTCTGACTGAGGTTTTGCACAGGAAGTGGTCAGTTTGCTGGAGCTGAATGTAAACAAGGAGCTGCAGAGAATAAAGGGATAATTCAAGAGGAACAAAAGTTAGAAAACAAAAAATAACAATGTAGGGGTGTTTTATATGACAATACAGCACAGATTAGCTTAAACTCAAAAATTTTTGTTATGTCAGACAACCCCTTTAAGAGGAAGCCACCAGCCGCAGCTCTGACCTTCTCTTTATGTTTGATTAATCCAACAGCGGTGATAGTGAAGCAAACGCTGATTTAGCATGGGCTTGCATGACATAACAACTTAACGAGAACAAGTGCTGAAACCCCTGGAATGGTGCTGATACGGGATGTGAGGATAAACGCAGTCATTTTATCGGGGCAAAAATGGTGATTGAGAAGGGGTTGTCTTAACAGTAGACAAACCCTCTAAATTTAACCAACTTGATCACTGCATCATCTTCTCTGGAGATTTGAAAAGTCCTGGCATCACGTTTCCAGAATAGTTGGGAGGTCTCCATACACGTTAGATGGTTAGTCCGCTCAAAACCCGTATACTTAGCCAACTTTAATCTAATATATATAGGGGCCTGCAGACACAAGGAGTGATATGATGACATTGAGCAGGGAGAGGCTTTCATAATGATTGAGTAAATGTGTAGTATGCAATTTCTTACTAATTTCTTACTAATATTGAATGCACTTTCACAGTGACCTCCCATTCATTCCTAATAAACTAAAACAAGGTCGCACACAATAACAGGGGTCTGCGTGACCAAAAAAATGTTATTTTGACTACTGCAACAGTGATTATAGAGTGGAGGATACTTAAGGCCCCGTTACACGCAACGACGTATCTAACGATATATCACCGGGGTCACGGATTCCATGACGCACATCCGGCATCGTTAGCGACGTCGTTGTGTGTGACACCAACGAGCGACCGTTAACGATGGAAAATACTCACCAAATCGTCCATCGTTGACAAGTCGTTCATTTTAAAAAAATCATTGATTGTTGAGGTCGCAGGTTGTTCGTTGTTCCCGAGGCAGCACACATTGCTACGTGTGACACCACGGGAACGGCGAACTACAGCTTACCTGCGGCCGCTGGCAATGAGGAAGAAAGGAGGTGGGCGGGATGTTACGGCCGCTCATCTCCGCCCCTCCGCTTCTATTGGGCGGCCGCTTAGTGACGCCGCTGTGATGCCACACGAACCGCCCCCTTAGAAAGGAGGCGGTTCGCCGGCCACAGCAACGTTGCTAGGCAGGTAAGTCTGTGCAGCGATTTGCCCGTGGCGCACAAACAACGGGGGCGGGTACGCTTGCTAGCGATATCGCTAGCGATATCGCTGCATGTGACGGGGCCTTTACAAGTAACAATTCATCAGATCTAGATTGTTCTTTTCTTGAGGCATTTGGTTTCCAACAAAAAGTTACATACTCATGATAGATAAAGCTGGACAGTAGCGTTAAATGGTCATTTAATGGCCTGTTTAGACAGCCAGATGGTGCTTCCAATGGGTACAGAATAAACAGTTATAGATCATTCAGTGCCCATAGGTTGCCACTATTATCAGCAGCACATGACCTCTTTACACAGGGCAATGTGTTGTCGAGAATGATGAAGTTTTTAATCAAGGAAAAGATCATCTTTTCCAATGAATGAGCATTTTGTTTGTTTGTTTGTTAGGTCTGTTCACACTGAAGGATTATTGGGAAAAGAGCTTTCCAAGGATAATCGTTCCCAAAAATTGTACACTGTATATGCACCTCTAGGGCTTGTTCAGACGAGTGTATTATACAGATGTGTGATCTATGAGTAAAATTCGGACAGTACACTTAACAATATAATTCAATAGTGCTGTTCAGATAGTAACTTTCACTATTCTCACCCCGAGTATCAGATGAGAATTGCCTATACAAGTTTATGGGTGCGCAAAAAAAAGCAGATCCCACACAGATCATTTGTGTAGCATCCGATTTTTGTGAATACATTGCCATTATTAACCTAAGATGCGAGTGCATCGGAAGTGATATGCTAATGATGACCCTCTGCTGCAAATGTGATCCATGGGTCATGCAACTGTGATGCGATCTTGCAATCGCATCACAGGTGTGGAGAAGAGGGAGGGAGCACTTTCTCCCCATCTACTTCCCGGCCTCTCTCTTCGTATATTACACTGCACTCGGATGACATGTGCGTGCAGTGTGATGTTTCACACTCTCCCATAGACTTGTATGGGGGTGCGTAAGCCGAGAATAGCTGCCAAACGTAGCATGCTGCGATCCATTCCGCATTCTGCTATGGCATGAGAAATCAATTGTAGATGGACATTGACCCATAGTTTTACACTAAAGTGAGAGCAATCCAATGTTTTATCGCATTACACTCGCCCGTGCAAAACGCAAGTGGAACAAATTTGATCATGTACATTTTAAAATGTTGATGTATAAAAACAAGTGCCACATGAGCATAATAAAAACCGACACAAGGATGACAATACAAACATAAAAAAACCTCAGATGGGACACAAATGACAATATGGATGAAAATCGTTGAAGGTTTCAAGGTGAAACTGTGACGATTTTTCACTAGTATGACCCGGCCTTAAGGTGTTGAATCTTGTAGTCACAGAACAAACTCAATATATAGTAAATATGGACAATGCTGATCGTAGAACTTCAGACACCAGTGGTTAAGGCTACACAACATCTAAATACACAATGAGGATCCTAAATATACCAAAGATAATGGCTTACCGTAATTCCAGTGCCTGATTGTTTACTGGCAAAGGAGAAACATCTTGCGTCTTCTCATTATTTCAGTCAATCTTCAGGACTGAGCATTTGCTTCTCATCACAAAGAAGAAGTTCTGTAACTTGTAGGAGAAGCAATTCTGCTCCACTCCGGAACTGCAGTCTCCTCCTCATCCAGTAATACCATGTCACTAGCTACAAGATTTACATATTGTGTCATAGCATGAGAGACTCGTGTGTCAGACTTCTCCAAACAGGTTTTTCAAACAAAGTTACACTACTTGGAAAGTCAAACAGTCTCTAGGTTGCAGGTGACAGGTATATCCTTGTTGGTTTGTCAGTCAAGGTAGCTAAGTAGCCGTAGTCAAGTCAATTTATCCTTTTCTTTGGTCATAATTGTATTTTTGACACTTTTTTTGACCACCGATGAAAGGTATTTTCATGGTTGAGAACTAGTATTTCAGCCTTTCGTAAAGAAACAGTGTTACATTGTGACTAAATTTTGAGGAATCACATAGCAATTGTTTTCTTATACTTAAATCATCAACAATAGTGATGAGCAAGTACTAAAGTGCTCAAGTGTTCATTACTTGAATTAAGAGCGTTGGACGCTCGGCATCGCTTGATTCGGGTAATAGGTATAATGGAAGTCTAAGGAAAACCAGAACATTTTTCCAGCAGACCCAGCTAGAGGGCAGGGGAAGCCAGAAATAGTCATAGAGAAGATGCCTGAATACATCTCTAACTCCCAGGTCACTGCTGAAAAGTAAAAAATTAAATAGTTGGAAAAAAAAGTTGGGGTCCCCCCCATTTTTAATAACCAGCCAAAGAAAAAGCTGACAGCTGCGGGCTAGTATTACCAGGCTGGAAAGGCCCATGGTTATTTGGCACTTCCAAGCCTAAAAATAGCAGCCTGCAGCCGCCCCAGAGGTGGCACATCCCATTAGATTTGCCAATTCTTGATTTTCCCCGTGGCTCTTACTGATTGCCCTGGGGCAGTGGTGATCAAGGTAATATTTTTGGGGGTTGATGTCAGCTGTGAATTGTCAGCTGACATCAAGTTCAGGGGTTAATAATAGGGAGGGGTCTATCAGACACCCACATTACTAACCCAGTGATAATCTCCTGTTAATAAAAATTTACAGCAAGCAGCCCAGTAAGTGACACATGGCTGGAATCCACCTCTGCTCCTACATTATTCTGCTCTCAGATTAGGTGGGAAAATCTAATAACCGATTTCCTTTAAAGACCGGCCTATGTTGGGCCTTCTGGATCAAGCAATTTTTATCATTATTGTACTATTTTTGCTGACTAAAGCATGCTTCATAGTAAAAAAAAATTCTGAGACATAACTTTTTTTTCTGTTTTTTTTTCCCCCTCACTATAAGTGGTAAGGTTTCTCCTTGTGGAGAGTGGCATGCCAGTATGAGGAGACTTAAAGACGTGGTTCACTAGTTAGCATTACTGGCAACATTGATATAATGTTCAGAAACAAGGCTTCTCTCAAATACCTTGTGTTGGCAATAGTGCCTCTGAGCGGCGCTACTGCGGTTCGCTCATCCCCATCGCGTGACCCCGGGCTCCGTGAGCTCTGAAATCCAATGATGTCACGTCAATTTCCAGTTGACGTGACATCACGGAGGCCGGCCCCGTCTCCATGAGTGACTGAGCTCTGGGCGGCGTTTCAACTCTTGTCACAACTCAGCATCTCGCACCCTCCCTCCTTCGCTGCAGAGCACCGCAAACAGGAGCAAACTGGGCTGTGATGTGTGGGGAAACTCTGCCCACAGCCCCGTCACTCACGGAGACTGGGGCCGGGCTCGGTAATGTTGAGTCAACTGGAAGTTGACGTGACATCACCAGATCTTAGAGGTTATGGAGCCCGGGGGTCACACAATGGGGATGAGCCACTATTACCCACACAAGGTATTTGAGAGAAGCCTTCTTTCTGAATATTATATTGATGTGGCAAGTAATGCTAACTAGTGAACCAGCCCTTTAAATGCCTTGCATGCTCCTCTGGGAAATTAAATATGCAAATAGCCTCTTCAGAGAGGAAGAGTACTTGAACTCTAGTGCCACCTATTGGAAGTAGCAATCATAAAAGTCAATATAGACACTTAAACAATCCTTGCAATATGACTTATGATATACAGTGAAGGAAATAATCCTTTGATCCTTTGCTGATTTTGTATGTTTGCCCACTGACAAAGACATGAACAGTCTATAATTTAAGGGTACATTAATTTTAACAGTAAGAGATAGAATATCCAAAATAAAATCGAGAAAATCACATTGTATAAATTATATAAATGTATTTGCATTTTGCAGAGAGAAACAAGTAATTGATTCCTCTGGCAAACAAGACTTAATACTTGGTTGAAAAACCCTTGTTGGCAAGCACAGCAGTCAGACATTTTTTTTGTAGTTGATGATGAGGTTTGCGCACATGTCAGGAGGAATTTTTGTCCACTCCTCTTTGCAGATCATCTCTAAATCATTAAGATTTTGAGGCTGTCACTTGGCAAGTCAGGGCTTCAGCTCCTTCCATAAGTTTTCTATGGTATTAAAGTCTGGAGACTGACTAGGCCAATCCATGACCTTAATGTGATTCTTTTTGAGCCACTCCTTTGTTGTCTTGGCTGTATGTTTTGGGTTATTGTCATGCTGGAAGACCCAGCCACAACCCAATTTTAATGTCCTGGCTGAGGGAAGGAGGTTGTCACTCAAGATTTTATGGTACATAGCTCCATCCATTGTTCCATTGATGCGGTGAAGTAGTCCTGTGCCCTTAGCAGAGAAACAGCCCCAAA